>NC_069391.1:36433666-36740500 GCF_027475565.1 Acinonyx jubatus
GAGATGGGAGCTTTGAATTGACCTGGGAGTTCTAAATCATGAATCATAGTTTACACACACACACTGAATTGAACCAAATATACTTGAAAAGTACAACATTAAGTTTTCTTCTATCAGTGGGGGGAAATGTCAGTTGTAAAAGCAAAAGCTAAAATCTCTGCATTTCCAAATCTGTGACTACAAGATTATGTATTTATCCACTTTATGATTTCAGCTAGTGTCTAAGGTTATTAATGCCTACATTTCCATGTCCAGCTTTACTTGTCTTCAGGCTTAAGTGATTGATTCCTTCTGCCAACAATACAATCTCCACTCCTATCCCATATTTCGCATATTCGAATCCTAACACTTCAAGGTCTGGTTCAAGTTCTGCCTTCTGTAGAGAACTGCCTTTCACTTGAACCTTCATGGTGTTACATCCATCTCTACCATGGAGGCTTTCACTTTCTGCCTCATATACAAGCAATATGGGTATATCTCATTCCTCCTGCCAGGCAGTAAGCTTCTTGAAAACAGAAGACAGGGATGCCTGGGTGGCTCAGTCGGTTGAGCATCTGACTTTGGCTCAGGTCATGATCTCGCGGTTCGTGAGTTCGAGCCCTGTGTCGGGCTCCGTGCTGACAGCTCAGAGCCTGGAGCCTGCTTCTGATTCTGTGTCCCCCTCTCTCTCCACCCCTCCCCTGCTTGTGCTCTGTCTCTCTCTTTCAAAAATGAATAAACATAAAAAAAATTGTTTTTAAAAACATTTAAAAGAAAACAGAAGACATGCTTTATTCATTTTTGGATCTCCTTGGCACCTATAGTACTTGTTGATAGAAAGAACACTATCCTTCAGAGTCTAGATGATTACTCCTAAAACGATGCCTTTAAAAACTGTTCCTGAAACTCCACTTAAAAAAAATTTTTTTTAATGCTTTTTATTTTTTTTGGTGGGATGGGGCAGAGAGAGAGGGAGACATAGAATCTGAAGCAGGCTCCAGGCTCTGAGCTGTCAGCACAGAGCCTGACGTGGGGCTCAGACTCACAAGCCACAAGATCATGACCTGAGCCAAAGTCGGACGCTTAACCGACTGAGCCACCCAGGCACCCCAGGTGCCCCTTGAAACTTCACTTTTGATGCTGCCTGCAATCAGTTTGAAAGTCACTCAAGAAAATCAGTCTCAAAAAAAAAAAAAAAATCAGTCTCACCAATAATTATTGCTAATATTTATTTTGTGCCATATGCCAACTACTGGGCCTGAACTCTGCATCTAGTATCTCATTTAATCCGCCTAACAGTCCTCTAAGGCTGGTACTATTATAGTTCCCATTTGGTAAAGACACTGAGGCCTAGAAATATTAACCAATTGCCTAAGACTACCCAGTAAGTGACAGAGCTGGGATATGACTACTTCAGAGTCACAACTACATTCAACCAAAAACAATGTTACCCAGGGGTGCCTGGATGGCTCCGTCAGTTAAGCATCCAACTCCTGATTTCAGCTCAGGTCATGATCTCACAGTTCGTGGGATCAAGCCCCATGTAGGGCTCTGTGCTGACAATGTAGAGCCTGCTTGAGATTCTCTTTCCCTCTCTCTCTGCCCCTCCTTTGCTGGCGTTCTCGCTCTCAAAATAAATAAATAAACTTAAAAAAAAAATCATAGATTTAGTTTCAAAGATGCCCAACATAGCAATGTTTATAACAATAGAAAATCAGTAAAGATCTAAATTTCTAATAGGGCATTGAATAATTAAATTATGTTACATATACATTAAAATCAGTCCATTAAACACTGTTTCAGAGATGTATGATATCAAACACTGCTCACTGCACATAGGTAAGTGAAAACAGAAAGTTGAAACATCTATGTCATGAGCCCAGTTTCATTAAATACACACACACACACATACACACACACACACACAGAGTAGAAACCTGGAACAATATAAATCAAATGCTGAGAATGGCTATCTCTTGGAGATAGTATGGTTTAGAATTTTATATATCACTGTATTTTCAATGATATGTATTACTTTTGTAATTAAGAAAAAAATTGAGATTTAAAAAAAAATTTTTTTTAATGTGTATTTATTTTTGAGACAGAGACAGAATGCGAGTGGCTTAGGGGCAGAGAGAGAGGAAGACACAGAATCCGAAACAGGCTCCAGGCTCCGAGCTGTCAGCACAGAGCCCGATGCGGGGTTCAAACCCACGAGCTGTGAGATCATGACCTGAGCTGAAGTCAGACGCTCAACCGACTGAGCCACCCAGGCGCCCCGAGATTTTTTTTAAACGATGTAAGAGATGAAAGGATACCAAAAGATTTGTTTTGTTTGTTTTGTTTTTTAAGTAGCCTTCACGTCCAGCACGGAGCCCAATCCGGGGTGTGAACTCACAACCCTGAGATCAAGACCTGAACTGAGATAGAGTCCAATGCTTAACCAGCTGAGCCATCCAGGTGCACCCCTCCCAAAAGATTTTTTAAAATCTCACTGAAATAGGTCTGCAGTTTGCATTTAACAAATATACCAGTCAAAATTGATGGAGTTTTTATGTATAAATTACCAGTTTATTTATTCAAAACACTTAATGCCTCTTTTATACAATGCTACCACAGTTCGTGTACAGATCAATAAATAATTGTTGAATTTAATTATCTAGTGTAAGATTTTTATAAATGATTAGGATGAGGTTGGGGCGCCTGGGTGGCTCAGTTGGTTAAGTGTCCGACTTCAGCTCAGGTCATGATCTTGTGGTTCATGAGTTCAAGCCCCGTATTGGGTTCTGTGTTGACAGTTTGGAGCCTGCTTTGGATTCTGTGTCACCTTCCCTCTCTGCTCCTCCCCCATTCGTGCTCTCTCTCTCTCTCTCTCTAAAATAAATAAACATTTAAAAAGGGTAATTAGGATGAAGAGAAACACAGAGAAGTTCCTGCTAACCACCACCTTGCTCTTGAAACTCTCATGACTTTTGCCACGGCTCATTTGCCTAGTCATGCTCCCATCTCAGTGTCTACTAATCTATCACTGTGGCGAAGGTCCTCTTCCTCCTCTGAACTCTGAGCTTCCTCCCCTCTCCCCACGCCCTGGTCCTCAGCTTTCTGCATTCTTCTTTCTATGCTCATTTCCTTGGTGAGTTCACCCCTAGTCATGGCATCATCACCTGTCACCTCAATGTAGATAATTTCTGCTGGAACATGACCTTGTTTCACTGGGTGTGGGCATGTGTGCTGTCACTGTTACATATATAAGGTATTTTAGCATTGCACAACAGTAATGATTAGAATTTTACACAACTCACCACGGAAAAGATTGCTTGGAGGATTTGAGGAAGAGTTGTTGGCATTAATGACAGTGAACTCTTTCCCCCACCTCATAAAGTAAACCAAATAAAAATACATAAATAGAAAAAAAAGTCAGCAAATCAGGTATTTAAAATTTGCAGGTTAATGGTATACCTTTGTTTGGAGAAGGAATAAACTAAGTAAGTGAATTAATTGGCCAACAGAAGAATTTTTTTAAGGTTCCACATTTATAAAACTCACTTAAATGAAGAAAGCACATATTTTTATCAATCACATCTTTGTTTTATTATTTTTCTGGTAGTCAGTCCTAGTCAGCTGATCATATTACTCTTGTGGACTCAGCTTCAAGACAAATCTTCTAACTGCCTCCCTACCCTTCCAATCAGATTCCTGCTCTTAAGCTTCTCCTATATGAAACTGTAACCCACAGGAGTCTTGCAAATTCATTATTTAGACCCAGGGTATGTTAACCATAGGTCCTGAAATAGGCTAAGGGCTACAGACATTCCTCAGACCCAATACCCAGAGCAAAGAGGTTACAGGCTTTTAGAATAGGAAGATAGAATTTTTAAATTAATTTTCTTTTAACATTTTTTATTTATTTTTGAGACAGAGAGAGACAGAGTATGAACGGGGAAGGGGCAGAGAGAGAGGGAGACACAGAATCGGAAGCAGGCTGCCGGCTCTGAGCCATCAGCCCAGAGCCCGACGCGGGGCTCAAACTCACGAACCATGAGATCGTGACCTGAGCTGAAGTCGGACGCTTAACCGACTGAGCCACCCAGGCGCCCCAAGAATTTTTAAATTAATTTTTTACTAATCCTGGCAGGAAGGAAAGAAAGAAAGCACATGGTAGGAAGTTCCACAGAATATTACTCCATAGGAAAGGTCATCAAAACCCTTAAGACCACAAGCAAGGCTAGGCCCAGATACCACCAGCTCAGAATAATAGCAATAGAACCCAAAATTCACTGAAGGGTAGAACCAGCCTTAACATCTAGCTAATAATAACGCTCAGACAAGCAAAACAGGAGAAAAGGAGATGACTGAGGAAAACAAAAATTCTAAGGCTTAGAGTCACTAACACCTCTAGATACCTAGGCCTATAATCCTGGGCCATACTCTGTGGTGACTGCTTATTAGGTACATAAAGAGTCAGCTTTTGCAGCTTGCCAGCCATGCAGAGGGGTTATTAGAAGTATGTATATATGGGAGTTACTGCTCAGAAAGGGAGAGCTAGCCAAAGTAAACCAAAGATCAAGAACCAAGGGGAATGAGTTAGGCATCAGAATCAGAGTGGCAGAGACAGAAAAAAAGGGTGAGCTGCTAGGAAGTGGTAAGAATGTAACCAAATTTGTAGGATGGCTCAGGTCCACAGACTGGGATTCACTTGCATCTTGCTGAACCTCACCAGGTTAAAGGCAGAGCTCTGACGGTATCACACATCTATGGGAGCCTTCTCCATCCTCTCAACCCCTGCTACCTCCTAGAGTCCAAGTTTCTTCAGATTTGACAGGCAGAAGGCTGCCACGTTATTAGTGGTCTGGGAGCTCCAGGTCTGCTCCTCTGATCCTCTGTAGCCCACCCACCCTATCAAATATTATAGGTAACTCCAGCAGCACCAGGAGTCCAGCCAAACACTCTGACATCTCTCTACAATAGGCTGTAATGGTACACCTTCTGTGACACCATACTGTAGCTTTCTCCCAAACCACCTGGCAGCTGTCTCTTACTGACTCTTCCTTCTCTACCTGTCCCTTGGGTTGATTGGTATTCCTTGAGGCTTTATTCTAAATATTTTTTTCTCCACTCAGCTCTCTCAATAATTATATCTATACCCATGCATAACTCCAATAACTATTTCTATGTGCCAAGCATGGATTGCCAATCCATTTCCATCACCTCCAAATTAATATATTCAATTGCCTACTGGACCTCTTCACTTGATGGAGTTGCAAGCACTTCAAATTCAATGTCCAAAATCAGACACATGATTTCCCCCCAAAATATCTTCCCACCCCAAAGTTCTCTTGCTCAGTAACTGGCACCATCATCCATCTACATGCTGAAGCCCAAAACCTCAGTCATCCCTGAATTCTCATCTCCCTCACTGTCCACATCTAAGTCTTGCTGGATACACCTCCAAAATATGCCCTCAAATCCACGCAATTCTCCACTGTGCTACTCTATATAGTGCAAACCACTATCATCTTTCACCTGAACCAATGTAACTGCCCTTTAACTTGTCTCCCAGACTCTAGTGTTGATCCTCTCCAACACTATAAAACAGCCTATAAAACAGCCAAAATGTAGTGCTGGCCAAGTCACTCCTCTGCATAAAACCCTTGACTTGCCTCCCCTTTAATTTTTTTTAAGCTTATTTATTTTTGAGAGAGAGACAGAGTGAGCGAGCAGGGGAGGGGCAGAGAGAGAGGGAGAGAGAGAATCCCAAGCAGGCTCCACACTGTCAGCAAGGAGCTCAACGAAGGGCTGGATCTCACAAACCATAGATCATGACCTGAGCTGAAACTAAGTGTTGGATGCTCAACCGACCGAGCCACCCAGGCACAACTGGCCTCCCCTTTAAAGGATGAACTATAAACACCTTAACATGGATTTCAAGGTGCTCCTTGATCTGGCCCCTGCCTACCTCTTCAGCCTCATCTCACCTCACATCCCACCCCCTCTTCATGCTCCAGATACCCTGAACTTCTTTCATTCCTTTCCATTCTCTCACCTTTGCACATACTGTTCCCTCTATCTGAAACACTTCCCACCTTCCACACAATCACCTCAAAATCAGTAAGATCACTGTGTAAACATCACCACTTCCTTTACAGACAAGGTCTCCCCCTAAATATGTATAGTCCAATAATACTCTGTTCTTTCTCCAGAATATTTTTATAAATGTTTATTTATGTATTTTGAGAGAGAGGGAGGGAGGAAGAGAGAATCCCAAGCAGGCTCCACACTGGGGGCTCAATCTCACGAACTGTGAGATCATGACCTGCCCCAAATTAGGAGTTGGATGCTTAACTGACTGAGCCACCCAGCCACCCCCCCTCTGTAATGTTTTTTAAACTTCATATTGTTCAAACTTAATTATACATATTTATTTGTGTTTATTCCATTTTCTCTACAAAATGCTGTATCCTCAGTGCTTAGGACAATGTATGGTATAACAGACTCTCAACATCAGAATAAATTTAAAAAATGAGTAAATGACAAAATCTAGATAATTTGGATGGCTCCTCAAAAAATGGGTTCTTAAAAACAAAATGGGTTCCTTAGGATGAGGAGAGATAAAAGAGGGATGCTGAGGGAAATAGCAGACTACAAGAATCTGTCCTCACAGGTTTGACAAGGCCAGCGGTAACAGATGTGTTTCAACCATACGCTTTTCTTCCAAAACTGAAACAGGAAGAAATAGAAACTTTGAACAGACCCATAACCAGTCAAGAAATCAAATTAGTAATAAAAAATCTCCCCAAAAAAAACAAGAGTCCGGGGCCAGATGGCTTTCCAGGGAATTCTACCAAACATTTAAGGAAGAGTTAACACCTATTCTCTTGAAGCTGTTCAACCATATGCTTTTCTTGGCAATGAGTGAGTGTAGCCAGCATTGGGACACGGGTGGTGCTGAGACATGGATAAACAGTCCCCCTGAAGCTAAGTGCACTGAGCTACCTGATCAGGTAGGCCACATGCCTCTGGCATCTATCCTAACCTACTTAGATGGGCCCAATCAGCCCCTCTTGGCAACAGGTACACAGGCCTGCATCATTCCACATGCAGTCTTGCCTTACCTCATCAAAGGTAGTGGATGACGTGACTGGCACCCTCTATTCACATGAAGGTTTTATACATCTTCACAGTTGCTGATACCACATCCTTCAGAAGTGCCCAACCCATTTAAAATAGATCTGATCATTTAATCTTTAAGGTACTGCTCAGACTCTCTTGAATAAAAATTGCTTGGTCTCTTAGAGAGTCACCTCTCTCCCACTTCTCTGAGA
Organism: Acinonyx jubatus; assembly: GCF_027475565.1. Taxonomy (NCBI): domain Eukaryota; kingdom Metazoa; phylum Chordata; class Mammalia; order Carnivora; family Felidae; genus Acinonyx; species Acinonyx jubatus. The sequence continues at coordinate 36,440,968 of NC_069391.1, forward strand.
TGAATTTGGATGTATGAGGGGGAAGGGGACTTTGTAGCAGCAAGAAAAAGTTGGGACTCCTTGAGCGAGTGGGCCTCTGGCTTCCCAGATCTCCAGAGCAATGGATGGATTCCATTGCACTGTCTTCCCCTGGCGCTATTTTTCTGAGTCTGGTTATGATGCTTATCACACCACACCCCTCAGATGCTTGTACATTCAGCACAGATGCAACAGAAACCCTTCATAGTCTCTGCACCAAGGACTTCCCTACTGCACCTGGGAAATGCCCCATATCTTGACCTCCTAGGTCAGACATTTTCACAAAGTCTCACTGATGCCTCTTTTACAATATCTCTCCATTTAATGTCTACATTTCTCTTCCTACTATCTAGTTCCAGTTTTACCAGCAAGAATGAGTTCCATGATGGATTAATGATGTCCACTATAAACAGACAGGGGAGTCACACCATGAATGACGCATGTACTGATCCTTCCTCTTGTCTTCCTCAAATCCATTAATCCAAATCAATCTGCCCTGTTTGTATATATCAAAATCTTACTCATCTTTCAGAACTAGTTCAATCCTTATTTCTTCTATGAAGGTTATCCTCAGCCATAGTGATCTCATCCTGCTCTGAATTAACACCACTTGTTATTTGGTTATTAACATTTGTACTAGTTTATTAATGTTAATAGTAAATAACACTTATTACTGATACTTGAGGTGGCTTGTAGAATGGTGGTATCATTAACACAAATAAAGTATGACCGGCTTTAAGGAACATATGATCGGTTAGTTATAGGAGATATCTAGTTCTCTGGTTATCAGGAAAGAGAACTAGGAGTTCCGTGATGATACTAACAGCAAACTCTTTTGGCAAAAAGATATTACCAAAAACAGGATTAGAAACAAAACCAACCTGTTTTGCATAAACCAAAGTCTGGTCACTATATCTAGTGACAGGAGCATGAGATCACTTACTATGATTTCGTGAGTTTGAGCCCCACATTGGGCTCTGTGCTGCCAGCACGCAGCTGGATGGAGCCCACTTCAGATCCTCTGTCTCTCTCTCTCTGTCCCTTCCCCACTCGTGCGCACATGTGCAAGCATGCACTCTCTTTCAAAAATAAACATAAAAAATTAATAAATATTGCATGAAGACAACAGTACACACAACAAATGTTTAAAATCTATTCTACAATATATCCTTTTCTGAGAGGTAATCACCTTTATTTCAGATTATTCCTTTCCTACTGTATTTGTTATGCAGTGAAGAAAAGCTAAAGAAGTGATCGAAATGGATAATTAGCACAAAAAGACCTAGGTATAATAGTTAAAACTATAAAATTTCTAGATATAGAAGAAAACACAGGAGAAAATCTGTGACTTTGTTGTAAGCAAAGATTTCTTGTGCAGGGCACAAAGAGCACTAACTGTAAAAGAAAAAAAAAGTAAGAAATTAGACTTCACCAAAATTCAAAACTTCTGCTGTTCAAAAGACACAAGGAAAAATGGCAAGCCACTCACTGGGGGAATATTTTCAATTCATATACTCACATATACTCACAATTCATATACTCACTTGTGTTTTAAATATATAAAGAACTCTTACAGCAATAAGACCAACATTCCAATTTTTTAAATAGGCAAAAGATTTAAATAGACTTCACCAAATATGAGATATTGGTGGCAAATAAGCACATGAAAAGATGCCCAGTATCATTAATTGCCGGGGAAAAGCAAATTAAAACCACAATGAGATATCACTACAAACCTTGGGGCGCTTGGGTGGCTCCATTGGTTGAGCATCCGACCTCGGTTCAGGTCATGAACTCACAGTTTGTGAGTTTGAGCCCCATGTTGGGCTCTGCACTGACAGCATGGAGCCTGCTTCCCCGACTCTTGATTTTTGGCTCAGGTCATGATCTCATAACTGGTGAAATTGAGCCCTCCGTCAGCTCCGTGCTGACAGCACAAAGCCTTCTTGGGATTCTCTCTCTTCTTCTCTCTCTGTCCCCCCTTAACTTGCACACGTATGCATGCGCGCACACGCACACTTTCTCCTTCTCTCTCCCAAAATGAATAAACTTTTTTTAAAAAGTAGAAAGCAACCTAAATGTCCATCAGCAGATGAATGGACAAACTCAATATCATTAAATGCTGGGGAAGTAATTGTGGCATATCCAACAATGAAATACTACTCAGCAAAAAAAAAGGATAAATTACTGACATACACAAAAACATGAATGGATATGAAAAACGTAATGCCGAATTAAAGAAGCTAAGAACAGGACACATACTGTATGATTCCATTTATATCAACCTCTACAATAGGTAAAACTAATCTACAGTGATAGAAATATAATCAGTGGATGTCTGGGGTGGGGTGAGGGGAGACCGCAAAGGGTAACGGGGGACTTTGTGTGTGTGTGTCGGGGGGTAACAGAAATGACTAGTCTGGGAAGATGATTATATAAGTGCAAACATCTACGTTGTACACTTGAAAACACATACATCATCTTGCTTGTAAATTATATTTCTATAAAGTTGAAAAAATAATTATTTTGCAACAGTTAAGGAGTTAAACTCTTTTTTATTACCAACAGTGGCTGGCCAGCAAATCATTAGAGGTTTAGCAGCCCATATATAGTATAGAATTATCCTTTACCAGTCAGCCTTCTGAAACACACCAGAGAAATGGGTTCTGTCCAGTGGAAATGCAGTACCTTAGAATTTGTTTTCTAATTCACAGAAGTTAGTGAATTTGCACATCCTCTCCTGATTAACCTAATTTAATTTTTTAAAAATCAGGCTTAGGGTGGGGTGTCTGGGTGGCTCAGTCGGTTAAGCTTCCAACTTTGACTCAGGTCATGATCTCATGGTCCATAGATTTGAGCCCCACATTGGGCTCTGTGCTGACAGCTCAGAGCCTGGAGCCTGCTTCAGATTCTGTGTCTCCCTCTCTCCCTGCCCCTCCCCGACATGGGCTGTCTCTCTCAAAAATAAACATTAAAAAATGGTTTTTTTGATGATAAGAAGAAGAAAAATCAGGCTTAGGGTGCCTGGGTAGCTCAGTCAATAAGCATCTGACTTTGGCTCAGGACATGATCTCACAGTTCATGAGTTTTGAGTCCCATATCAGGTGAGCTCGAGCCCTACTTTGGGTGAGCACGAGTCCCTCTTTGAGTGAGCCCTGCTTCTTTGTCCCTCCTAGGATTCTCTCTCTCTCTCTCTGCCCCTTGCTCACTTGTGCCCTCTAAATAAATAAATAATAAAAAATAAAATAAAATAAAATTAGATTTACTTAAAAAAATAAAAATCAGGCCTGTCCTCCTGGGATTCTCTCTCTGCCCTTCCTCACTTGTGCCCTCTCTCTAAATGAATGAATGAATGAATGAATGAATGAATGAATAAAATAGATTTCATTAAAAATAAAAAATAAAAAATCAGGCCTAAGCAAGGATAACAGCTGAAGAAAGCTATTTTTTTTTTATGTTTATTTATTTATTTTTGAGAGAGACAGCACAATCAGGGTGAGGCAGAGAGAAAGAGAGACAAAATCCGAAGTAGGCTCCAGACTCCAAGCTGTCAGTGCAGAGCCCAATGTGGGGCTCGAACCCACAAACCATGAGATCATGCCTGAGCCAAAGTTGGACACTTAACCAACTGAGTCACCCAGGTGCCCCAAAGCTATTTTTTATCTACACCTCCATCTTAGACCTTTCTTTACTGGCTTAGTTCAAGTCCTGTGGTGTGGTTTTAACATTTACTAGGGATTGAGGTGCATTGAGTTAAGAGGATGAGAGAGTGCAAGATAGAGCAGGTAGGGAGGGAAGTGGCAGGTTGTATTTTTGCTTTGTGTCCTTCCTGTGCTTAGAAGAAAGCTGAGGGGGCACCCCCCCAACAAATGAGGGGGCAGGTGGAGAGGGGCACCTGGGTGGCTCAGTTGGTTACGAGACAGTCTGACTCTTGATTCCGGCTCAGGTTATGATCTTGCAGTTCATGAATTCAAGCCCCATGTCATGCTCTGCGCTGACAGTGTGGAGCCTGCTTTGGATTCTCTCTCTCTCTGTTCGTCCCCACTTGTGCTCTCTCTCTCTCAAACTAAACTTAAAAAAAAAAAAAAAGAAATGAGGGTAGGGGTGATGAATTCAGTGGACATTTGTCATTTCTAGTTCACAGCATCCATGCTCACTTCCTAAGAGTACTCTGATGTCATTTCAGGCAATTAACTCCCCCGTTCTATGTACATGTTTGTTGGGAGAGTAAAATCAAGTTTTCCCTCCCTCCATTGAAACCAAGCAAGATAGCTGAGCAGTTCTTTCTCTGTCAGTTCCAAGCCTGGTTCCTTAGGTCTCCCTTCCATCCTGTGAGGCTCTCCTCAATGGAGAAATAAATCTTTTAAGTCCCCTCTTCCTATGCTCTCCGCCATTGTTTTTCAATCTCCCTCCTTAGAGTCAATGTCTGTTATAGGGGTGCCTTGGTGGCTTAGTTGATTGAGCGCCTAACTTCGTTTCAGCTCAGGTAATGATCTCACAGTCCCCCATCAGGCTCCGCGCTGGCAGTACAGAGCCTGCTTGGGATTCTCTGTCTCCCTCTCTCTCTGCCCCTCCCCTGCTTACCCTGTCTCTCAAAAATTAAACTAAAAAAAATTTCTGTTATCAGTTTGGTGTATTTTCTTCCAGATGCTTTCTATACATCTCATTCTTGTTTGTAAACAACTAACTGTATGTGTCACATAAATTGGGTATTATACATATTGTTGTGCAACTTGCCGTTTATGAGCTGTAATCTTCTATTTCTTTTGTATCTTTTCATCATGCCTGATTAAAACTCTCCACACAAAAATCCTGCCAAAAGTGGTGTCTAGAAGTAGGGTGGGACTCAGTTAATCTCACTATTTTATATAGCCCTTTAATTACCCATAACAGGATGGACTTGGGCAAAAGTTCAGCTAGGTGAACAATAAGGATCCTAAAGAATACTAACAATGTGTCAGGCTGAAAAGTCCTTCTAGGCAATACAGAGAAGGTTCTTCAGCAGGGAAATCTCATGATAAAGACAATGCTTCAAGAAGTATAACATGGCAGCTGTGAATATAATATAGACCAGAAGAAAGAGAGATTGGGTAGCAGAGAGACCTGTTCAGCGGCTAACAGGGGATAGATCTGAAGAAATAAAATTCTGGCTTATAGTGGAGCCAGAGAAATGGAGAGAAACTTATCACTGAATTATAAGAAGTTAGACTAGTAGATGTGAAGCCTGGAATTAGAAGAGCTAAATTTGAATTCCAACCCTGAAATGTATTGGCTGTGTGACTTCTGGCAAGACACTTCTCTGCTCCGTATCTTAGTTTCTCTGTCAGTAAAATGAAGAACTTAGGATATCAGGGCTTTTACAATTTTTTTCCAGTAGAACCCCCCTCCCCCTTTTTTTCCGGGGGGGGGGGGGAAGGCAAGACTCTTCTGGCTGAAGCCTAGGGAAAAGGCTCAGAGCCTCAGCTGTCCTTCATCTCACTTCTCTCAGCCACCTCTGTGACATTCTTGAGATATCTCCAGAGGACTAGAGAACATTTGAGAAATTTCTAAAGACTCTACTACCAACTCTAATATTCAATGACTCAGGGGGGTAAACTTGGCAGAGGTGCCTAGGAAAACAGTAATGACTTTAAGAGTTGCCACAGAATCATGTAATAGAAAGGGTAAATTGACCTCCAATAAATTTGCCTGCTTTTCTTCCAGGCCAAACTCAATTTAATGTCCCAAATCTCATCCAAACCTTGTGCAATCAGTACTCTAACCTCCATATAAACAATACCATCACAAATAATTCACTAACAGTTCAGCTCATTCCAGTCTGAGGTCAGCCACTTAATCAAACATTCTTCCTTACTGAACCAAAGTCTGTCCCTCTATCACTGTCATCTGAAATAAAGGTGCTTATTCTACCTTCTGGAACTAAAGCAAGTAAATCTGACCCCTCCTCCACAGGAGAATCCTTCAACTATTTGAAAAGAGCTATCAAGTCAACCTTATCACCCTTTATTTCCTCTTGCTCTCACCTGCCATGATGCTCCATGGAGGTGACCTGCTCCAGTTCTGGATCAATTCAACATTTTCTAAGCATCTAAGTGCCCATATGTGCAAGCAAATTTTCATTTATTCATGGCTTTAGAGACTTAATCAAACCAGATGATCTACCTTAAAACAAAGACTAACTTTATAATGAAATGTAAATAGAACTCAAACTCATTATCTGGTAACTATTCTTTTCTTGCTAAACGTTAGCTGTTCTCAGTTTATCAGATTGCTAAATCTTTTGACCCAAAGCTAATTGTGAAAACCTCTATCCAGGGATCCAGAAAGATTCAAGACTCAAGGTCACTGAAGCAACTATAAATAATAGAAATAATATTATGCATCCTGATTCCAAAGCCTGTAATCACACCAACTCTCAGGTGAATATAATTTTCACCAGTATAAAAATTCAATTACCACCAACATGACACGGAATATCAATGGTGTGAGTAACAGAGCTTCATTTACCCTTCTCCATTCCATTGTAGATTCCACCACCCAGTCTGTATAATTAGGATCTGTGGATTGGGCCTGGGTATCTGCCAGTCTGGGTAGTTTGGGAATGGGGAATAGAAAGTATGACTGAGCCCCCAAGAGAAATCAAGCCAGCATAGCCACAGTCCATGATGCCTGTAGGAGCTCAGAGTCTTTACGGTTTCCTGTGCTCCAGTTGTCCTGGTAACCTGAGGCCTCCTTATTTGTGTTGGCATCATGGGGCCAAGAGCGGAAGCAAAGCTGGAGCACCAGCAAGATTTGCAGGAAAAAAATGTGGGTAATGCAGCAGTTATGCCACAGGAGGGTCAAGCCTAGGGCAAAAGAATTACCTGGTTAGGGGAGAAGAGGGGGTAGCGTCTTGTAAAAATCAGATTTACAGATTCCACTTCCAATGTTTCCGATTCAATAGGTCTAGGATGAGCTCAGAAACCTGCAATTTTAAGAAGCTACCTCCTACCAAGTAAGACAAAGACCACACTTTCGAAAACCCAGGCTAAGCAAACAAATTGGCAGCTGGAGAGAAAAAGTACAACCACCTATCCATTTCAGAAAGCCCATATTACAGCATAGTAGTTCTCAACATAGGCAGGGAGGGTAGTGGTGGATTTTGCCCTCCAGGGGGACATGTGGCAATGTCTGGAAATATTTCTGGTGGTCACAGTGGAGGCCAGGGATGCTGCTAAACATCCCACAGTTCACAGGACTGCCCCCCAACAATAAAGGATTATCCAGTCCAAAACATCAGCGCCATGGTTGAGGATATTCTGCCCCTCAACCCCATCACCTCCAATCCAGAGAAATCAATGCTACATACACAGTTTTAGGTCACAGCACAGAGAATTGTGTGAGGACCTCTGGAAAAAATGAGACCCCCAAAATCATTTTAAAAAATAGTAAATGTTATTAAAGATATGGATAAAGAGGAGATTGGAGGAGAGGGAGGTAGGTATGGACAATGATGGTAAGCCAAAGAAAAAATCAAGGGAGGACGAGGCATTGGGTGACAAGAGTGGGAAAGGAATGCCATTCCCTCAATGGATACAGCCCCTCCCTATGTAGAAGACAGGTAAAGAGAAGATAAATCTATTAAAAATAACATAAGTCAAAAAAAAGAGGGGAGGCACCTGGGCGGCTCAGTCGGTTGAGTGTCTGACTTCGGCTCAGGTCATGATCCCGCAGTTGAGAAGTTTGAGCCCCGCATCGGGCTCTGTACTGACAGCTGGGAGCCTGGAGCCTGCTTCGGATTCTGTGTCTCCCATTCTCTCTGCCCCTCTCCTACTCATGCTCTGTCTCTCTCTGTCTCAAAAATAAATAAACGTTAAAAATTCTTTTAAAAAGAAGAAAAAAGAAAGAAGGAAGGAAAGAAGGAAAGAAATAAAAAAGGAAGGAAAAGGAAAATGGGTAAAGGAACTGTGAAGAAGGAGCTTTATTAGTATGTGCCAAGCATAGACATGGAATGAAAAAAGACAACAGAGATTCTTATGTAAAAGAATGCTAAATAGAAACTCTTCAGCAATGATAAGAAAACAGGAGGGCTCCTAGGAGGAGGTCAGGAATTATGTGAGAAAGGAAAAGAAAAATTATTTATGACACTATAGCCCTAATCTCTCATTCCCGAGTCCCGCCCCTAGAAAGATAGGTAGGGGGAAAGTTCCTTGATTTTCCCAAGCAGACATACTAAAAGGGAAGGGAAGTTGAAGAGGAGCACAGCTAAGAACTCTCCTCAAAGGAGAAGAGGGTGGTACTCAAAGAGAATAGAGGAGTAAGGTTCAAAGAGGAGGAGAAAATATATTTTGGGGAAAGAAGGGAAAAGAGAAGGGAGAGAGATCTGTTAGCCACTTGAGGGAGAGGGACTTCAGGGACTCTTTCTCTTTGGGGAAGAGATTAAATGCAGATTTCTCCCCCCTCCCCCCCTTTTTTTTAATGTTTATTTGAGAGCGAGCAAGCACGAGCAGGGGAGGGGCAGACAGAGGGGAAGAGGGAAAGAATCCCAAGCAGGTTCCACACTGTGCTGTCAGCAACAGAGCCTGACGCAGGGCAGGGCTTGATCTCACAAACTGTGAGATTGTGACCTGAGCTGAAATCAAGAGTTGGACGCTTAACCAACTAAGCCACCCAGGCGCCCTGAGAAATTTTTTTCTTAAGCATTGCTTTTGGTATATGAGAGATGAGATTCTAACCTTCATCTTTTACCCCTTCAATAAAAACTGACATTACTCATCAAGGCTTTGGGTTTGTGTTGTTTCTCAGCTGTGACAACATAGAAGACTGGCCTTTAGGCAGACCAAGAGCCCAGTTACACACATTTTTACCATTTTTTGAAATGACCATAAGATTTATGGAGTAGCCAAAAGACAGCCATATGACAACATACTAACTCTGAGTTTAGAGCTGTACTAACACAACAGCCACTCACCTCATATGGCTATTTACATTTAAATTAATTAAAATTTAAAATTCCAGGGGCACCTGGGTGGCTCAGTCGGTTAAGCGTCCGACTTCGGCTCATGTCATGATCTCACGGTTTGTAGGTGTCGAGCCCCGCGTCGGGCTCTGTGCTGACAGCTCAGAGCCTGGAGCCTGTTTCAGATTCTGTGTCTCCCTCTCTCTCTCTGACCCTCCCCCGTTCATGCTCTGTCTCTCTCTGTCTCAAAAGTAAATAAACATTAAAAAAAAAATTAACATTTAAAATTCCATTCCTCACACTAGCCATATTTCAAGTGCTCAAAAGCCACATGTGACTAGTGGCTACTGATTAGCCAAGACAGGTAGAGAACATTTCTATCATCACAGAAAGTTCTATTAGACAGTGCTAAAGAAAAAAGCTTAGACAAATAGCTAACAGAAAACAAACGCTTTTCAAATCTTTAAAGAGCTGCCGCACTGAAAAACAAGTCGATTTCTTCCATATCATTTCAAAGAGCAGAACTAAGGGGGAAAATGAGATGCTATAAGAAGCCAGATTTCAGCTTAACAAGCCTCTAGTACCTAGAGCCAGATAACAGAAGGGGTGGCCTCTGACTGCAGGAGGAAGTAACCCATTTTATTCAATATAGAGAAAGCAAAGATCAACTTGATCATCTTTCAGAGACAACAAAGAACTAGATGCCTTCTAAGTATCTAGTTTTGAGTCTATAATTTTAAGAAGAGAGCAATTTATAAATAAAAGTGAGTCATAAATAGAATTTTAAAAGTCACTACTGCCATAAATAGATTGTAGAGCAGGCAGGAACAATGAAAATTTATAAGTAGCCAGGTAATTTAGTCAAAATTAATGGTGGTTAGCTAGGGGCTAATTATTGGTGGTAGGGGCTATCATGAACGTAATAGTTCGTAAGGAGAAAAAAAATGATAAGAACTTGTTAAGAATGGTTCAAATGGCACAGAGACAAGGTAGAAAACTTCAATATGGGTTATTAATGGAATCTTGATCATAGTTGAAACCACTACTACAACCAGACAATCTTTTCTATTCTCTGCCAGAGAGAGTACCGAGCTGAGTATAGGAATGTTCTTGGACTCTGGCCCCTCTATCCCATCCTCCTGCCGTTCACCAAACCCTTGCTTGTCATCTCTCAGAACTCCTGAAACTCAGCCTCCTTCGTGTGATCTCATCTGTATAGGAATGGCTCCACTCATCTTTCTCATCTGAATACAGAATACCAAAGGATGATGTCTGTTAACCTTCTATCCTAGCTATCAACTTACCCATCCTCATCTTCTACCCCAAAATGCACTTACCTTGATTATAATGTAATATCCTGAACATATATTCATACACACATACTGACTCGTTATACTATCTGTGCATTTTAGCATATACACGAGAGAATTCACACGCACGCATGTGGTAACATCTATTGTTGGCAATTGCTGAGGAAACTGGTGCCAGGATTGTGAAATTCACTATTCAGTGCCTAGCACAACATCAAGCTTAAGTGGAGTCACTCAACGGACTTTACAATTGACCACGTCATGCTGCTGGATGCAAAATGTTGGAAGAAGAGGCTGAAGTCGATGTAAATTTGAAAACCTTTTTTCCTTGTAGGAAAAAGAGTGGAAACATAAGCGTTTTCTGCTGTACCTAGAGGAAGAATGCTTAATCACAAGGGGAAGGTTGAAGCGTTGGTTAAAGCAAGCATAACAGGGTTTACAAACAGCCCCAAATCAGAAAAAGGTGAGAGAAGAGGAAGGAAGACAGATCATGCAGAATAAATAATAAATAAAATCCAATCTTTTAAAAATCTAAGGTCTTACCAAACAGAAAGGAGGAAAAAGAGAAGATTTCAACAAGAGAGTGTTAAAGATGGAAAAGAGCCAGAAAGGGCTGTAGGTTCAAAAAAAAAAAAAAAAAAAATCAATGAAGAAGTAGTGGTGTACATTGGCAAAGAGAAGTGTAGAATTGAAGGAAGGGAGAGAATTTATGGTAGAGGAAGTTGGTGTGAAGTTTTCCTCTAAAGATGCCCCGCAGAGCAAAGAAGGAATGAAGGCAAAAGCCACTGGGAATAAGGTAGGGCTGGGACTAAAACAGCACAGGAGAAAGCAGCAGGGCCCAATATAGTAAATCATTTTCTTTTTTTAAAATTAACTGACCCAGATTTTCTTGTTTGGGGCCAAAGGCAACTGCAGGATTTAAAGATCTTTAAAATAAATTATTAAAATCCTAATTCTTGGAATTGCCTTCAGCCCAAGATAAAATAAATATAAAGATCATGATATGATAGAATGAGCGTCAGTTTCTGAGACAAATACCATCATAGAGTTGATTTTAGAAATCAGACTAATAAGTACTGTTATATAAATACTATTGTGAATAAAACAGATTTAGCTTTCTCTTTTTATCAGCCACAGGCTAAACACAGAAACTCCACAGTTACATACATGTGCACAGAAGATAATAATATAATACATATGTAAAGCTGGGTTATTTGTATACTGTAGCCCAGTGCCCCACTCCAAGAAATGTTTTACTTGGTTTGGGTTACAGGGCAGTTTAAATGGCTGCACAGAAGAAAGTTAAGGTTAAAAATAAAGACCATAAGATGAAGGAGGGGAAAACTAGAAGGATTGTGCTGATACAAAACTGAGGCACTAGAAACAGAATTCACTCAGGTCACTGCGAGAAAAAGGGGCACAAAAGCACGACAATGCCATGTAACTAAACTTGATAGCCTCAACTTTGGGTTTTAAATCAAATATTGAATCAGATTTTTCAACTTTACTATTTTTAAAAATCCAACACTTAATCGTTTGATAAATGCAGTTACACAGTGTTAAATGACTATAAAAATTAGCATATCCATGCCTAATTCTTCAGCAAAGACGTAATGGGAGGCAGTAATGTTACACACAGATAACCTTGCCTTTAAGTCAGTCACTACTCTTCTTGCTCAGAGGCCGTCATTGCCACCTGCAAGGCCAAATCCAAATTCCTCACCCCAGCATTCAAAGCCTTTAATGACTTGGCTACAGGGTACCTACCTAACCTTAAGTCCCACCACCCCCTAAACCTACCTTCCACTCTCCGAGCACACAGGCCTCTGGGCAGACCCTATGTCTGGGGTCTGGCCATTTCCACCTTCCTACCTGATATGAAGTCTCCTTTCATCTACAGGCTCTGGCTCGCCAAGGCCTACACTGGCGCTGTGATCCTCCAGCACTCCAGTCCACCGCGCTCTCACTCCACAGCCCCACACTCCTCCCCTCCCCAGTCTCACCCACTTGCTGTTTTGCCCAGGGCCCCTTTCCCTTCCCACATGAGCTCTCTGGGGCCTTCTCCCTGCCCCAAGATTCTCCCAAGGGAGGCTCCCTGCCTGCCTCCATTCAGTCACGGGCTCTGTATTCAGTGTCTATTAGGGGTTTCGCGCCTGGGGTGAAACCAGGACCTCGATCCCACAGGACCCTTCCTCCCTTAACTCTCCCCAGTGCTACGGTAACTCTGAAGGGGTTCCCCCCACCACCACCCTCAGGGGCTCCGGCCACCCAAATCTCCCCTCTGCGGCCGGTCCCTCCTATCCGGCAGCGGGCCGCAGGGGTCGGCGGTGACTCACCGGAGGGCCGGCGGCCGGGGGGCCGGAATGCGCTCACTTCCTCGCCTCGCGCACCTGCCTGCTGGGCACTGCTGGAGCGCCGCCCGGCCGGGCCTCCGGCGGATGTTTTTTCTGTCCCCGCGCGCGCGCGCGCCAATCACCCCCTACTGCCCGCACCCCCCCCTCCCCGCAACTGGCATTCCCAACGGCCGCGGCCCCAGGAATCAGAGTTGGGCCCTAACCACTGACCTCTTCTACACATAAGCATACACACAGCAACCACAAGCGTGGCCTCGGGGCCCAAGCAGCTATAGAGACACACACAAGAACGTGCACACGAACAGGAATGCAAGTGGATTCAACCAACACATCCCCGACACGCCCCCCTCCCCCAAATTCTGTGAGAAGGATCCCGACTCAACCCCCGGCTTTCTTTCTAGAAAGAAGCCCCCTACTCCTGCCCATATGCCTACCTCATCTTCATTATAGGCGGCCCCCACTTCTGTCCCCATTACCTCACACACACACCAATCCCTACGGGGCCCCCTTTGCCTGCCGGCATCATCACCACCTTCAAGCTTCCTAGCTCCCCAGTCGTGTCTGCCCCCTACTGGGTCGGCTCCAGGTTGCAGGAGCAAAAGGCTTTCCGTGCCCCAGATTTCCAGGGTATCAGCAGGGCCCCCCTTCCCCAGAAAGGTAGCAGCAGAGCTACTGACCACTGACAAGATTTCTGGGCCCTTGTGCTAGAAAGGACTCCTAATCCACCTGCTCCAGCCAAGAGAGCAGTCCAGGGTCCTGTTTCCCACACACCAGCCTACATCAAGGCACCCAGCTTCAACCATGAATTTTCTTTTTTCTCTTGGCACTCCTCTGAAATAGAAAAGGTATCAGACCTGACTAGGGTGAACATGTGGTACATATAGTTGGCATCTCCATCCACTTAAGCCATTACTTGGAAGAGGACAAATAGGGAGTCTGAGGTGGACAGACGAAGTTGTTTCTGAATGAAGAGGAGAGAGGCAGGGTGGCCCTCTAAAAAGGTCAGCCAGAAGTAGTTGTATCTGATCCACTGGGTGGCAGGGAATGAGACTCTTGCAGTAAAATGGACTGGAGACTTAGAAGGAAAAACAGAAGGTCAAAGTGGCCCTCCAGACAGGAAAGGAACAGCTAGAAAAAGGTCTTTGCAGTATGGCAAAGCGAAAGAAAGGTGTCATTAGTACCAAAGAGATGGCTGGCATTAGAGTGGTCAAATAGGAGAACTTGAGAGTTCACATGAGCGGGGATGGGAAGAAATGGATCAAAATCCTAATGAGAAAAGCAGGGGTCCCGATGTTACCTGGAAGGATGAGAAACTGACACCTTCTCCCAGGGCAGAAGTGAGGGTACTGACTGACCTAGGAAAAGTGGGTTTACCCCAACACTTTTTTCTCAAACCAGAGGTAGTAAGGGTGACATGGAGCACGAATGCACAAAGGGCAGAAGTCTGTGATAGGAGATAGCAGCCCCCCACAGAAGTCCTCAGCTGTGCAGAGCTGCTCAATACCATTCAAACAAAGGAATGTCTCCCCATTTTATCTGAGCTTTAGCACCAACCACAGCAGCTACCATTTCCTGAGGCTCATGTGCCAGGGACAGTGCTAAAAGCATTACACGCATCATCTCATTTAAAGCCTCACAACAACCCTGAGTTAGTATTACTGTCCCAATTTAAAGATAAGGAAAAGGGCCTAGAGAGTTGAAGTAGCTTGCCCAAGGTCACACAGCTCTTAAGTGGAATCAGGATCTGAATCCAAGTAGTCTGACTCTATAACCTACAGTCTTAATCACCCATCTTGGGGTTCTCCAGAGCCTGCAGGAAACCCAAAAGAGGACATCGAGGACTCCTCAATTCTCATTCTTAGAGGAAACAAGGGCACCTCTGTGAAACCGGAGTGACTCATACCAGTAGAGTATTTAGAGATGTCCCTCTTTAAAAGAACTGTCCCCAGATAAGGGAAGATCTTGCATGTGCCGTATGTTTGGGGGTACCGAGCAATGGAAAGCGCATCCCCGGTAGGCTTGTGCAAAAGAGACACCCACCTCCTCATCTCGGAGGAGCACCCACATCTCTAGCATACTTCAGGGAGACTCTGCCCTAAGGTCTGAGAGAAACATTCTCCACTCCAGGTGTCGGTTCGCTCTCCCGGAGCCTCTGGCTGTCGCACCCTACTGCAGCTCCTGGGTTTGGCTGGAGCGCAGGATTAGCCATCCCCAGGAAATGCCTCCCTCCGGTCCAGGCAAGGATCCCAGCACACACACCCCTGGTGTGTATGTGTGTGTTGGGGGTGGGGGGGAATGCTTCCTCCTCTCCAGGTCAGGGAAGAGATGTGGGGACCACCTGGGGGCCCTTACCCCTCCCACCTCCTTGCTGGGGAAGTGCCCAGTCAGTGCCCCTTCCATGGCCACCTCCCTCCCCCTCGCTGTGCCGGGGCATGAATCAGCTCTCACAGCTTGTTAAAGCTAGACCTCTTGTTTTCATGCCCTCACCTCAGGAAACAGAGTTACAGCTTTTCCAGCTCTGCTCAGCAGGGGGCCAGGGTCCTCACTTTATAAACATCCCAAGCCTGTGAGAGCAGAGGGCAAGGAGATGGTGTGAGACAGGAGCCCAGGGGAGAAAGACAGAAACTAAGACTCAAGGAGAAAAACAAAGAAAACCCAAAGAGACAAGACCAGAGTAGTCTGGAACCGAGGCCAAGAAGGGATCGAGAGGGCTGTGCTGCAGGAATGACCCTAATGATGCTCTGGTCTGGACAGGCGAAGGGAGTCCTGGGAAGCTGGGGGATCATCTGCTTGGTGATATCTCTGCTCCTCCAGCAGCCAGGAGTCCACAGCAAGTGCTACTTTCAAGCTCAAGGTAAAGCTGGGGGAGGTATTTGGAAAGGCCGAGGACAGAGGGAGTTGGGATGAGGGGGGCTTAGAGATGATCCTCTATCAGAAAACCCAGACTCCCTCCAGCTCGGAAATTGGAGAGACTAAATATGGAGGTGATGTGTACTTACTTTCTCCCACTGCAGACCACAAGTGATCTTTGTCTGCCACTACCACTCCCACACACACTAACATCTCCTGTTCTTCCCTAGCCCCCTGCCACTATGAAGGGAAATATTTTACCCTCGGTGAGTCTTGGCTCCGCAAGGACTGTTTCCATTGTACCTGTCTGCATCCCGTCGGTGTGGGCTGCTGTGACACGTGAGTGACCACAGACTGCCAGGGTATAACCAGACTGTTGTGGTGGGAAAATGAACAGAATAGAGGTATGAGGCTGGCTGAACCTGAAGGTACCAACAAGAGTGAGAGAAAGAGAGAAGGCTGCAGGCTACGAAGTGAGGGATGTAGGGGGCGGTCTGGAGGGAAAATATTTCTGCTATGAAACGAAAAAATCCATATATGGCAGGCCAGGGCTTAGTCACAGGGAACAAGAGGGCACTAAAGACATGGGAAGAATGCTGGCAGAGAAGGAAAGTAGGGCAGGGATAAAGGGGGCCTTCACCATGCTGACTCCTTTCCCATGCTTTGCTTCCCCAGGTCTCAGCATCCCATCGACTTCCCCGCGGGGTGTGAGGTACGTCAGGAGGCAGGAACCTGTCAATTCTCCCTGGTGCAAAAATCTGACCCTCGGCTGCCCTGCAAAGGGGGAGGGCCTGACCTCGAATGGGGCTCAGCCAACACCCCTGCCCCTGGGGCCCCTGCTCCCCACTCCAACTAAACTCAACCGATCACCCTTCCGCTAACTGCCCACTGCTGCTGCCACTTCCAGGGAAACCACTAGCAGCTGCCAATTTATTCTGAATAAATAAATTAATGCTACAGCTAAAAGCCTGCCTCTCATTGTCCATGCCACTGGACCCAGGTGGGGAAAATGGGCCCTACTATAGAGTCCAGGTGCTGAGTTCTCAGTATCCTGAAGAAAGATAGCGTCGTGGTGAGTCAGTTTCAGATGGTTATGGTGCTGGTGCTGGGGCCTGGGGCTGCATATGAGGCCAGGGTAGGGCTTGTGGGCAGCACCTTGATTGGAAGGTCCCAGCTGAAGGTGTCTACGGGCACTTGCTCAGGCCCTGTCCAGGTGACAGGCTCAGGCTGTTCCAAGGGAGGTAGGAGCACCAAACCTGGTTCTCGCGATGTTACAAATTCAAAATGCAATCTCCACTTCAGGGACACTGTGGAAAAAAAACAGATAAAGGTGGGGAGGCATTAGAAGGCAGGAGTAAAAACCAATGCAGGATATGGTTAGCAAATGGGGGGAAAAAGTGGTATTCAGGAAGAAGAGAAGAAGTCACAGAGCTAGGATCAGGGATTTCTCTAAAGAAATCCAGTGTTAACCAGAAACATGTCAACAGGATAGCAAGGTCAAGCATCTAATAATCTAAGTGTGGAACAGTCAAGACTTGGTAGATTAACGTAAACACGCTGGGGAATCAGAGATCAGTGCATCATAGGGTCTCAGTGGGTAGGGGCAGTGAAGGACATCTGTAAAGCTCTTAAGAATTTAGAAGTTAGTGCATCTAGGAAACAGACTGAATGTCTGAGAAAGTGTTACATGTCGGAGGCTGGGTGTGGGTATGTCCAGGAGTTTGTTAGGAATCAGGACCCATTACACTCTACCTAAATACAGCATTTTACTCCCCACCCCCACCCTCCCGCCGCCGATGATGGTCTGGGTCTCACCAATGGCTGTGCAGAAGCCTGGGGTGGAGCTGAGAGGGATGGGGAGGGAGAAGCTGGTTCTGGTTGTATGTAGGCAGGACTCCTGGTGCCGGGCATGAGTCACATGAGAGACAGAGGGGATACCCCCTGTCCTGCGGCGCCTCTGGTATTCAGGCTGTACACGTTCCTCAGTCTGTAAACTTACTGAAAACTGGGAGCAAGAAGAGAAGTGGTTGCTAGCAGGCACTTGAAAATAAGGACTCTAGGTGAGAGGCTTGAACCCAATCTCAAGCTATTTTACCAAAAGGACCCTGGGGGACCACACTATTCACTTCTACATACCACCCCTCTTTATGTAGGCCCTTCCTCCTTCCTCCCTAGCCCTCCAGGCCCAGCACCCCAAAATCCCCTTTCCTTCTCACCTGCAAACAAGCTACAGTTCCTTCCCCTAAGTTTAAGGTCCCCACCACATCCTCGCCGAGTCTGTATACAGATTTGAAGATGCCAAATGTCCCAACTTTTCCTCGGCCATCACTGATATTGTATAGATCTGGGAAGAATGGGACACTATGAGCCTGGAGTCCACACTGGGGAGTACCAAGGGCTGGGAGCCAGAGGCCAAGGTGGGGTTTTTCTTTATAATGTGGGATGAGTATCAGTAAATCCTCAAGAAGCATATGGCAATTAGGAAAATCTGTCAGAGACAGTAATAACATGGGGGTATGGGGGAGGGCAATTGTGAAAGGATTCTCACGGAGGCTGCGGCAGGATGTGGCAGCCATGAGACGCTCCCCAGCCAGCTCTGCTAGCCATGAATCCTTCTTCCCACCTTCATCCTCCTCCAAGAATGGACTAGATGGGGCTACAGCCTCATCCTGGGGAAACCGGATATCTTGAAGGCCTACAGAGAGAAGAGATGGAAAGGTAGTGCTAGGAGGGAATAGACAGTAGAGGTTAGGGTTTTAGACTCCAACCTGTGACGGCTGAAGGTAAGGGGAGTCACATCCCAGGTACACATTTCAACCTAGTCTCCAGAAACCGCCCCCCACCCCCCAACTTGCACCTTTACTAAGACCAGGAAGCTTCCCTCCAGCCCCCCTCGCAGGCCCTCTACAGATCATTTCTGCTTTGGTGAGGTTCTTCCCCAGCCCTTCCCTCCAGGAATCCTTACTTACCTGTCAGCACAAGAACCCTCAGAGGGACCCTGAGTAAAGTGATGGGTGAGTTGACACGCTGGCAGCCAATGGTCAGCTTGTAGACATACTTGACTGACTGACCCCGAAAGGAGGGTGGTCCCTCTATGGGCAGCACTTCACTGTAGGAGTCTGGTTGGGAAGTAGTAGTCAGGCCAGCCAGAGGCAGCCAGAGAAGTCCTCCCTCCAGGAGCCTTAGAAGGCAATCCAGGGGTGGGAAAGAGATAGGCACTCACATGATTTGGACTCTCCAGGGTCTAGCCTCAGATCACAGAAAAGGATTTTTGGTGGAGTGGAAAGGATACACTGACCCCTCTCACCTGAAAGAGATAAGAAAGACTGCAATTTAATGACCCACTGTCTAGGGGCGCCTGGGTGGCTCAGTCGGTTAAGCATCGGACTTCGGCTCAGGTCATGATCTCACGGCTAGTGAGTTCGAGCCCCGCGTCGGGCTCTGTGCTGACCGCTCAGAGCCTGGAGCCTGTTTCAGATTCTGTGTCTCCCTCTCTCTCTGACCCTCCCCCGTTCATGCTCTGTCTCTCTCTGTCTCAAAAACAAATAAACATTAAAAAAAAAATTAAAAAAAAAAATGACCCACACTGTCTAGTACTAGGTGAAACTAGCACAGCAAGTGGGGGCAGCCCAAAGTAAGCTACCCTTATTTTCTTGTTGTAAGATACAAACAGTCATATACCCCCAAAACAACAATTACATTCCCCAACATTCCCAATATGAAACTATAAGGACCCACTAGAACAACTTAACAAATTCACTCTCAGGTGACAATGACTCCACCCCCTTCCAAAGGCAAATGCCCATCTTTAACCTCGGTGTGGTAGAAAGACAGTCTGGCTCTCAGGCTGGACGTCTGGCTGACTGGAGTCAGGGGGAGGTAGTGCTACTCGACTCTCACTGGCATGAAACTGGCAGTGGATTTGGGCACTGGCCCAGGCCAAAGCCTCACTATGGGAAGAAGAAAAGAAAGCATCAGAGGGGAGCTCCTGACCTCACATATGCTCTCCCAAACTCCCCCCCCACCCCCCACACCATCTGAGGAGACCAACATGGTGAAGTGGCTGTCTTAGGGATCGGGGAATCCTGAACCTCAAAGAGAATCCATTAAAAAGAAGTATACTGTGGGTAAAATGGAAATGGGGAAGGGGAGAAGGGAGCGTGGAGGGCTCTGTCAACCACACGTTCAGTTCAACAGCCCTTTCCTACAATGAGAGCGCAATGAGCAAGAAGGTGGTGGTGTGCTACAGGACAATCTGAGCTCTGGCTTAGCACCATAGAAACCAGGCTTCCTCCCAGAAGAACCAGCTCCTTCAGTATCTGCATCCCCACCTGGATGCAGAAGTGGCTGTGGGGGGCAGGGGGTTGGTGACTGTCACCACACACTCCAGCGCCTCCCCCGCCAGAAACACAGGACCTCGGCTCAGCTCTGCTACCACTTCAATCATGGCAGCTCTGGAATCAGATCTAAAAGGAAACAAGGGGAGTCAGAGGTCAGTACCATGGCAGGGAGAGGCGTCTGCGGAGAACCTTGGGGCCAGGACAGAGGAGACCAGCGGCCACCAGCACGGTGTCTAAGTGAAGCGCCTGGCTTTGGGGTGCGGGAAAGTGGATGGCAAGTACGGGTGGCAGCTGACCCAGTAGGGGGAGGACGTCTCTCTGGGTTCCAGACCCCCGCCCCTCTCAGTACCGAGTTAGTCCCCCTACCTCCCGGAACCCCCAAACCAGCCTCCCCCACCTCCCTCCAGGCTCCAGGTCCCAGCCCAACGCCACGACCGCCCGTCACCTCGTGCCCTTAGCCCGGGCACCTCACACGGTCGAATACCCGGTCTCGGCACACCGAGGCCCTCACCTGCCCGCCTTTCCACGACCCGGCCAAGTGCGTGGCGGCGTCCGCGGCAGAGGCGGGACTTCCCTTCAGCCCCCCTTCCCCACCGAGCGCCTTCCGACCGGAAACGCCCGGCTGATCGGACCGGAAGGGGCTCGGGTTGACCCGCCGCCTTGGGTCACCTTCCCACAGGCTGGCACCCGGGCGCAGGCGCTGTCCCAGACGCCAACCGGCGGGACCCGGCGCCCTACCCAGGGCGGGGTGGGGCCTGGCGCCACGGCCCGGAGACGGGGCTCAGGCGGCCGCAAGCTCCCAGGCCGGTCCCGGGGGCGGTTCCCTGCGGGCTGGCCCCCGGGGCTCCTCCCCTTTCCGCGGGCTCAGTCGCCCTTTGGCTGGGCAAACTAATCACCGCGGCCCAATGACGACGAGACCCGATCCTTCTCTCCCAGGACCCAGAGATAAGACCGAGGGGGAGCCCGAGGCGGCTTTATTGCTGTCGCCGCCAACGCCGCTGCAGCAACAGCTCCCAGGCTCCACGGAAACACTAGCTCACCTCGGCTTTCCCCAGCGCCTGGCCCTCCGAGACGACACCTAACAACCACCGCCGCCCGCATCTGGACTTGCCTAGAGAGATACTTTGTACCCAAAGACTTGGGACCCGGGACCATCGAGGCCGTGGGGACCCAGGATCCTGAGAACATGGGAACCGGAGTCCCAGCCTCGGAGCAGACTAGCTGTGCCAAAGGGGATCCACAGGTTTATTGCCCTGATAATGCTGGAGGCACTGAGGCTGGGCAGGTTACAGACTGCGACAGCCCTGAAGACAATCGGCCCCTAAGTGAGCCGGGCTGCAGCAATCCGCAGGACTGTGGGCAACTGATGGCTTCTTATGAAGGCAAAGCTAAGGGCTACCAGGTGCCTCCCTTTGGCTGGCGCATCTGCCTGGCTCATGAGTTTGCAGAGAAGAGGAAACCCTTTAATGCCAACAACATCTCCCTGAGCAACCTGATAAAGCATCTGGGCATGGGCTTGCGGTGAGTAGATCCCATTGCCTAGAGTACTTTAGGTTTCACTTTGTTCCAGCACAAGATTTCCAGCAGAGGTGAGAAAGGGTGAGAAAGCAGGTGGGTGCCTTGTTCCAGTCAGTTGGCCCCTACCCCCAACATATTCTAAGCCTGTGGTTTGGAGCGCCGGTGAGACCGGGTCACATCTCTGCAACCCCCTTCCTCCCAGAAACTTGTCTTTCTAGTAGGAAAGAGCAGGAACATCTTGGGCCTGCAGTCATCCTTTCCCATTTAGGCTCCATCTCACTCCTTTTCCAAAGACTTCCCTTTGGCATTTGCTATACTTTGTAGCAAGGCGGGAAAGGATAGTCTGTCTACTATGGTACAGACACAATGTTGTTTTATTCCTTATTCCAAAGGGGCGAGTTCTCAACCTGATTCCCCTGAGTAACTGGGGTGTTCTGTCTGCCTCATTTAAAAGGCACACCACATTACAGTCCCAACACCCATTGGTTTCTTTCAAGCTTTAGCTCTAGGGAGTGGGTGACAGCCTGCCCGCTCTCACCCTAAGGAGAGGGGTGTGCTGTTCACTCTATTCTGAGATAGACAATCCCTGATACAAAAAGCAGAGATCTCTGGCCAGAGAGGCACTGCCATAAGTGTCCTTAGAGCTCTAAGTAATATAGTCTTCCAAGGCCTGCTCTGGTACCCCTTCCCCCAAGGGTTGCAGACACCCCACGAACTTATCCTGAGCTGTAGAACTCCTTTAGATCCTTACAGATCCCCACTGAGTTCAGAAGCTAGTGATGAGAAGCCAAGACCTATTAACAGGAACAGGTGGATATGAGGACAGAAAGCATCACCCTTAGGTCATTCTGAGTCAATCCACAAAGTAAACACAGCTGGGGATGGCGGAATAAAGGTTAGAAAACCCAGCTCTAACAGCCTCTAAAGTAGGGGACCCTTCCCTTTCAGTCAGTGCTGTAGGGCTGGGTTGGGAGCACATTTACCTTACCCCAGCCCAGCCCTAAGCAGTGGGAAGGGCCTGACGCTGCCTGGGTATCTGGCTCCTCTGCTAGTTCCTGTGGGTGGCCTGTACTAAAGAACAATCATCCCTCCAGGTTACTTCAGAAACTGACTCAGCCCAACTCTGACCCCCAGAGCTCTGGGTCAAAATAAGATCTGAGGGCTAGAGTACTGAGAGAAGCACAATGGGATGCATGTGGTAGGACACTGAGATCAAGAACAGGTAGGCCTCCTAGCCCCTCAGCCCCTAAGTGTGAGCTGAGTCAGAGGCCTGAAGCTGTGTTCAGCCCCCTGAACCTTGGCTCCACATGCCAGGATAGGGTGGAGATCATTGTCATGGGGCTTTTGGAATGGGATGAGGTCCTGCACTGAGGAGAAAGCAGGGGTGAAACAAGGAACAATTAATTGTGAATGATAATTCTTAAATTGGGGCTGAAATAAGGAAGAAGGCCAAATGGGTCAGGAATGGCCAGCTGCTAAATTAGGGGAATGAGAGATGAACCCTAAGAGGAGACCAAACTGGAGGTTTGCTGATCAGGAGTTGCAGCAAGCCAGAGTTCTCTTGGCCTCATTGTGGTGACTCAGTTTTGATTGCTCTCCCTTCCAGCCTGAGTCCATTCATTCAATACATGTTTACTGAGTGCTTGTTCTACACCAGATACTCTTTTGTTAGGCTTACCTTCAGATCTTGCATTTCTCCCTCACTGCCCTAATCCCTGCTGTAACCTCCCCCCCTTCTCCATTCCTTTATGGCCTCTAGTTTCAAAGTCCAGTTCCCTCTGCTTTCCCTTCTGCTTTCCCATCATCTCATCCTTTGTCTTCCTCTTTCCCCCCCTTCCCCCTTCTCCCAGAATGTACCCTCCCTATTCTCTAATCACATTTCTCCTCCCCTTGCTCCTCTTCATGTTCACCTGTGTAGTGCCCCACTGTTTGTACATTCACTGGTAAATTCAGCAAATAATCTACAGACTGCAGACCATGTGCCCTGCCCTGTGCTTAAAGCTGTGGTAATAATCAGCTAGTCTTTGTCACTATCCCTTTCCCCAAGAAATTTAAAAGTGTGTCAGACTCGTGTGAGAAACACTGAAAGAACAAGACAGCATCTGATTGGGAGTTCAGATAGCGTATTTGCAAGTAACAGTAATACCTGACACAGGTACCCTATGGCTTTCCTATTTATAATGTTATT
This sequence comes from Acinonyx jubatus, assembly GCF_027475565.1. NCBI lineage: Eukaryota > Metazoa > Chordata > Mammalia > Carnivora > Felidae > Acinonyx > Acinonyx jubatus. The sequence continues at coordinate 36,464,484 of NC_069391.1, forward strand.
TGCTCTTTCAACCATTCCATGAAATAGGCAGGGCAGGAGGTACCCCATTTTGTAGATGAGGAAACTGAGGCTTAGAGGAGTTGTTTACCCAATTACATAGTTACAAGTGGTGTGCTTTGAACAATAGGTATAAAATGGCTGGCTAGGGAGGAGAATAGAATTGGGAGAGTCTGGTGGGACAAGGGTCACTTAGTGATGACCCACTCTGAATGAGAATCTGTAGGACTTAAGATTGGAAGAGAGGCTGAAACCAATGTCAGCGCCTTGAATCCCAAACAAAACCATTTGCTTATTGGATACAGAGCTATGACAAGACCAGGAAATCCCCAGATAGGGATTTTTAGGCTTTACTAGGATACTATGAGAGAGCAAACTCAGAAACCTTACTATTTAAATGCTGAAGTTTTAAAGACGACGTAAAAGGTTATGCCCCAAAATGTAAACACTGGTTGTCTATGGGTGGGATTTTTTCCTCTTCCATCTAGTATACTGTACAAATTTTCATCTTTCACAATCAGGAAGAAAAATAGTCACTTTAAAAAGAAGAAAGTGGGGTGCTTTGGTGGCTCAATAGGTTGAGCATCCAACTCTTGGTTTTGGCTCAGGTCATGATCCCAGGGTTGTGGGATCCAGCCCCATGTTGGGCTCTGTGCTGAGTGTAGAGCCTGCTTGGGATTCTCTCTCCCCCTTTCTCTCTGCTCCTCCCCACCCTCTAGAAAAAAAGAAGAAGAAGAAGAAGAAAGTTATCCCAGCAGACTGTTCCCATGGTGGGCGGGGGGGGGGGGGGGGGTGTAGTCAGGGAAACAAAACTGGCCCTCTCAGCACCTCAGGCAAAGCTCCTGAACTAAAGCCAAGCAGTGGTAATGGAGTTACAGGTGAGGCATGGTCAGAAGCTCCTGAGGAGAATAAAGAGGAGAAACAAAGATAGTCCCATGCTGTAAACTGGGGTGACTGAGAAGAGTAGGGGACCTTGAACTGTAGAGAAGTGAAAAGGAAGAGAGATTTGGAAGTGAAGGGAACGGTCCTTGGCAGCCATGTAACTGGAAGTTACAACTGGGTGACCAGAGAGAGGCAGGGGATTGCAGCCCAGGAGATACCGCCCACTGCCCCTTCCACTCACACTGCCTCTTGCTCCTCAGGTATTTGCAGTGGTGGTACCGGAAGACCCAGGTGGAGAAGAAAACACCTTTCATTGACCTCATCAATTGTGTACCCCTGAGACAGATCTATGGTGAGTCTACCCCAGCTCTGCTCTGCACAGAGAGGGCCCAGCCTCTGGGTCTACTGCAGAGCTAGGCAAGAGGCATCCAGTTTTTGCAAGTTGCACAGCCCCTTTCCCTGGGTTTTTTTTTTTCCTCCAGCTTTACTGAGCTATACTTGACATAAAACACTGTGTAAGTTTAAAGCATACAATGTGTTGATCTGATATCCCCAGGGTTTTTAGAGGAACTCATCTTTATAGTCTAGAAAGTGAGGAATGGGCTTCTTTTCCTCTTCCCATGTCCCACTAACCATCCTGATTCTATCTTTAGGTTGTCCTTTGGGTGGCATCGGGGGAGGCACTATCACTCGAGGTTGGAGAGGCCAGTTCTGTCGTTGGCAGCTCAATCCTGGAATGTACCAGCACCAGACAGTCATTGCTGACCAAGTAAGAACCAGGAGGTGAAGGAGAGTCCAGGACAGTACCCCAGACCAGGAAAAGCCTCTTGGCCAGTGTAGGATGTAGAAATTAGATGTGCACATGATTCAGTCCAATAAGTATTTTCACGATGCTTCCCATGTGCCCACCCTTGTGCTAGGATATACTAGGAATGAGATACTCCCAGAGCACATGTTTCTTAAAAGAGTAAGCAGCCCCAGCACCTTCATGCCCTCTATTTCTCTAGTAAATGGCTCCTACCTACTTTGCTGCCCCAGCTCCACTAGCTCAGCCAGTCCCCAGCCAGGGGGAGCAGGGAATTTCCAGATCCCTTAACCTGGTTAAAAGAACATTCAGTAGTACCAGAAGGGAAAACAAACCCAAAAGTTTATAAATGCACGGGGAAAAAAGATGTGTAGGGTACCTACTCTTCACCCTGATTGGCTAGCCTTCAGCTAGAGGTCAGCTCCTCTGCTGGTGATCACTCCTCTGGTGGTCTCCCTGGCTGAGGGCCTGGGAAGTCCCTCCTGTCTCAGGCATAGATCTCCTTTTTTCCCTTTTCTGAAGCTTCATTTCTTTTCCCTCTGTTCCTTCATCACATCTGGACCTTCAGTTGCCAGAGGCATCTAGTCTACCTTTCATCATCTCTCTCCAGCAACCTTATATGTGCAGTTGTCCACCACATTCCCATTTCCTGTCTGAGGGATGCTTCCAGCTTTCAGCTCATCTTCAAAGAAAAAATGACTAGCAGACCTTGAGTCCAATTAATGGCAATGCCCTTCCTAGTTCAGGTTTACCAACCCTACCCAATGCCCCAAGCTTCCTCTCTGGCTCATCCATTAGGTATCCTGAGGGGAAGTGCCTTCCGGAATTGTGACTCGAGTTAAAGTAATTATTGCATGCTTAACATGTACTAGAGATTGTGCTATGCATTTTGTGTGATATTTAATATTTAAAGACAGTCCTACAAGGTAAGAACCATTATTACACCCATTTTATAGATAAGGAAACTGAGATCCAAAGAGATTTAGTAACATGCCCAAGGTCACATGGTTGGTAAATGGAAGCTCTGGGATCCAGAACCAGCTCTCGCTGTGGTTCAAAGCCCATAGTCTTAGCCACTTCCAACAACATAAATTATTGTACACATACATTAAAATTTGTCAGGCATACTTTGAAGCAAGGGAAGAAAGATTAACCCCTTATAGCCCATATACTCCAAAAGCTTAAATTTTTTTAGGGCAATAGGACTTTGAGAAAATGGAGACTGTGAGACCACCTAAGAACCAAAATAAGAGGGATAGATAGTACGCTGAGAAAAAAGGGACGTTGCTCTAGACTTTCCTCATGCTCTCCCTACACGTGCCAACTCTGCCTGTCTCTGATGTGGAGTCATAATTGGAGAGGGGGACCTCAGTGACCTGGAGAGGGCCCTGCCTTCAAAGAACCCACAGAGCAGTCAGGGAGTCAGAATGTAAACAAAACCATTATATGCTAAACTAGAGGGGTAGGGGGACACACAGGAGAATGACTCACTGCTTGCGGAGAGGAGATGGCATTTGACCTAGGCCTTGAAGGATGAGAGATTTCACCAGATGGAGAATGAGCAGGAGCAAAGGCATGGAGGAGGAAATGTAGTTAGTGTGTTCAAGAAACAGTGAGTATTCAATATGACCAGAATATAAGTGCTTGAACAGTAATGAGTCTGATAGGCAGGGAGAGGCCAGATCAAGAAGGGCCCTCAAAGCCAGGAAGAAGAATTTAGACTTTAGCCTGAGGGCCATGGGGAGTCACTGAAATATAAGCACAGACTAACATGTCTTGATTTGCCTGTAAGAAAGATCCTCTGATACCAGATGGCAAGAGGCAGAGCATAAAAGCAGAAATGGTGAGGGTGCTAAGACCACCATAGTAAGAAGGGAGAGGAAGCCTGGGAGAAGAGAGGAGGCAGGACTTGGTGGTGACTCACCACTGGGGGAGAGGTCTGGGGGATGAGTGAGGCTGTGGTGCAATGATAACCACTGCAGGCTCTGAAAAGGGACGGGAGACTAGTTCGAGGTGCCTGTGGTTACCCCATCCAGCCTATCTGCCTTCTTGGTTTAGTTCACAGTGTGCTTGCGTCGGGAAGGGACGACTGTGTACCAGCAAGTCCTGTCTGTGGAGCGCCCAAGTGTCCTACGCAGCTGGAACTGGGGCTTGTGTGGGTACTTTGCGTTCTACCACGCCCTCTATCCCCGAGCCTGGACTGTCTATCAGCTTCCTGGCCAGAATGTCACCCTTACCTGTCGCCAGATCACACCCATCTTGCCCCATGACTACCAGGTGAGGCTCCCACTATGTTTCCTCCATTGCCCTCCCTTCCCTGAGATCTGTCTCTGCTGGAAATTCCATGATCTGTGAAAGACATCATGCCGGTTTTCCAGGATCTCCGCTCAGTTGGTAAGACAGCCTGCTGGAAATCTGGGGAGATGCAAGTGGAAACAAAAGAGAGTCTACTGGGGGCAGAGAGTAATATTTGAGCCAGGTCCTTGGTACGGAGGAGTGGGGCCAGGAGGCGCTACACTGGGACCATCTGAGTCTGATCTTTTGCTCCCAGGACAGCAGCCTGCCTGTAGGAGTCTTTGTGTGGGATGTGGAAAATGAAGGGGATGAAGCCCTGGACGTGTCCATCATGTTCTCCATGCGGAATGGACTGGGGGGTGGAGATGATGCCCCAGGGGGATTGTGGAATGAGCCCTTCTATCTGGAGCGTGATGGGGAGACTGTACAGGGGCTGCTGCTGCATCATCCAACCCTTCCAAACCCCTACACGATGGCTGTGGCTGCACGACTCACGGTATGGAAGAGCCCGCCCTAGACCTTAGTCCGCAAACCCCTACCCTCAGCCTGGCCCCTGAGCCCACCCCATCCCACCAGGGTCTCTTCATTTCCTCATTTCCTGAATCCCATCCTCACTACAGCCCTTAAGCCTCTGGAACTTGGAGGTGGGAATTATAATGGGAACTGGAGAGTTAGTCCAAAGCCAGCATACTTGTGGAGCTTCCCCTCAGTCTTTGGCCCCCTAACAGGCGGATACCACGGTAACCCACATCACAGCCTTTGACCCTGACAGCACTGGGCAGCAGGTGTGGCAAGACCTACTTCAAGATGGACAGCTGGACTCCCCTGCTGGTGACGGGGGGGTTTGATAGGGAGGTGGTGGGAAGAGAGGTTGTCCCTGTCTTGGGAGGAGGGGTGAGAGCCCTGGTCATGAATAGGCCTTATTCCCATATTAGGGATCCTTGGGGCTGAAGAGGATGCCTATGCCAATTTCTCTTGTGCTTCCCTCAGGCCGAAGCACCCCCTCACAGAAAGGAGTAGGCATTGCTGGGGCTGTGTGTGTTACGGGCAAGCTGCCACCTCGAGGCCAGTGCCGCCTGGAGTTCTCGCTGGCTTGGGATATGCCCAGAATCATGTTTGGAGCTAAGGGCCAGGTCTACTACAGGTGAAGGGATCAAAAGAATTCAGGGATCCAAGGTGCTGGAGCTCTGACCTGGAGCCCGAGTTCTCATTCCTTCCCTTTCCATCCCAGACGGTACACAAGGTTCTTTGGCCGCGATGGTAATGCAGCTCCCACCCTTAGCCACTATGCATTGTGCCGATACACAGACTGGGAAGAGAAGATCTCAGCTTGGCAGAGCCCGGTATTGGACGACAGGTGTGAATGGGGCCTCTCTTACCCTTCTCCTGGGCACTCACACTCCAAATGGGACTCCTTGGTTCAATCTCCACCCACCACAGTCAGCAGAGTTGGGCAGGGATTCACTTGGTGCCCCCCACTCTGCAGAACTCCAAAATCCTTCCCTTCCTTGGAGGTCCACGTTCATTAGAGCATTCCCTCCTCCTGACTCCCCAGATCCTTGCCTGCCTGGTACAAATCTGCGCTGTTCAATGAACTATACTTCCTGGCTGATGGAGGCACAGTATGGCTGGAGGTTCCTGAAGACTCCTTACCAGAGGAGCTGGTGGGAAGCATGTGTCAGCTCCGCCCCATCCTCCAGGAGTATGGTCGATTTGGCTACCTAGAAGGTACAGGCTGGTGGTGGACTGCAGTACAGCAGGCCTAATCCATGGGGCCAGTTAGTGCCCTGCCAGAAGGCAGGATGGTGGGTTTTGCCTCCCCCAGGGGATTGGTTGGAATGAGGGGGTTAAGTGGCGGGTGTGGAGTTTGACAGTGCTCCATCCCCAGCTCAAGGACAAGCTAGGGAGGGGACTTGGAGGGGAAGCAGGAATTCTGGAGACAGTGTGTCTCCCTCCTTCCTCCAGGCCAGGAATATCGCATGTACAACACATATGATGTCCACTTTTATGCTTCGTTCGCCCTCGTCATGCTCTGGCCCAAACTCGAGCTCAGCCTGCAGTATGACATGGGTATGGGTCCCTTTTGTTCCCTTTCTGCCCTTTTAGCCCCCCACACCCACGAATCTTTTTGGTCCCTGAGATTGTCTCCTTCTTCCTCTCTACCCAACATGTCCGCATCCTGCTTACTGGTTCCCCTCTAGGGTCACAAACAGTTCTGTGCCCCACCTCAAGTCTGCCCATTCACTACCCCCGCCCCCAATTGTATGTCTGCTCCGCCAGCTCTGGCCACGCTCAGGGAGGACCTGACACGGCGACAATACCTGATGAGTGGGGTAATGGCACCTGTGAAAAGGAGGAACGTCATCCCCCATGATATTGGGGACCCAGGTAAAAATTCCTCCAGCCCAGAGTTTGCTTCCCTCCCTCAACTTTTGTACCCTCTACCCAACCCACCAATGCAAATCAGTCAGGTTTCCTCCCCTCCCACAGATGACGAGCCATGGCTCCGGGTCAATGCATATGTGGTCCACGATACCGCTGACTGGAAGGACCTAAACCTGAAGTTTGTGCTGCAGGTTTACCGAGACTATTACCTGACGGGTGACCAGGGCTTCCTGAGAGACATGTGGCCTGTATGTCTGGTAAGACATGCATGGGCAGTGGCCAGTGTGCCCAGGGCATGACTGGTGTTTGGGGAGAACCCAGCTGGCTATTGTGTCGCTCCTTAGTATCCATCTAGGTCTTCAGTATCTTGGTCCCTCTCTAGGCCGTGATGGAGTCTGAAATGAAGTTTGACAAGGACCAAGATGGACTCATTGAGAATGGAGGCTATGCAGACCAGACCTATGATGGATGGGTCACCACAGGCCCCAGGTTGGAGAGTAGGGACTTCTAGGGTACCTGAGGTGGGGAACTGGGCACCAAAGAATTGTGGGCTCAAGGAAGAATGACTCATTGCTTGTTATGCATGGGAGTGGCTGGAGCTGCCAGTCTGACCTCCAAATCCGTGTCCCTGATCAGTGCTTACTGTGGAGGACTGTGGCTGGCAGCTGTGGCTGTGATGGTTCAGATGGCTGTCCTATGTGGGGCACAGGATGTCCAGGATAAGTTTTCTTCCATCCTTAGACGAGGTCAAGAAGCCTATGAGAGACTACTATGGAATGGTGAGTTGGATGAGCCTAAGGAGACCTAAGGCAGCTATGGGGACACAAGGAGCCTTATTTTGTCTTCCTGTACTCCAGGCCGCTATTACAACTATGATTGCAGCCCTCCACCTCAGTCCTGTAGCATCATGTCTGACCAGTGTGCTGGCCAGTGGTTCCTGAGGGCCAGTGGTCTAGGAGAAGGAGACACTGAGGTGAGAAAGATTAGGAAGAGGAGCCAGAGAGGAAGTTGGTTTTTTTCTGGAGGTGGGAAGCAAATTTAAGGAAGCGTGTCTCTGCCTTTACTCCTCTAGGTATTTCCTACCCCTCATGTGGTCTGTGCTCTCCAAACCATCTTCGAGTTCAATGTCCGGGCCTTTGCAGGAGGAGCCATGGGGGCTGTGAATGGGATGCAGCCCCATGGTGTTCCTGACAGATCCAGTGTCCAGTCTGATGAAGTCTGGGTGGGTGTGGTCTATGGGTTGGCAGCCACCATGATCCAGGAGGTAATACACTCCCTTTCCATCTCTCTACCATCTGTACCTTGGGCTGGCAAACTTGATCAGCCATCAGACCTCTGTAGGGCCTGACCCATCTGGAAGACCTCTCCCTTTTCCCTGGCATGCCTTCCATTTCCTGCCTCAGTCTTCTGCCTACGGATCACGTTTGTTTCTACCACAAGCTGAGAACTCCCTGAGGGGAGAGACCCTACTGTCTCCATCTGTCCAGCTTAAGTGGCTACTCAGGGATTGCTGAGTAATGTGACTGACATCTCTTCCTACAGGGCCTGACTTGGGAAGGTTTCCAGACAGCTGAAGGCTGCTACCGAACTGTGTGGGAGCGCCTGGGCCTGGCCTTCCAGACCCCTGAAGCATACTGCCAGCAGCGGGTATTCCGCTCACTGGCCTACATGCGGCCGCTGAGCATCTGGGCCATGCAGCTGGCCCTGCAGCAGCAGCAGCATAAAAAGGCCTCCAGGCCGATAGCCGAACAGGGCACAGGACTAAGCACAGGGCCTAAACTTGGACCAAAGGAAGCCATGGCAAACCCAAAGTGAGCTCTCTGAACTGTCGGAGAGAGGCTCTAACAGCCCAGCCTCCAGCCTGGCCTTTCCTCTTCATCCCTCACCCCACCAATCTCCTGCAGCCCTGAGCCACCAAGACAATCATGCCCCTACCCTTCTCCCTACCCAATCGCGCCAGTAAAGAGGGGTTGAGGGTGACCCAGGAGTCAGAATCACTTATTTATTTCTTCCCTCACCCAATCCCCTCACTGCATGAAATGATTGAGGAGGTTAGTTGACTCCCCCAGGCCCATTCATGGGGTGGCAGACATACATGGGTACAAATAAAAGACCCAGAAAGCCAGTGAAGTGTGATGTGTTTGAACTCCCAGGCTTCCTGACAGGACACGGGGGCTCAGGCTAGCCCTCTCCCATTCCTTTCACTTGGACACAGACTAGGAACTCTGGGCTCTGGCTTAGCCCCCCCTCCCCCCCCCCCCCCATATCCTCACATCTAGCCTGAATATCTGCCCTGTAAGATAACAGATGTGGGGCTGTGAGTACGGAGCCATCCCCCTTCTCTTGTGAAGTTTGTGGGCAGGGGAAGGACTGGACCTGAGCAGGGGGACTTTGGGGAGGGGACAGGAAGTGGCAATGTCAAGGCAGGCTCGGCACCAGGAGCCTGAGGCATCTGTCTCAGCAGACAGCAAGAGTTGCCGAGAGCCTGGAGCTCCTGGTCTGAGCTGTCCTTTGGTACCTCTGACTGCTGGGCAGGCAGCTCCAGCTGGTGAGGGTCCTCACTGGAGAGGGCACGAAGCTGGCGGGACAACACTAAGGAAACAAAGACTCTAAAAGGGCAGGCCAGGCTTTCCCCCAGCCCTTCTTTAATGGCATCCTCAAGCCTCTCACCTCCATGCTCAGCTGGCAGGCTCCCCCTTGTGTCAGAGGAGTACATAGCAGGTAGGAGGAGGAGACAGAAGGAAAAAAGTAGGACCTGGAGAACAGGAAAAAGAAAATGAAGAAGAGCTCTAGGTTGTACCCCTATGGCTGCTGCCTGAGAAAAGAATCTCTCCTGCCGTCACCATCCTCACCAAGACACAGGTGCTGCTGCTGCTGGTTTTGTTGGATATCTGAATCACCATGGCCTGGAGTCTCCTCAGCTGGTCCAGAAGGGACCTAGAAGGGGGGCGGGTGGGGGAGACCATGAGCAGCCCCTGGCTGGGCACCCTGAGATACAATGAAACCCTCCTTGTTAAGTCCACTCCTCCATCTGCACCAAATTGTCCCTTTTGCTTTTTGTCCTATTTTGCAAATGACCTCTTCCTCTCTGTGGACAAAATGCCTGAAATTCCTCATTAAACACCTTTCTGGGGCACCTAGGTGGCTCGTTTGGGTGTCCAGCTCTTGGTTTCGGCTCAGGTCATGATGCCAAGGTTGTGGGATCAAGTCCCATGTTAGGCTCCGTACTGAGCATGGAGCCTGCTTAAGATTCTCTCCCTCTGCCCCTCTCCCCCGCTCACACTCTCTCTAAAAAAAAAAAAAGAACATTTTGATTTTGGACAAAAGCTAAGCCCCTTTCCGTCCTGCCCAGACTTAAACTCCTTTGCAGATACATTCAGTGGTTCTACACTGCCTGATCAGCTATGCACATAATCCTCTCCAGGCATTCTATGTTCTCTACCTTCTGGCTCAACTTCCCTATGTTAAGGTTCCAGCCAGACTGAACTATGCTGTGTTCTTTCTGCCTAGAATGCTCCCTACCCCCACCCCAGAATCTTACCTACTATCAAATGTGATCTGTCTCACAGGGTCTTTCTTACTCCTTCCTCTCTCTTTTTGGATACTTATCCTTAGTTACTCGTGAATTTGTTCCCTGTTACTATGAGCTGCTTGGAATCATCCACTTAAGGGCAAGCACCAGACCTTGCATGTGGGCGCTGCCCAGTGAGAAATCCAGTGTGGAGCAAGGGAAAGAGTACAACAGCATAAAACGGGAGGAAGAAGGAACTAATGTTAGAGAGTTGCTTACGAATTCTGTTCCTCCAGGAGCTGTACTTTGTTCTGTAGCTCCAGATTCTGGGCTGTATATTTCAAGACTCTGAGGGAATAACAGGATATGAGGACATGGACTGTATCTCCCCATCTTTGAACCCCAACACTTCCAACTACCTCTGTTCCCACCCCTTGGATCCCTCTCCCTTTTGTACCTGCTTTCTAAGCCTCCCATATACAGCTGCTTCTTCCTGCGGCTCTCTTGAGCAGACTTTTTGTTTCTAATCTTCCTCCGCACTCGTGTCAAAATTTGCTCCTCCATCTAAGAGAAGACAAGGAAAAGAGATCTCATCAGAGGAACATTGGACCAAAGAGTTGGAAGCCAACTAAGTTCAGTCTTTTCAATGCAGGAATCCCTTCTACAGCTTCCCTGGCCAATAGGCACTTGGCTTCTGTCTGAATGCCTCTGAAGACCTAGGGTTAACGCCCTCACAAGCCAGACAATTTTTAACAATTTTATTAATTAAAAAAAAAGATCTTTCTTATACTAAGCCAACATCTGTCTCTATAGTTTCTATCAACTGGACTTACCTAGGATCTACCTCCGAGACCAGAGAGAATGAACAGTCTTTAACTGTTTTAAGGCATTTACTGTTTCTTCAGAGTTAAAAAAAAAATCTGGGCAAAATTTAACTCATCATCTTCCCTCAGGATGGACTGTATCTTCTTAATATATGTCAAACATAGGTTCAAAACTAGACACTAAAATGTGCTCTGGGGGTATAAAGGAGAGCAAGATGGTCACTGCCCTTCTAGAGGCAACACCTCCATTGATAGAGCCTTCAAACCCCACTCACTTTCTTAGTCATCTCAAACTGGTAACTCTTCTTGTACTTTTAAGAAATTAAAATTCTCAGGGAAGCTGGGTGGCTCCATCACTTAAACATCTAACCTTTGTTTTCAGCTCAGGTCATGATCTCACAGTTTGTGAGTCAGAGCTCCAAAATGGGCTCTGCACTGACAGCATGGAGCCTACTTGGGATTTTCTTTCTCCCTTTCTCTCTTCCCCTCCCCCGCAAAAAATAAATTAAAAAAAATTTTTAAGAAATTAAAACCCAACCTTTCTATCAATGAATGTTGATTTCACAACAGTACTATGGTACTGTGCTTATAAAGTTGACCCTCATCACTTAAAACTTAAAACTTGGGATTTTACAATTATTCTCACTATACTACTTCATCCAGCCTTGAGGAATTCTTGATGAATTCTAAAACTTAATTCTGCCATTCAGCTATCAGTGGGTTACCCTGAAGCCAGTGAAATCTAAGTGTCAGGGCCCCTTGCTTGTACAGTCCTTTCCAGGTCCCTATACTAATGTTGCACTGATGGTTTTGAATTCTTCTCTGTTAAAGAGAACACCAAGGGGCAGCTGGGTGGCTCCCTCAGTTAAGCATCTGATTTAGGCTCAGGTCACGATCTCATGGTTTAGGAGTTAGAGCCCCATGTCGGGCTCTCTGCTGTCAGCACAGAGCCTGCTTCAGATCCTCTGTCACCCCCTTTCTCTGCCCCTCCCCTGCTGGTTTTTTCTCTCTCAAAATAAATAAACTTTAAAAAAAGGGGGGGGGGGGCGCCTGGGTGGCTCAGTTGGTTAAATGGCGCAGGTCATGATCTTGTGGGCTCTGTGCTAACAGCTGGGAGCCAGAAGCCTGCTTGGGATTCTGCGTCTCCCTCTCTCTCTCTGCCCCTCCCCACACACTCAAGCAAGCAAGCACGCACGCGCGCGCGCTCTCTCTCTCTCTCTCTCTCTCTCAAAAATAAACTTTGAAAAACTTTAATAAAAAGAGGGGCACCTGGGTGGCTCAGTCAGTTGGATGTCTGACTTCAAGGTCATGATCTCGCGGTTCATGAGTTCAAGCCCCGCATCACGTTCTGTGCTGACAGCTCAGAGCCTGGAGCCTGCTTCAGATTCTGTGTCTCCCTCTCTCTCTGCCCCTCCCCTGCTCATACCCTGTCTCTCTCTCAAAAAGATAAACGTTAAAAAAATATTTTAACTTAAAAAAATTTTTAAAAAGAACACCAAAATTTGTGAAAGCCTCACAAAACCAGGATGTGGCTCTGCATCCACCATGTTAACTACAGGCTCCAGCTTCCTATTAGCAACAAATTTGCTAAATTTTCTAATCTCAGTCCTTCCTGATATAAAATTAACAGAACCAGCCTACTTGGGACTCACAACCCCCACCTCCAGCCTTCACTCCACCAATGGGAGTCTTACCTTAGTAAGAGGAAGTGTCCCAGGCAGAGTAAGCCCCTCCTTCTCCAACAGCCTCTTCTCCTCATCTGTCAGTATCAGCCTAGCAATCCCCTGGGGTTACCAGGAGGTGGGTAGCAGAGTTGCAAGGGGGTGTCAGAAAGGAATGTGCAATGTGGGCATAATCCCGCGGTAAATCAAGTCAAGTACCTGTTCCGCCGGCTCCTCCACATGGAGTGGAGTCGTCTGGGCCCCCTCTTTTCCATACTTCCCACCATCTGCAAAAGGGAAAAATAAAAAGCCAGGCCTACGAATCCTCCCCTCCCCCTAAACTTCATTTATTTCAGACTCACCTACATCTATAGAGACATGTTGCTGTGGGAGAGAGTAGGTGTGATCATGGTGGACAAGACAGGAATCAGAGGAGCTGAAAACGTTCAACGACGTTGGGGGACTCAGCAGGGAGATCAGGAAATCCTCTACCTCCCATTCATTCAGTGCCTGCACAGGGTTCAAAGGAACAAGCCTTGACCTATCACTACCTCCTGCCTCATTGACGTCCTCCCCCCAACCTCCCGCCCGCCCCGCGCCAACCCGACTCACAGCTCCCACCCACCTCGGAAAGCGGCTGCTCTGCCCCCAAATCTCCGCTTTCTTCTAGCAGGAAGTCCAGCAGCTCCTGGTCACCCAAGTCCAATGCCAGCTCCATACCGGATATCTACGGGAAGGATGGACAAAAACACAAAAGCTCACCCGTCCACCTGTCCACAACTCCGGACCCGTCGCTGTCAAACCACACCAGCCCCCAAGACTCGATTCTCCGCAACTTCCAACACAACGGAAGTGACGTGACTACCCCCGAGGCATTCGGGATTTGGAGTTTCCTTTGACGCGGAAATGGCATAGAAGCTGCGCACCACGTCCCGGGAGCTATGCAAATAGAGGGGACGTCCCTGCTGCCTCCTCACCCCCCTCAGGGCGGGCATTCTGGGGAACCGGCTCCGCCCTGACCCCCGGCCGAAAAAAGGAAGGGTTAGAGACTAAAAGGGAACTCGGGCGCAGTCGGACGTTTTCTCCGGATTGCGCCGCACCCTTGCTTCCTGCCGGGGAGGGGCAGGAAGCCCCTCTCTTCGCCTGCTCCCGAGCATCGAGAGCTGGGGCCAGAGCAGCTTCCTGCAGTCCCCGCAACCATAGAGCGCGGGCCCAGGGCGCCGCCCGCGGGTGGGGGACGTTTCGGGGACGGAAGTGGCCGCGAGAGTGTCGAAGGGAGGGCGAGGCCGGAGCCCGATTGCCACCCGGAGAACGAGCGGGTTAGCGGGCCGGCGGGCGGGGCACAAGCCGGGCAGCGCAGGTAGGCCGGACCGGGCCGAGCCCGAGTCTCAGGGTGGGGTCGCGAGGCCAGGCCCGGGAAGCGAGCGGGCGGGAGGGCGGGCGGGGCCCTTGACTTCTCCTGCGTCTCCTGTTTCGGGTACTGTTGGAGTGGTCATCGTCCAGTGTATCTCGGCCTGGGATCGGAGTTAAGTAGGCCGTTAAGGGTGCCAGGCCCTTCCTGGGATCAGTCCTCTGTCTGGGAAAAGTTTTGGGGAGGGTGACGAGTGGGGTGGCAGTGAGGCGCAGGGCGGGGATCGGCTTTGAGGTTAGCTGATAGCGGGTATAGGGGTAGGGAGGGAGCTTCTGGTGAGTTTGGGATTAGGTGGAGTTGGGTTTAGGAATCAAGGTTGGCTTTAGGAGATATAATGGTGGAGTTAAAATTTAGAGTTACTGGCCTGAGTCAGGTCCGTTTTATGTACATAAAGTTTGGATTAGGTCATTATTTTTGTTTTCTAGCCAACCTAAGTCAAAGTTAGGGTTCAGGGCCAGGTTAAGGGTCAGCACAGGAATTAAATTAGAAATCTAGTTTTAGAGGTTACAAAACATTAGGACAGTACCGGGGTAAATAGCGAAGGGGATGGGTCAGGAATCAAGTGACAAAGGAGTTTTAGGCTTAGGGATCAACATTTAGGGTTAAAGTCAGGGAATTTGGTGCTAGTGGTAAAAATTAGATCAATATTAGGGATCAATGATTGGATATGGGTGTCTGCTAGGAAAGGGATGAATGTCAAAGCCAGTATTGGGAACAGGAAACAAATTAAGGTCAGGGTTAATGTTAGGAATTAGGATTAGTTTTAGGGGGGTTATGGTTGAGGTCAGGGTAGTTGACCTCAGATAGATAAAATTTAAGAGATTGGCAGTACGTAGGCACTCTTGTTTTGCGGGGAGGTCTCATTCCTGCATGGTTGCAGAGGTCCTTTAGCCCAGAGATATGACAGACTAATTTCAGGTTAGGGTTCTGGGCTTCTGCTAGAATTTCAGGCATCTGAGATTCTAGCTTCTTTATTCTGTTCTCTAAACCCAAGGCTCTTGATGTGGTCACCACAGTTGAGGGGCAGGGGTTTCTGGACTATGTTGTTTACAAGGTAGGAGTTGGGAAAGGGACTGGGACACAGGAGATGTACAAGGCCTAGTCATAAGAGGAGGACTGCTTAGGGAGAAGGGGCTATGATTAAGTAGCAGCCCACCGAGGAAACACTGCTGCCATGGAAGAAAGAGATGACTGAATCCTCTGACAGTTCAGCCCCACTGCCTCCCAGATCCCTCATTCTCTAGTTATTAAGTCCTCTCTCCAGCTCTCCTCCCTGGCCCTGCAGTTCACACCTCCCTGTGTACCCCCTTTCTGCAAGCACAATCCTGCATACAGAATTGTCCCCTCACCGGTAATTTCCCCATGTTGTTCATCTTACCACCGGTTCCTAGCTGCCATTCTGCCTCCCTTCCTACCCCTGAATCTTCACATCCTACCATATTTTGCCCTTTCCCAAATCTGAGCTTTCCCGTCCTCTTAAAACACTCTTCCACATTTTCACTCACTCACCTACCTGCATACCTCGTGGTCATCTCCTAATACCCCACCCCCAGCCCAATATAACTATCCAGTACTCCCAGGCCCTGCTATGTGCCAACCCCTGGTTCTAAGCCTCCTTAATTTCTTGATCCAGTTGTAGATCCCCTTCCCCCACTCCCCAAACAGAAAAGAGGAAACGAGACCCAAAGAGGAAACTGGGTCTTGCTGATCTCACGCCCAGCCAGGCCACTGACCACACCTCCATTTCACTCCCAGCCTGACCCTGCCACTGACCACAGCACTATACCCTACCCAGCGTGACCCAGCCACTGGCTGTGCCCTATACCCACCCCACCCCCCACTAACCCCAGCTTTGCTTAGACACTGCTGGTGTCCCTTTGCTCTCCCCCCATCTCAGCCTTATTTAGCCACTGACCACAGCCCCACCTCTTCTCAGCCTCCTGTTTCTTGCTCTGGCCTCTGACCTCATTCTTTCATTCCCTGACTTACAATTATTTTTCCCCTTCCCCTAGCCGGATCCAGTGACTGGTCATATATGTATTTTTCCTATCACCAGCTTCCCCAGCCTTTCTCTACACCTTGTATTCCCCATTTCTAGTCCAATACAGTCACTAACCTCATCCTTTCTGCCCATGCCTGGTGCTAACCACCTCCCCATCCTCTTGCCCCAGAGCCTCATCTTCATATACCTAGATCGACCGACCCTTTCCTTCTTCCCTTCCCAACTCCTTACCCAAACTCAAGCCACCCCAGTCACTGAAAGGCTACTGGTGATAGAAGCTATGGGACCCCAGTGTAACTTCGGGCTCTGGTCCCTGAAGGTTGACAGGACAGATTGTCATCGGGTCCTCTTAAAACTACAATTGACCAACATCCTCCTCTCTACCATTCTAACTACTGACAACGCCTCTCATTTGTGCTAATACGGTATCTTTCTGACCAATCTCCAAGGTAACTGCTAGAGTTATTTTCCAAAATCCAGTTCTGGTTATGTCCCTTCTGTGCTCAAAGCCTCCCTTGACCTCCTGTTGCCCTTCAGTAGGTAAAATACTCCTTTCTCTCTAGTCCTCTCCTTCCCTTTCCACACTAACCCTGACTTCCCCATCACTGCTCCCTTGCAGGTACCCTGTGCTTTAACCAGCCTACCTACTCAGTTCCCTGAATGCTCCTCCGCGATTAGCTGCTTCTCCATCTTTGCTTATGCTATTCTCTCTGCCTGGAATGCTAGCCCTGACTCACCTCTGGCTGGCATAGAGAGCTTGGGCTTCAGAGTCAGAGAAGCATGTGGATTCAGATCCTGGCTTCACAACTTAATAAGCTGTATGACTTTGGAGAAGTTCCTTGAACAAGTATTTAACATCTTTGCCCCTCAATTTCCTAATCTGTAAAAATGGAAATAACGATACCTACCTTGCCAAGTTGTTGTAAGGATTAAATGAAATCATGTATACGAGGAAAGTGACATAATGGTCAATAAAAGATCATTATTATTTTTTATTACCTTTAATAAAGTCCTAACTTCAAATGACACTTTTCACAGAGACTTTTTGGTCCCTCTTCTCTGACCTAAAGGGATCTCTCCCCTGAGGACGCATCTCTGGACTCTTACCACATCCTGCCTTGTATTAAAATTCTATATTTAGCTTATCCACTCAACTAACTGGGAGCCCCTTGAAAGTGAAGGCTAAGGCTTACTCTTCTTGCTTCCCAGTCAGTGAGAGTTTAGGCCAGAGCCTTTTCTACAGCAGACCCTCAGAACTGCTTGTTGGATGAATGGAGGGAGAATGTGTAATGGGAGATGTTGGGGCAAGTTGTTCACTTACCAATAGAGGTCTGTTTGTGGGGAAGCTATGTGAGTGGGATGGGGTCTTTACGGGAAGATAACGTGGTTGTGATAGGGTCTGCGTAGGGACTGCATGTTTGAGATAATGTGTGTGGAGACAGTGTAAGTAGCTTTGTGAAAAAGAGCTCTGTGCATAGGCTGGGGTGCAGTTAGGGAGGGTGAAAATGCATGGGTAGGGTGTAGGTGGTGAGGGGGCTATGGTGAGGGAGATCAGGTCCAGCCCTTCAGCTGCCCAGTCCAGCCCTAAATGAGCCTCCAGCAGCCTGAGGCCGGATATGTCAGTCTCACCCACAGTCCTCCCCCCCTCCACCGCGGTTGCGGACTCAGAGGCCAAATTTGGTAACAGAGTGAGTGTTACTCCCCCAACCCTCATACGTTCTGACTTTGTCTTCAGCTTTCTCTCTCCCTTGTACTTCTCTATAGCTCCCTGTCTTCCTGCAGCTCCCCTTGTGGGTATCTGCTCTGACTATATCTCCGTGTACCCCCGATTCTTTACCACCACAACCCCCCCCCCCCCCCCCGCCCCGTACATTGACATTCCATTCCTTGCTGGGATTTGACCTCTTGTCCTCCATTCCCCCCCCCCCCAATTGCCCAACTCCTCTGGAATGCATCTCAGGAATGTCTTGAGGGAGGAGGAGCTCCCTGGGAGGGGGGTATGGGGGGCATTGTTGCTGTTCCATAAAACATGATGGAAACGGGAGCAAAGTTCTCAGGCCAGAGCAGGAACTGGATAGCTTCTCCCCATACTTCCAAGGGCCTTGTTCTTTGCCCTCATCACCTCCAGTTCACTCTTTAATTCCCTTTCCTCCCTCACCCTCTGGTAGCTGTATGGGTGTCCACTCAGTACCAGCCTGGGAATAAGGGTAGGCATGACTCATCTCCCTTATCGGGGTGTCACCAGAGGTTTCCGTGAAGAAGATGGGGGCGTCCATGTCCGGAGGAAATGGGGGAGACATGCAATTTCAGGTTAGGGTAGAGGGTCCTTTCAGTCCTGCCCTCAGCTCCTCTGACTGCTCTACTTCACTGACCCTCCAGCCCTCCAGCAACCCCACAGCCAGGTCTGTCAAGCTACTGGGAGAGGTGGCCGAGGAATGGGGAGGTGGGCAGCGAGCTGGAACTTGGGAGACTGGAATGGTCCTATCTTGTTTGGAAATAAAAACAGAGAGTGAGCTGTGGTTTCTTCTCTTGTGAGACTCTGGACTGTTTATAAGGTCAGAAATGTCTATCAGATTCCCTGATCCACACCTTTCCCACATCTGCCTGCCTCCTGTTTCTACCTAGATTTCCAGTCCCCTTCACCTCATCCTTCCTAACCTCTTTATTCTCCAAATACATCTCTCTTCCCTTTTCCTGGTTCTCAGCTGGCTGCTGTATCCCAGCACCTCCACCTCTTGTTTTCAACCTTCCCCTGAGCCCAGCTTTTCCCCTTTTCCCCACCTGGGGCCAGCAGTTTGCCGGGGTGGGGGGATCGGCAGCCTGGATTTGCTCATTCTCTTAGTTGAGAGGAACCAATCCCCGTACCAAACTGGGTCACATCATCAGCTGCCAGGCAGACTGGTCCTCTTGTGCACTGGGTGCCACCTGCAGGGGTTCCTCCAGCCTGCTGAGAGGTGGTGCCAGGAGAGTGGGGGAGGTGAGCATGGGACTGATATCACAAGCTACACTGAAAATACCATCAAGGGAGGCAGTGAGATGGAGAGCAGAGTATGAGGAGGACTTGCTGAAAACCAGAGAGCATGAGAGTTGTGAGGACTGGGTATTAACTTGGTGACTTGGAGCAAGGACTGAGTTAGAGGGACAGGGCTCTCTGTCTGACCTGCCTTGAAACTACCCCACCTGCTCCACCATGGTCTGATATCCATTCTGCAAAATTGGGGAGTTGACTAGGTAATTTCTGAGGTCCCTCTGGATTAGAGAATCATAATTCTATCTTGACTGCCAGGGAAGCCAACCATGGGGCCTGGCTCTTTGGGAAGGCCCCCACCATGTGAGGTTAGAGGAAAACCGGGACAAAAGTAGGCCTAGATAGCTTGAACCACCAGTGTTTGGTCTTCCGGCCGGGCTAGGTCGAGTCAGTGTTTGCAGGCTTCAGGAACTCTCGGGAATTCTCTCATGTAACATCCTCATTTTGCAGAGGAGGCTAAAGCTGTCAGAGGGGAGGTCACATGATGAGTCAGGACAGAGCTCTGAAAATCCCAGACAGGAAAAAGCTAGCAAGACATAGTGGGAGACAAAGAGAAAAAAAGACTGAACCAAGAAAAGATGAAAATAAGGCAAAGGCAGGCCTGGGAAAGGAGCAGGGATAAGGGGCAAGAGAGAGACACTTGTAGAAAGAAGGGAGGCACAGATTCTAGTGATAGGGATGGGGCAGTGTCCTCAGGGAACACTACGTTTCAGACCTGCTGTTGCACCTTGCAGACCGACTCTCCTTCACTTATCTTAGATGGTTAGGGTTGGTTCTTTTGGTATAAATAATCTTTCACGCTTTAAAATTCTGAAATGAAACAAAAACAACCGCATTACTATCTGCTTTGGTAAGTCCCTTTCAAAAACACGGCTCCCTGGGGCACCATCTGAGGGACCACCTCTCCTCTAATGAGGGTGTGCTCTAATGCCCTAACACCACGGACCAGGTGTAGCCAGGCTGGAGAGGAGAAGCTGCCACCATGGTTGCACTTTCGCTGAAGATCAGCATCGGGAATGTGGTGAAGACGATGCAGTTTGAGCCGTCTACCATGGTATACGATGCCTGTCGCATCATTCGTGAGCGTATCCCAGAGGCCCTGGCTGGCCCTCGTGAGTCTGAGTTACCTCGGTGGGTGGGGTGGGAGTCTTCAGTCCCTTCTTGTTCCCAGGCTCTTGGCTTTAAGGGATGACCCCATTGTCCCTCAAGGCTACTCATCCCTCACGCCTGTGCTCTGTGGTTCCCTCTGTCCCCTTTAGGCCCGCAGTCCCTGGGGAAATAATAAGGGGCAACAATGCAGCCATTCAGCCACACTGGGGTCCTCATAGGTCTGAGGTGATCCATCCTCTCTTTTAGCCAGCGACTTTGGGCTGTTTCTGTCAGATGACGACCCCAAAAAAGGCATATGGCTGGAGGCCGGGAAAGCTTTGGATTACTATATGCTCCGAAATGGGGTGAGTATCACTTCTTCAAGGACCACCAACATTCTCTTCCGTCAGCTTCCCCACTCCACCTCCTGTTTTCAGCACCCACATCCATTGCCTCTGACCCTCTCCAGACTATCACAGGCAATCAAAATACCCTGCTTTTGAGTGAGCCATCGTCATCTTACCTTCAGTAATCTACTTTCCTCCCCTCTGGCCATGGAAAAAGGAAGTAATACCGCTAGCTCAAAGTAGGCTCCTACCTCCTATTCCCGCCCCAATAGGACACCATGGAATACAGGAAGAAGCAGAGGCCCCTGAAAATCCGTATGCTCGATGGAACTGTGAAGACTATCATGGTGGATGACTCTAAGACTGTCACCGACATGCTCATGACCATCTGTGCCCGCATCGGTAAGGGGTCCTGGTGGGGCTGAGGGCTCGGGGATGGAGGCTCCAACTCTACCAGAAAACACGGGTGCAGTGCCTGGGATGCTACCAACCCCTCGCGCTCCCCCAGGCATCACCAACCATGATGAATATTCACTGGTTCGAGAGCTGATGGAAGAGAAAAAGGAGGAGGTGACAGGGACCTTACGAAAGGACAAGACACTGCTACGAGATGAAAAGAAGATGGAGAAACTAAAGCAGAAGTTGCACACAGACGATGAATGTAAGCAGAAATAGAAAAAAGAGGGCACTGGAAAATGGGCAGGGGGCCAGGGGGCAGCTGTTTATTTGTTAAGTTATTGACTACCTGCTTTTGTAAGATGCCGTTTTAAGATACAGGATGCATCAGTAATAAAGTTCTACACTCATGGAACTTATCCGTGAGAGAAGGTAGGAGATAAAGAACAAACAAACAGAAAGCCAAAGACCAGGCAGCACAGGCGCCCTTGGGGCTTAGCATTGAGGGGACTCTCTGTGTCCCAGTGAACTGGCTGGACCATGGCCGCACATTGAGGGAACAGGGAGTGGAGGAGCATGAGACGCTTCTGCTGCGGAGGAAGTTCTTCTACTCAGACCAGAATGTGGACTCCCGGGACCCCGTGCAGCTGAACCTTCTTTATGTGCAGGTGTGGAGAGGATTTACCTGGGATGAGGGAGGTACAGAGAGGGGGGCAGAAGCACAGCGAGGGGTATTCCCGCACCCCCACACAACATTCACCTCCTTTCCTTGTGCTCTCCAGGCACGAGATGACATCCTCAATGGCTCCCACCCTGTCTCCTTCGACAAGGCCTGTGAGTTTGCTGGCTTCCAATGCCAGATCCAGTTTGGGCCCCACAATGAACAGAAGCACAAGGCTGGCTTCCTCGAGTGAGTGACCCACATCCCACACCCTGTCAGGACCCAGGACTCCCTGCCATTGTGACCCCAACAGCCCTGCCCCCATCCCGGGCCTTCTCTCTCCATTTCCTCTTCTGAAGTACCAGGGTTTGACCCACATGGGTACCTGTTTCGCTGCCATCAACCATTTGTTTCCTCACTGGCCCCCTGTGGAACATGAAGGTAGCCTAGAATCTACCTCTACCCCATACCTCTCAGGCAAGCATGTAGCTTTTTGAGATTCTCTGAAGAATTTTACTGTAGTGGCTAGAGGGAAACGGTACATTTTTCCTCATAGGGAACATTAGACTTACAAAGCTTCACAAGTCTCATCCACTGAGAGTTCTCAGAGTGTATAGAGTTCGGCGCTGCTTGCTTAACTTCCTACATGCATGGTCATCCTTCTACCGAGCTCCTTCTGCTCTTGGTTCCCTGCAGTAGTGCTCTAGGCTCTTTCCCTCAGGGACTGGGCCTGCAACTCAGGTTCCCTTGTCCCTTTCCCTGCAGGGAGAGACGCAGGCTGCACTCCAGAGCTAATGCTAAGTCATCTTGATTTCATGGACAATCCAGACTCTATTCCCTCGAGCTTTCCTTCTCCCCAAAGATAATACTGTCCTAGACATTTCCTCACGCCCCTAGGCCCACAGTCCATGGCCCACATACCCCCGATGCTGTCCACTACATGCTGACCCTCCCTTTTCTGGTGTAGCCTGAAGGACTTCCTGCCCAAGGAGTATGTGAAGCAGAAGGGAGAGCGTAAGATCTTCCAGGTGAATGGGGGCAGGGGAAAGTGTTTGGGATGCCCCGGGAGCTTTGCTGCTTAATCCTACTGACTGAATGGACCCCCGGCCCCTTCCTTGTCTCCTCCCACCCTGCTTCCACCTGCCAAGCTGTTCTCCCACCTCTCCTGTGCCAAGAAAGCGGAAGACCTGGGCTTTTCATCTTAGCTCCATCACTGCATTTGCTGTGGAATTCAGTTCAATATTCTTGGTTGTTTTTTTCTTTGCATCTAACATGGGATGACAGTACCTGCCCGGGGTAGGATTGATAGGAAAATCAAATGAGATAGTATGCCTGAAATTACTATGAAAAGTGTATCTTTGTACAAACATAAAGTGTTATCCCCACCTCTTGAATATTCAGCCCCAAAAGTCTTCTATCTGACCTTCTACTTTCTATCTGTTCACGTCTCCAGAATATCTGCAAATTCTTTAACTATATTCCTTGAATTGTTGCTTCTGCATATCCTTTGTCAGTCCTCATCCCGTCACCCTCTCGTTTCTCATACCTTGCACCCCCTAACCTTTCCTGTGCCCCCCACAGTACGCTCCCATCGTAGTTAACGTCACAACTCCTTGTCTGTGATGCTGTCCTCCCACGTTTCGCTAAACATTTCTCCATTTTCTACTCGAAGGCACACAAGAACTGTGGGCAGATGAGTGAGATCGAGGCCAAGGTGCGCTACGTGAAGCTAGCCCGTTCCCTCAAGACCTATGGTGTCTCCTTTTTTCTGGTTAAGGTGGGTTACAGACCCTTCTCACCATCCTCCTTATTTCCACTCTTACTCTTTCCTCTCAAAGTCAGGCCCTGCCCTTGGTTACACTTTCCACCATCCCTACTGACCTTGTGAAAACTTGCCCTGTTGTCAGCCCTCTGCCACCAACTTTCCTCCAGACCCTGCCTTCTCCCTAGTGGAGCTTGTCCTGGGTCCATCCATAGACACCCAATTCAGCTCTCCCACCCTCCTCAGCACCCCCTTGTGGTCTAGATCTGATCTGCTCATTCACCTCTCTGGCACTAATACCAACAACAATCTGCCTCACAGGAAAAGATGAAAGGAAAGAACAAGCTGGTGCCCAGGCTTCTGGGCATCACTAAGGAGTGTGTGATGCGAGTGGATGAGAAGACCAAAGAGGTGATCCAGGAATGGAGCCTCACCAACATCAAACGCTGGGCTGCCTCTCCTAAGAGCTTCACCCTGGTGAGTCCGGGTGCCCAGGAGGGAAAGGGCTTTGGAATTTCCAGACGGGGGCAGCTGAGAGGTCTCTCCCCTCCCTTGGGATAGTGCACTGAATGTGACTTCAGAAAAAAGGAGGACTTTACAGGACCCTGGGGGTCAGAGAGAAGGAGAAGCTTTGCTGGAGAGTTGTGCTTAAATGACACAATCTTTGCAGTCCACAGAACTTAACTGTAGCCAGCAAACTGAGCTCACAGGAGACTTGGGGAGAGGGAAGAAAAAGGTGAAAGAAAGAAAAATAAGCCTCCCCTCTTTCAGCAGCAACTATACAATAGTTTTCCCCCTGGCTTTATATTTTGGTATTAGGGATTAGAAACTGATACCACCTCAATGAAGTGCCCTATCGAGGGGACAAGAATTTAATAAAGGCTATTTTTCCATTTTGGATACTAGTGCTAACTTTCCATTATGGTCATTCAATGACAAATGTTTGTGTCTTCCCAGCTTTATTATCAGGGTGAGAGAAAAGCTATTTCTTAGACAGCATGCATTTGAAACTATGTAGCATAGAGACTGCTCCTCAGAAACAAAATGTTGCCCTCCAGGGAGAAAAATAAAGAAATGGGAAATTGAAGAAGGGTAGGCTTCTCTCTAGAGGGCTGTTGGCAGGGGAAGACACCCTCACCAGCTTGGCCTTGGGGCTCCCATCCTACCCTTTTCCATCGTGGGTAGATGCAGGCTCTCCCACTGAGCCCCCACCTTGTCACCCTAGGATTTCGGGGACTACCAGGATGGCTACTACTCAGTACAGACAACGGAAGGGGAGCAGATCGCACAGCTCATCGCCGGCTACATTGATATCATCCTTAAGAAGGTGCCTGCCCCAGCCTTTTCCTTATCTTCCCTCACCTTCTACCCAAGCCAGTCCTTTAGAAGTGAGGACTCAGGTTCTGGAAAAAGACTGAGTAGGGAAAGAAGAGGCTGTTTTTCCCTGCCTCTCTCTTCTTTAATTCTTGTTTCTTTTTCCTTCCTACAGAAAAAAAGCAAGGATCACTTTGGGCTGGAAGGAGACGAGGAGTCTACTATGCTAGAGGACTCAGTGTCCCCCAAAAAGTACGAAGGTTGCTGGGCTGATCCCATCCCCCAGGGGCAGGGAAGGCAGGGCTTGACTCCAACAACTGTTGAGGGGTGGGGAGTCCCTAGGATGGTTCCTTAACCGGTCACAGGCTATCACACATCCCCCTAGACCACAGGACCTGCAAAGGTAGTACAGCTGGGTGGCAAGGGGGTTAAGACAACAGTCCTCTGAGTGCCGCCCCGTGTGTCCCCTCTCTAGGTCGACAGTCCTTCAGCAGCAGTATAACCGGGTGGGGAAAGTAGAGCACGGCTCTGTGGCCCTGCCTGCCATCATGCGCTCTGGAGCCTCTGGTCCTGAGAATTTCCAGGTGGGCAGCATGCCACCTGCCCAGCAACAGATTACCAGCGGCCAGATGCACCGGGGACACATGCCCCCTTTGGTAAGAGTGCTTCTACTGCCACCACGGTACCAGGCCTTCCTCCCCATATCAGCTGTTTGTCTTCCCACGTCCCTGTTCGTAGTCCTGTCCCCAGCCCACCTCCTCTTTCCTCTAAGCGTTCTCTGTTTCTCCTCCCCTTGTCTTGTAGACATCAGCCCAGCAGGCACTCACTGGGACCATTAACTCTAGCATGCAGGCTGTGCAAGCCGCCCAGGCCACTCTGGATGACTTTGACACTCTGCCCCCTCTGGGCCAGGATGCTGTGAGTATGGGACGGAGGAGAGGCCAGCGGTGCTGAGGCTGGGACTCACAGGAACGGGATCGGGGTTAACCGGACCAGAGCAGATCCTGAACTTTGCCTCTCTCTCTCTCTCTCTCTTTCAGGCCTCTAAGGCCTGGCGTAAGAACAAGATGGATGAATCAAAGCATGAGATCCACTCCCAGGTAGATGCCATCACAGCTGGTACTGCCTCCGTGGTGAACCTGACAGCAGGTAGGCCGGATGCCAAGTCCTATCTGTATGTGGTGGGGGTGGGGGAGGAGGAGCACGTGCAGGCGCCAAGTGTGACTGGCTCCGGGTGGGACTGCCGCTCAACTCAGGGAAGAGACCGTGTCTCTCTCGGCACACGTTTGTGACTAACGCCTGTGATTGCCCCTCTCTAGCCCATTGTCTGGCCTGCTCGCCTCACGTGTGCTCCTCTTCCTCCCTCAGGGGACCCCGCGGAGACAGACTACACGGCAGTGGGCTGTGCAGTCACCACGATCTCCTCCAACCTGACGGAGATGTCCCGCGGCGTGAAGCTGCTGGCCGCCCTGCTGGAGGACGAAGGCAGCAGTGGCCGGCCTCTGCTGCAGGCCGCGAAGGGCCTTGCCGGGGCGGTGTCAGAGCTGCTGCGCAGCGCCCAGCCAGCCAGCGCTGAGGTCAGGGGCCACGGCTGGCACTAGGGAGGAGACCCCAAAGGAGGAGGGGGCAGTCCAGATTGTGGGATGGAAGTGTGGGACCTGTGGGCAGCTTCTGACCGGTGTCCACTCTCCACAGCCCCGTCAGAACCTGCTGCAAGCAGCTGGGAACGTGGGCCAGGCCAGTGGGGAGCTGTTGCAGCAAATTGGGGAAAGCGATACTGACCCCCACTTCCAGGTTAGTGACTTACCCAGCCCCTAGAACGGAAGCTTCTTGGAAGTAACCTCTGACCCTGAATCCAGCTCCTAGTCCTGTTACTACAAAGTGACTTCTCAGCGCCAAACGGAACATCTGTTTGCAGGGAATGACACTGGGAACCTCCATTCCCTTTTGAGGGCATGAAAATTTAGAACCCCTGAATCCAAACTGAATCTACCAGGTCACCCTTGGCTGATGATATTTTGTAGTCGCCTGCCATCTTCTCCTTGTCTTCCCCATATATAGCCTTTGTCCCAACTCGACATCTTGAACCTGCCTCCATGCCACCCTGAGGACACTGTTCCTCTAGCTCCCCCTTCCCCACCCCATGCCAGTTTCCTCAGCTGACTTGTCATCTGGATTTCCCACGCAGATATGTGCACCCAGAGGGGCTGGGGTTCGATCTCCCCCCGAACCCCCCACGGTAATGGCCTCTGGCCTGGGCCTTCCCAGCTTTGTTCTCTCTGAGCCGCATACACTCGCTCTGCACCTCTCCCCCAGCCTCCTCGGGGGGCAGAACATGATGGAGATGGGGAGGCATGTCACAGGCAGGACTTGGGAAAATGGGATCCGGGAGGGTTGTATGGGGTCTTGTACTCCAGGGTGACTGCTTCCAACCAAGATTGAGAAGAAATGGGGAAAAAAAGCTGGGGGTGGGAGGGACCCCAAGAGGTACCTCTCTCCATCCCATTGTAACAGCACCGCCCCTCCCTCCCTATTGCGGTCCGAGTGTATCCGCCTCGTGCGTTTCTCCCTCTGGTGTAGGCTCTCTTTCTCTCGGTGTGGGTTTGTTCCTTGGTGGGTATTCTGTCCTACTGGGCGCTCAAGGCAGGGGCTTGGGGTAGCTTCTGGTTGCTTCTGCATACACTATCCAGTGATTGGAGTCAGTGGGAATAATGAAACCGCTCATGCCTCTGAGAAGGGTCCATGGATCCCACGCTCGATCTTAGGCCATGCTGACAGTTCTTTTCTCACAGGACGTACTAATGCAGCTAGCCAAGGCCGTGGCAAGTGCTGCAGCTGCCTTGGTCCTCAAGGCCAAGAGTGTGGCCCAGCGGACAGAGGACTCAGGGCTTCAGACCCAGGTCATTGCTGCAGCGACACAGTGTGCCTTGTCTACCTCCCAGCTGGTGGCCTGTACCAAGGTGAGCCACAAAGGTTGCATTAGCCTGTGCTGAGGGGTGATGGTGCCACACACAGGAGCCTCTCATTTCACCTCTCTGGCTCCTTCTTACCTATTCCGGTGGCTGTGGGACTCCTCACGACTCCTTTCCATTGCCTTCATCTCTGACACTTGCTTTGCCCACAGGTGGTGGCACCTACAATCAGCTCACCTGTCTGCCAAGAGCAGCTGGTGGAGGCCGGACGCCTGGTGGCCAAAGCGGTGGAGGGCTGTGTGTCCGCCTCCCAGGCAGCCACGGACGATGGGCAGCTGCTGCGGGGGGTAGGAGCGGCGGCCACAGCTGTCACCCAGGCCCTGAATGAGCTGTTGCAGCACGTGAAGGCCCATGCCTCAGGGGCTGGGCCTGCTGGCCGTTATGACCAGGCCACTGACACCATCCTCACTGTCACCGAGAACATCTTCAGTTCCATGGGTGATGCTGGTAAGGACACCACTTCTGGGAAGACAGAGAACCCTGTTGAGGCTTCCCGAGCCCATTGGGCATTCCCTTGCAGACTGCCAGTCCCCGCTAAGGACTCAGCAGAGTAGACCATGTACTTATTAACCTCTCTGAAACTTCCAGTTTCTCATCTGTAAAGCAGGAATGTGATCCCCGTTCTGCCTTCTTTGGTATATTTTGGAGGATATGCAAAAGCATACACAAACGTAGCTGGAAGTTGGAAGGTGGCATTAAGAAATAGCCTTCTCCACTCCACCCTACCTGCTCACTCCCGAAAGGAGTGCACTCCTTCACAAGGAGTGCAAGACTATTTACTGAAAATACTTGTTAGAGACTGTCTTCTCTCCCATAAAAGTTCACCAGGAAATCTGTCCCTCTCCAAGATCTTAAACCCAAAATACAATAACTCCAGGGGAATCACTTTGAGAACCTTTGTGTCTCTTTAACTGCCCCCCAAGAGCCCTATCTACCTTGCCTGCACCCCTTTCCCCCACCCTGGCACCCTCGCAGTGTCTCTGGCTTCCTTACCTGATAGTGCTCTGTCCTCTCAGGTGAGATGGTACGACAGGCTCGCATCCTAGCCCAAGCCACCTCTGACCTGGTCAATGCCATCAAGGCTGATGCCGAGGGGGAGAGTGATCTGGAGAATTCTCGCAAGCTATTAAGCGCTGCTAAGATCCTGGCCGATGCCACAGCCAAGATGGTGGAGGCTGCCAAGGTACGAGCCTTCTGTGGCCAACTCCCAGACTGAGACCTGAAGGGAAGTGGAAGGGTCCAGATGGTCACCCTTTTCTGATGGGAGAGACCCAAGAAAAGCAGAAAATATAAGAGCACTCAGGAAGTAAAGGCACCCTCAGCTTCAGATGCATAGGGGCCCAGGCTTCCAGCCACTGTGACTGCCAGGGTACTTGGTGACCGACATGCCCTTTTTCTTCCTCTGAGTCCACGCTCTGCTATCCTTACTTTTCCCTACTTTGTTGCCACCACCTGCCTGCTTCCTGGATCCCTCTGCTTCATGGCCTGTCCTGGGAATGCATATAAGCACTCAGTCCTGGGGCCTCTGCTGCCAGCAGTACAGAGAAAGACAGGCAGTGGGACACAGGGTGCAGACGACCGTCGGGAAGAAGCCGAGAGGTTCTTGCACTCCCCGGGCTCTGGGGCTTTCCAGTTTGCAGGAGTAACCAGCTCCCCTGCTTTGGTTTTTGAAATCCCTGCTCTAAACTGAGTCCTCCTTGTCCCAAAGAGCCTTAAACACACCCTTTTGCCAGTGGCATTTAGGGGGCAGTAGGGAAAGAAACATGGCTTCTTCCCCCAAAAGGGAAAGAAGAAACGGTTCTACCTAAAAAGGGCCCCAAGGGAATCTAGGGGCCCCCTGATTCCCCTTTGCCTGCTTGAGGCAGCTCATCTCAGCTGTGATTACCTTTCAGTGGGGACTTTAGGAAAACATTTGAGTCTGGAGAGGTCAGAGCAGAGCTTATTTGGGGCGCACAGGGATGCTGGGTGAGGACCGTCTCTCCACTTCTCTCAGGGAGCAGCCGCTCACCCTGACAGTGAGGAGCAGCAGCAGCGGCTGCGGGAGGCGGCTGAGGGTCTGCGCATGGCCACCAATGCGGCTGCGCAGAATGCCATCAAGAAGAAGCTGGTGCAGCGCCTGGAGGTGAAGCTAGGAAATAACCCAGGAGCGGGAGTGTGGGTGCTGTGGGAGGAATGAAACCGGGAGGGTTGTGCAGAGAGAGACTCTGTCACTGTTTCCTTGTGGGATAGTGTGGCCAGGGTGAGCCAGGGACTGGGCAGGGGAGCGCCTGGGGCTTGTCCTAACTACTCTGTCCTCACAGCACGCAGCCAAACAGGCTGCAGCCTCAGCTACACAGACTATTGCGGCAGCCCAGCATGCAGCCTCCACCCCCAAGGCCTCTGCTGGCCCCCAGCCTGTGCTGGTGCAGAGCTGCAAGGTGAGACTTGGTGGGAGGAGATGTGGGACGAGTGGGACTTTCCCCCAGTCTATGGGGAGGTGGCTCTCATGACATTTTCACCCACAGGCTGTGGCAGAACAGATTCCACTGCTGGTGCAGGGCGTCCGAGGGAGCCAAGCTCAGCCCGACAGTCCCAGTGCTCAGCTGGCCCTCATTGCTGCAAGCCAGAGCTTCCTGCAGGCAAGGCACCCTCTCCCCACCTCTCAGACGAGACCCTTCCCACCCTTCTAAATCCCCTAGATCACCCACAGTTTGAAGCTCTACCGGTAGCATCCTTCCCAGACTGAGCTGCGGCACTCAGTGTCCAAACCATCTTTAGTCCCTGTACCCAAGCAAATGGTACATTCATCTGCCCACCTGTTCCTCAACAGCCAGGTGGGAAGATGGTGGCCGCTGCAAAGGCCTCAGTGCCAACAATTCAGGACCAGGCTTCGGCCATGCAGCTGAGTCAGTGTGCTAAAAACCTTGGCACTGCATTGGCTGAACTTCGGACCGCTGCCCAGAAGGTAAGGGAGCTGGCCATCTTTGGAAAATGAGGGTGGAGTTCTGGGGTGATGGGGAGTCTGCAGAATAACCTAAAACAGGGATAATTGTATAACATGGGACATTAGTGGGACACAGCAGTACCTCTTGTACCCAGACTTCCTTGTTATTGTAGGCTCAGGAAGCATGTGGGCCTTTGGAGATGGATTCTGCACTGAGTGTGGTACAGAATCTAGAGAGAGATCTGCAGGAAGTGAAGGCAGCAGCTCGAGATGGCAAACTTAAACCCTTACCTGGGGAGACCGTAAGTATTCTTAAGACCTTTTTTTTTTTTTTTTCAATGTTTGTTTATTTTTGAGAGCGAGAGTGCAAGCAGGGAAGGGCAGAGAGAGAGGCAGACACAGAATCCAAAGTAGACTCCAGGCTCTGAGCTGTCAGCACGGAGCCTGATGCAGGGCTCAAAGCCATGAACCATAAGATCATGACCTGAGCCAAAGTCAATGCTTAACCGACTAAGCCACCCAGGTGCCCCTAAGATCTCATTCTTTGTTTGTTTGTTTGTTTTGTTTTTATATTATTTTTGGGAGAGCGCAAGCGGGATAGGGGCAGAGAGAGGGGGACAGAGGATCTGAAGCAGGCTCTGCGCTGAGCCAAAGTTGGACGCTCAACCAACTGAGCCACCCAGATGCCCCCCTTAAGACCTCGTTCTTAATCAGACTCTGAGGTTTTCTTTTCTGCCTGCACCCCGGAGCTGCCCAAAACCTTCATTAAACTGCCAGCTGACCTCAACTAGTTTCTTAAGTTCCCTTTTCCTGGTTCCTTCTGCACCTGAGTCTCCTGCTTCTTCCCTAGATGGAGAAATGTGCCCAGGACCTGGGAAACAGCACCAAAGCTGTGAGCTCTGCCATTGCCCAGCTGCTGGGGGAGGTTGCCCAGGGCAATGAGAATTATGCAGGTATGTGGGCAGGGCTGGGAATGGAGCTGGGAGCAGGAGCTAAACGAGGGATAGAGCTGATGGAGAAAGCCACTGGAACCAGGGCCTGGCAGTGAAAGCCCCTTTTCCCTTCTGTCTCCCCAGGGATTGCAGCTAGGGAAGTGGCAGGTGGGCTGCGGTCACTGGCCCAGGCTGCTAGGGGTGTAGCTGCCCTGACATCGGATCCTGCAGTGCAAGCTATCGTGCTTGACACGGCCAGCGATGTTCTGGATAAGGCCAGCAGCCTCATTGAGGAAGCAAAGAAGGCAGCTGGCCATCCAGGGGACCCTGAGAGCCAGCAACGGCTTGCCCAGGTCAGGTTTGGGAAACAGACCGCTTCCCCGTACGGCCCACCCTGACTGGAACAGAGTCTCAGCCACACTGACAGACACCTTCTCAGGTCTGCTCTTGACAGCTCTTGTCTGGATTCCACCCTTTCCCTCAGTCCTAGTAGAAGTGTCTCAACCTGCAGCAGGGTTTAGCTGAACGCCAAGCGTGGGGCAGTTTGGTCACTATCACTTGAAACTCTAACTTCAGCCCCTTCAGGTACACACGCCCTTTCCTCCTCACTTTTAGGTGCAGTAGAGCGCTTATTTCCCAGGTCCCATGAGTGGAGGAGGTGCTCTCCCAAATGGTTTCTTTTTTGGCAACACCCGTCTCCTTTTCTACCTCAGGTGGCTAAAGCAGTGACTCAGGCCCTGAACCGCTGTGTCAGCTGCCTGCCTGGCCAGCGAGATGTGGACAATGCCCTGCGAGCGGTGGGAGATGCCAGCAAGCGACTCCTGAGTGACTCGGTAGGAAGACTAGGGGTGTGGGGGGCACGTAAGAGCTGAAGACTCCAAGCTTCTCTCCACGTCTAGACCTCTCCTTGACCTTGACTTCCCAGTTTTACCCTCTTTTGTTACTCCCAGGCTCAGTGCCCACCTCCCAGCACTCCTTGACTAGACTCTCCCTCACATCGTCCCCCATGCTGGCTTCTGACTTTCTTTCTGACCCCGCAGCTTCCCCCCAGCACTGGGACATTTCAGGAAGCTCAGAGCCGGCTGAATGACGCTGCTGCTGGGCTGAATCAGGCAGCCACAGAACTAGTGCAGGCTTCTCGGGGAACCCCTCAGGACCTGGCCCGAGCCTCAGGTCGATTTGGACAGGACTTCAGCACATTCCTGGAAGCTGGTGTGGAGATGGCGGGACAGGCACCGGTATGCAAAGGCATGGGGTCTGTTTCAGGGGTTAGACAAGAGGTGCCTGTGTGACTGCATGGTCCTAACCTCTGCCTGGCTCCCCCCACCCCCCACCCCCCTCTAGCACTATTTGAGTGTCTAGGACACAGAGCCTTTTAGAGACAGATAAGAAAGGACTGACTGGACAACATGTTGACCTTTTCGCCTTCAACAGAGCCAGGAGGACCGGGCCCAGATCGTGTCCAACTTGAAGGGCATCTCTATGTCTTCAAGCAAACTTCTTCTGGCTGCCAAGGCCCTATCCACAGACCCTGCTTCCCCCAACCTCAAGAGTCAGCTGGCTGCAGCTGCCCGGTAAGTAGGAGCTGGGAAGCCCAGCCCTGGAATGTTGAAGAGACTGGGGACAGGACATGTCATGGGAAGTCCCAGCTTAGGAATGGTTACAGATGAAAGAGAAATAGCTAAAGACTTTCTATGCGTATAGGACCCAAGAATGATGACCTGTGCATGCATTCACTCAACTCTGTTCCTCCCAGGGCGGTGACCGACAGCATCAACCAGCTCATCACCATGTGTACCCAGCAGGCGCCAGGCCAGAAAGAGTGTGACAATGCCCTGCGAGAATTGGAGGTGGGTGCTTGGCAGGCTAAGTGCTGTGAGGTTAAGGAAGGTACTCTGGGTTTGGGGGTCAAAAAGGTGTCTTGAACCTTACTTTGTCCTCCCCCTATACAGACAGTCCGAGAACTCCTGGAGAACCCAGTCCAGCCCATCAATGACCTGTCCTACTTTGGCTGCCTCGACAGTGTAATGGAGAACTCAAAGGTAAGTGTGGCAAGGAACTCGGAGGGCAGAGGACAGGAAGATGGAACTAGGGACTCCTCTACCCCTCTGAGGACAGGAACTGGCTCTCCTGAAACCCTCTGTTTCTTAGGTACTGGGCGAGGCCATGACGGGCATCTCCCAAAACGCCAAGAACGGAAACCTGCCGGAGTTTGGGGAAGCCATTGCCACGGCCTCCAAAGCCCTCTGTGGCTTCACCGAGGCGGCTGCTCAGGTTATTCCCCTGCGACGGTCCCTGCAATACCTCTGCTTTCTCTACCCCACCTCCTCAACAGCCGGGCACTTGAGTAGATAATCAAGAAGTTACGTTTGCAAAACCAACTCTGTGGAAACTAGTTCTTTCCCCTTCTGAGTGGGAGTGTTTGTCAGCAATCATAGAATACCAACAGTTCTGGCTGCTGTCACCCCTGAGCCCCTGATACCTTGGGTTATGATTATACTGTCTAATGAGGGGGCCTTTTCCAGCCCTGGCTTTCTTGGTATATGCTAATTACCAAGTGCAAGTCATTTTTCACATAGTTACTACTTTATTAAAACAGTGCCAGTAACTAAATTTCCAGTTATTTGAGTCATCGCTTAACTGTGCCTTTTTATGCAGTTGTGAAGTATAAACACAACCCATTAGCTATGAGACTGTTTTGCTTTAGTATATGAAGCCTTAAGACAAACTGGCTTGAGAGTTCATCTCAGAGTGTTTCTCTGAAAGCCTCAATCTTGCTTCCTCAATCTCCCCTATTGCCCTTTGCCCTGTTCTGTTGGGTGGCCTCTTTTTTATGGTATGAAAAGCACAAAGAGGAAACAGAAGAGCTACCATGTGTTAAATGAAGTATGAATCAAACCTATGATGGTCTTCTAATCGTAAAAATAAATTTGGCAATCGTTATACCAACCCTTCCCTCTTTCCAAATCTCTGAAGCTTGGAAGTGTTATAAATGAAAATGATCCTAACAACCTTCCCAGTATTGGAACTGTTTCAAAGAGACTTTGTGCTCATGCACATGTGTGTGCACGTGTGTGTGGCAGGGTGGCTTTCAAACCTTTTTTTATTTCTACTTAGAGTAAGCAGTACTTTTTTCCTTATGATCCAGCAGATACACATCTCAACAGAAGTTTGATTAAACTCTGTGTGTTTTTTCTTTTTTTTTGCTTTTCGTTTTTTGTTTCTTTTACTTTTTTAATCTTCTGAAACGTTCAAACACATTTAACAAAACAGGAGCGTTTTTTTCTTTTTTATAACGTAATTATTATTTGTGAACATACTGCCACTCACACAGAACCCTGGATGCCAGACTTGTCCCTACTATCACTGTTTGATCCCACGTGGGGGATATTCTTGATTTCTCACCCCACTCCCAACCCTTCTCTCTCTCCAGGCTGCGTATCTGGTGGGGGTCTCTGATCCCAATAGCCAAGCAGGGCAGCAAGGACTGGTGGAGCCCACACAGTTCGCCCGTGCAAACCAGGCGATTCAGATGGCCTGTCAGAGTTTGGGGGAGCCTGGCTGTACACAGGCCCAGGTAACTTAAGGGAACAGGTGCTGTGAGCGAGCCTGGGAGAGGGTGGCGGGCCAGGATGGACCGGCCCCGTGAAGAGAGAGGGAGAGGTGAGATGTGGGGAAGTAGAGGCTGGAGACGCATCTGTGACCTTCCACACACAGCTTCTCTGTGGGTGATTGTCTTCTCCTGCCGTGTTTCTTGTCACTCTTAGTTACTGCTAAGTTCACAACTCCTCTGTAGAGCTTTGAATCCACTCTCCTACTTACTCTATTACGGGTTCTCCATCAGTGTGTCTGTCTCTCATTTCCCCTGCCCCATACCGTTCACCTTCGGGTATCTGTCTCCCACATCTTCCCTTTTCAGGTCACTCTGTCCTTCCTAATTAGACTTCCAAAGGTACCGCTTTCCATCCCCAAGCCTGCAGGGGCTCTCGCCTGGGTGTGGAGACTTCCTTCCTGCCCTCATCGTGGCTCTTCCACGTGTCTGTCTCCTCAGGTGCTCTCTGCAGCCACCATTGTGGCCAAACACACCTCTGCACTGTGTAACAGCTGCCGCCTGGCTTCTGCTCGCACCGCCAATCCTACCGCCAAGCGCCAGTTTGTGCAGTCGGCCAAGGAGGTGGCCAACAGCACAGCCAATCTCGTGAAGACTATCAAGGTTGTCAGTGTTTGAAATTCCCAGCCTCCCTCTGACCTGTCCAGTCTTCTCTCCCCTGGTTCCCCCATCAGTCCCTGAAGCCTTCTACCAAATCCCATCTGCCTGAGCCCAAGCCCTATCCTGTCCATACTGCTCATCACCAGCCTCTCCTCACCTCTGGCCCAGGAGAGGAGAGCCAGGCATCACTTTCTTTGCCTACAGTCAGTCCTGAGGGCCTGTCACTTCCACTTCCAGGCGCTTGATGGAGCTTTCACAGAGGAGAACCGTGCCCAGTGCCGAGCAGCAACAGCCCCTCTGCTGGAGGCTGTGGACAATCTGAGTGCCTTTGCATCCAACCCGGAGTTCTCCAGCATTCCTGCCCAGATCAGCCCCGAGGTGAGGCGGTGTGAAGACAAAACCGATGCACCGGCTGCCCCCTCGTCTTTGCAGGAGTCTTGAGACTCACCCCCCTGCCTCTTCTCTCCCCAGGGCCGGGCTGCCATGGAGCCCATCGTGATCTCTGCCAAGACAATGTTGGAGAGTGCCGGGGGACTGATCCAGACAGCCCGGGCCCTAGCAGTCAATCCCCGGGACCCCCCGCGCTGGTCAGTGCTGGCTGGCCACTCCCGTACTGTCTCAGACTCCATCAAGAAGCTTATTACAAGCATGAGGTATTGAGTGGGTAGACAGCCAGTATGACCAGGGAACATACTTGTAGCAGCGTGGGGCGGGGACGAGTAGTGCAATGAGGTGGGATAGTGTTGGAGGGCCCTTGTTGTCCAAGAATCGGGATACGGGGAAAGATAGGCCAGCCTGTTTTAAAGGGATCTTCTTGGTATTGGAGCCTATGATGTATCTATAGGGACAAGGCTCCAGGGCAGCTGGAGTGTGAGACGGCCATTGCAGCTCTGAACAGCTGTCTGCGGGACCTAGACCAGGCTTCCCTCGCTGCGGTCAGCCAACAGCTTGCTCCTCGTGAGGGAATCTCTCAAGAGGTAAGGGGGAACAGGGTTCTACAAAAGGTTGTGTCTGGGAAGAGAGATGGCAGACTCGAGAGGATGGGGGGTCCAGGTGTGTGCCTCACAGAGACATCAAGGGTATGGGAGGAACATTCCAAGGGGACTCCGTCAGTTCAGTATGGAAGGAAGGGGAGGGTCCTGTTCCAGCTCACAGTTAGGGCTAACGTTCACTTCCTCGCCAGGCCTTGCACACTCAGATGCTCACTGCAGTGCAAGAGATCTCTCACCTTATTGAACCGCTGGCCAGTGCCGCACGGGCTGAAGCCTCCCAGCTGGGACACAAGGTACCTGGGAAGACATGCGGGTAGTCCCAAGGTAGGGCAAGCGAGGGTTCCTGGCCCAGCTGACCTTCCACTCGAACCCCTTGCCACAGGTATCCCAGATGGCCCAATACTTTGAGCCGCTCACTCTGGCTGCAGTGGGTGCCGCCTCCAAGACCCTGAGCCACCCACAGCAGATGGCACTCCTGGACCAGACTAAAACCTTGGCAGAGTCTGCCTTACAGTTGCTGTACACAGCCAAGGAGGCTGGCGGGAACCCCAAGGTATCGAGGGCGGGAGGGAGGGTCTGCTAGTAAGAGGTCAGTGAAGCAGGAACAACAGAGCCCGCCTCCACTCACTCACTCTGTCCCACAGCAAGCAGCTCACACCCAGGAAGCCCTGGAGGAGGCTGTGCAGATGATGACAGAGGCCGTAGAGGACCTGACAACGACCCTCAACGAGGCAGCCAGTGCTGCTGGGGTTGTTGGCGGCATGGTGGACTCCATCACCCAGGCCATCAACCAGGTTAGAGTCTTGGGGTGCCTGTGGTCAGTGGCTACCCTGGGCTAGGGTCCCTGAGCACTGTGTCAGACACTCTGATAATCTTCCTACTTCCCCCATCTTCCCCCCTCAGCTAGATGAAGGACCAATGGGTGAACCAGAAGGTTCCTTCGTGGATTACCAGACAACTATGGTGCGGACAGCCAAGGCCATTGCTGTCACCGTTCAAGAGATGGTGAGTTTGGAAGAGTATAAGATTACCCCTGGAGAGCTCAGTTTGGAAATAACTTTACTTCTTCTATTATCATCAGGTAACTAAATCAAACACCAGCCCTGAGGAGCTGGGCCCTCTTGCTAACCAGCTGACCAGTGACTACGGCCGTCTGGCCTCACAGGCCAAGCCTGCAGCTGTGGCTGCTGAGAATGAAGAGGTAAACACGGGGGCAGCTGCCGTGAATATCTTCCCCCAGGCCCTCACAGAAAGTCACAGTGGCGTGCCCCTTGTCCCCATCATGTCAGCCTCTAGGGCTGTCCCACCTTTACTCTGTCTAGTCTTCTATAGAAAAGGGAACACACGCTCAGGACCACTCCACTAAAGAGTGATCAGGGGTGCCTTGGTGGCTCAGTCAGTAAGCATACGACTCTTGATCTTAGGGTCATGATTTCAAACCCTGCGTTGGGCGTGGAGCCTACTTAATTAAAAAAAAGAAAAAAGTGATCAGGGCTGTGTAGGGACAGGATCAAAGTCACAGGGATAAAGGAGATAGCCCACGATCTAGAGATTTCCTGGTCTGCCGCCATTGCCTCTGTCGACACTCCTGCTGTCCTGCAGGTCTATAATCTCTTCTTAGTTCCTCCTTGTTGCAGACCCATGAAGCTCTTCCTTCCCTAAGCTCCTGGCTTTCCAAGAAAGCAAGTAATTGGATCTTAGCATGACACACCTAATCCCCAACCCCAAACCCCTCCCTTACCACATATGGCCAAATTGTAGTCCCTGGCCCTCTGATTCACATCCCCCAGCATAAAGGGCTTCTCCTCCACCTCCTCACTTTGCTTCACATAATCCTCACCAGTTGGTGCCTACATGCTATTATTTTCCATGTGTAGGAGGTGGCCTCCCGCCTGAAGGACATGAAACAGGGAATCTGCACGCTGGGCACTTGTTCTCACCACCCTTTAGTCTACGATGCATGTTTTGTTAGGTCCTTAGTGACTCCTCCAAGCACAGTTGGGGGCACCGTGAGTGTCTTGTAAAATCCATGTCCCTTTCCTATCTGCTCACAGATAGGCGCCCACATCAAGCACCGGGTGCAGGAGCTGGGGCACGGCTGTGCTGCTTTGGTCACCAAGGCAGGCGCCCTACAGTGCAGCCCCAGTGATGCCTACACCAAGAAGGAGCTCATAGAGTGTGCCCGGAGAGTCTCCGAGAAGGTGACGGTGCTCATCCCCATGGACTGGGGGGCTGGCTCCCCTTCCCTGTAGCCTCCCTTCCCATCCTCCTCCAACCTTCCCAGCCCTCTCCTCCGTACCTTTTCCCAGGCACCAGTGACCTTTCCCTTCCACGAGGCACTGACCAGAGTCTCCATGTGACTTTCCTCCCCCAGGTCTCCCACGTGCTGGCTGCACTCCAGGCCGGGAACCGTGGCACCCAGGCCTGCATCACAGCAGCCAGTGCTGTGTCCGGCATCATCGCTGACCTCGACACCACCATCATGTTCGCTACCGCCGGTACCCTCAATCGCGAGGGTGCTGAAACTTTCGCAGACCACCGGTGAGGAGGGAACTGGGCCTCACAGAGGCAAGCGGGGGAGTCGGGGGGAACAGAAGAGGCTGGAGGGGTTGGAGGAGGACTGAGAAGGGCTGACTGGGCTGGGCCCTCCCTCAGGGAAGGCATTCTGAAGACTGCAAAGGTGCTGGTGGAAGACACCAAGGTCCTGGTGCAGAATGCAGCTGGGAGCCAGGAGAAGTTAGCACAGGCTGCCCAGTCCTCCGTGGCCACCATCACCCGCCTTGCTGATGTGGTCAAGCTGGGCGCAGCCAGCCTGGGAGCTGAGGACCCTGAGACACAGGTATCCATTTGACACCCCTAATTCTGGCCAGAAACACTGCCTGTTCCCCCTTTCCCTCCCACAGACCAGAGCCTCTGCTCTCCCATGCAGGTAGTGCTGATCAACGCAGTGAAAGATGTGGCCAAAGCCCTGGGAGACCTCATCAGCGCAACAAAGGCTGCAGCTGGCAAAGTTGGGGATGACCCTGCTGTGTGGCAGCTCAAGAACTCTGCCAAGGTTGGAGGGAATGAGAGAGGGAATGAGGGGCCAATCGGTGCACTTTCTCCTGTTCCTTAAAACGCCCCCCTCTCCAACTCCTCTGATGCCCCCAGGTGATGGTAACCAATGTGACATCATTGCTCAAGACTGTGAAAGCCGTGGAAGATGAAGCCACCAAAGGCACACGAGCCCTGGAGGCAACCACAGAACACATACGGCAGGAGCTGGCGGTGAGCGAGGGTCTGGAGCACTGGGGACTTGGGTTAGAGAGGGATCGAGACAGATTGTGAATCTGTATTTCACATATATTCACGGACAGAAATGTAAAGAGTCGCACTCATTGTCCACGCTCACTGCCAGACTTCCTAAGTGAGCTGCACTGGTGTCTTTCCCTCCCCCACCTACTTAGTCCTCAGCATTTCACAACTGCCTTCCCTCACCCTCCCACTTTCCCCAGTCACCAGTGCCCCTTAGCTGCCACATTCAGTGCCCTCTTCTTGGCCTTCATCTTCTTCAAACATTTCCAAAACATTTGACTTTGTTAACAAGCCTCTCTGGAATCTTTCTTCCTTTGGCCCTCCTGACACTGGCTTTGCTCTTGCTTCTCCAGCATCTCTTCTGTAGTCGTCATCAAACCACCTTCAACCTAGTAAACGTGGAGGCCGGCCCAAAATGGTGCAAATCGCCTGATTTCCCTGTCCTCTTCTTTGGCAAGTTTAACCACTTTCACGATCGTTCTCTGGCAAGCTGACTTCACCTCTGAGTTTAGTTGTTCTCAACTGCCTGTCTGACATCACCACCAAGAGGCCATGCCACCCAGCTTCTGGCCCCCAAGCGACTTCCTCTTCCCATGGTAGCAGCCTCCATCACCTGTGACTTCCCTGTCTTCTTCACCAAATCCCGGCCACTGCAAGTCCTCCCAACCACCCTCCCTTCTCTTCTTTCACCCCTCCTCTCTCTGCCCCGTCAGCACCCTGGTTGGGATCTTCATCCACTCTCCTCCACTTTGATTGCTGTGTTAGTTTTCTGCCTCATCCTCCCCTCTCCCTTCAATCTCTTGTCACTCTCATCTCCTTCTCCTCTTTATCATTTCCAAATTCACCTTTCTGACCCTCTCCTTGGAGAGGAAAGTTAACTGAAATTCTTAATTTTCTGCCTCCCAAACCTTATCTTTCACTCATCTTTCCTGTCTTGGTAAGTGGCACCTTTTAATAACTCAGCTTCTAAAGCCAGGAACGCAGCTGTAATGTTGTTCTCTCGTTCCCACATCTGAACGCATCAGCAAGACCTGTCAGTGCTCCCTCCACGCCGATCTCATGTTCTCTCTTCTCCATCACTACCACCTCCAGATCATCCCCAGTCCTTCCATGCTTCTGTGTATTTGTGCGCTGGCCTCCATCTGTTCTCCCTGCCCCGACACTCACCCCTCTGATGCATTCTCTGTACACTGTAGCCGAATACACTTTTGAAAATATAAATTAGATTGTGTCACTTTGCTTAGAACCCTTTAGTGACTGCCCTGCCATCTTTGGTAAAATCCACTCTTGGCCGCCACTTCCCAGGCCCCTGCCAACTTCCCTAGTCTCATTGGTCTTGCTCCTCGCCCTTCCCCAGCCCCAGGCCGCTGCACTGTCACTCCTGCTGCTGCAGGCCCTTGCACTTGCTTTGCTTCAGCTTTTTTAACATCTGGCTCCTTCCAGTCCTTCAGGCTGAAGCTTAAAGTCCTCTCCTCTGGGTTGCCTGGCTGGCTCAGTCCATAGAGCATGTGACTCTTGATCTCAGGGTTGTGAATTTGAGCCCCACATTGGGTGTAGAAATTACTTTAAAAAATAAAGTAAAATCTTAAAAAAAAAAGCCTCTTCTGAGAGAGGCTTCCCTGGCCATCTACCGGAGAAAGGACTTCACTTTTGTTTCTCAGTACAGCACCCTCTTTACTTCCTTCACAGCCCAGTTCAGTCTCTAGTTTTTCTGTGTGTTTACCTA
This sequence comes from Acinonyx jubatus, assembly GCF_027475565.1. Taxonomy (NCBI): domain Eukaryota; kingdom Metazoa; phylum Chordata; class Mammalia; order Carnivora; family Felidae; genus Acinonyx; species Acinonyx jubatus. Next base: position 36,505,903 of record NC_069391.1, read on the forward strand.
TTTATTGTCTGTGTTCAAAACTATAGGGTAAACTCCATGAGAACAAGGACTTTGTCTCCTTTATTCCCCCATTGCATTCCTAGCACGTCACACAGAATCTACCACTAGCCGATTTTTAATAATTTGCTGGATGAACACATACATCAAAATATTTTTGATTTTTATATGTTATGTAAAAGTCCTAGTTCCTTGGTCTGATAGTCAAGGCCCCAAAAACCTTTTCTTCACCATCCCTGTAATTCTAGAACATTTTTTGGTACTCTCTCACTTGACATTCTGGTTATTCATGCCCCCGTTTACCTAAAATGCCTTCCTGTTATCTATGTCTTTTAAGATGCAGCCCCTTGCCCCGACTCTGCCACTCACCCCCTCAAGGCTTCTCTGTAGTTGAGGAATAAAAACCCAGCTCAAATAACCCAGCTGTGATGTGTGAATGTCTCCAAGGACCTGACCTACAATAAGTACTCATTGAATGTCTGTTCTTGAACACATGGATGAATGAACCGGATTATACAAGTAGAGTGCTACGCTGTCTTATGGTCTCACACACTGTACAATTTTTCTTTTTGTCTTATCTGCAACAGGTCTTCTGTTCTCCAGAGCCACCTGCCAAGACCTCTACCCCAGAAGATTTCATTCGCATGACCAAGGGTATCACTATGGCAACAGCCAAGGCTGTTGCCGCTGGCAACTCCTGTCGCCAGGAGGATGTCATTGCCACAGCTAATCTGAGTCGGCGTGCTATCGCAGATATGCTTCGGGCTTGCAAGGTAAAAACCCTGATAGGCAGAAGCCTGAGACGGCGCGGCAGCTTTGAGGCAAAACACGGGAGGGGCGAAACTGCGGGGGCTTGGGCCTGGAACTCTTTGGGATCCTAAAGCTAACTGTATGGGATAGGAAGCAGCTTACCACCCAGAAGTGGCCCCTGACGTGCGGCTTCGAGCCCTGCACTATGGCCGGGAGTGTGCCAATGGCTACCTGGAGCTGCTGGACCACGTGCTGCTGGTAAGGAAAGCGGGTGTTGTCTGCTCCTCACACCGGCCTCCCTGAGTACACAGTCCCCTCCCGTGTGCCTCAGTCCCAGCTCTCGATTCTTTTGTTCAAATCTCCTTCCCACTCCACCTTCTCTTTCCCAAATCTGTTCTGATTTCCAAGTCTCCCTTCCACTGGGGCCCCATCATTCTTAGCATCTTTGGTTTTCCCACTTACCTCTTCCTCTTGGTTTTTCTTATCTCTTCTCTTCCCACCCAACCTCCCCCTTCTCTACCTTCATCGTCTCTTCTTTCTTCTCATTTCATCATTCTCCTTGCTCCTTGTCAGCCGGTGAGTGACACACAGCCCCTGTCTTCACCCTGTGTACAGTGTGATGCCCAGGGTGCACCTGCCCAGGGGGCATGGTGTTTTGAGGGCTGTGGTGTGGAGGGGTCCAGGGATGGGGTGGGGGGTCACGGTCTGCCCTGTTTCTTACCTGTGGTAGGAGCTCAGATCTGATGCTTTCTGCTCCCTACCCGCCCCCAACCCCCCCCCTCCCCCCCCCCCCCCCCCCCAGACCCTGCAGAAGCCAAGCCCAGAACTGAAGCAGCAATTGACGGGACACTCAAAGCGTGTGGCGGGTTCAGTCACTGAGCTCATCCAGGCTGCTGAGGCCATGAAGGGTGAGAGGTGACCAGGGACAGGGAGGGAAGGGAAACCTTTGTTATGGGGAGATCTCTGCTTCCTGGTTGGGCTGCTCTGAGTTGGCCGCTGCCCACAGTCCCCACAGGTGCCAGGGGCCAGTGATACTAACCATGCTGCCCAGTGCTCCTGACATCCCTGCTTTGCCTTGGCCCTTTTCTTCCTCCCTTTGTCACACCAGGAACAGAATGGGTGGACCCAGAGGACCCCACAGTCATCGCTGAGAATGAGCTCCTGGGAGCTGCAGCTGCCATTGAGGCTGCAGCCAAAAAGCTGGAGCAGCTGAAGCCTCGGGCCAAACCCAAGGTCAGTCCTCCTGCCTCCTGTTCCCTACCCTCCCGATGGCAGAATGTCCCTACCTTCATTTTGCATCTCTCTCTACAATCTTTCTCTTCATTTTAGGAGGCAGATGAGTCCTTGAACTTTGAGGAGCAGATATTGGAAGCTGCCAAGTCCATTGCAGCAGCCACCAGTGCCCTGGTAAAGGCTGCTTCAGCTGCCCAGAGGGAACTGGTGGCCCAAGGGAAGGTAAGTACTTGGATACCCAGAAGAATGGGGACAGCTCTGCTGTCCACACTCGAATGGATCCGAGGCATTTACACACCCACGGCGAGCACAGGTCTGAGTAGGCTCTCCTCTTTCCTCCACAGGTGGGCGCCATTCCAGCCAATGCACTGGATGATGGGCAGTGGTCCCAAGGCCTCATTTCTGCTGTGAGTGCACAGTACCCACTAGGTCCCTCAGCTAGGAGACTAGAGGGGAAGGACCAGGGCAATAGGCATATGTTAATCTAATCCTCCTCACTTTAGGCCCGGATGGTGGCCGCAGCCACCAACAATTTGTGTGAGGCGGCCAATGCAGCCGTGCAAGGCCACGCCAGCCAGGAGAAGCTCATCTCATCAGCCAAGCAGGTAGCTGCCTCCACAGCCCAGCTCCTTGTGGCCTGCAAGGTCAAGGCTGACCAGGACTCGGAGGCAATGAAACGACTTCAGGTTAGGAACCGTGACCATCCTGCTGTACCTTGGGCTGTGCTGCTTTAAACTTTTCCCCCAAGATGTGCTTTTCTGTGAGGGAGTAGAGGGACTCCCTCTCAGCTGAGTTCCCAGCCTCACACTGCTTTCTCTGCCCAGGCTGCTGGCAATGCAGTGAAGCGAGCCTCGGATAACCTGGTGAAGGCAGCACAGAAGGCCGCAGCCTTTGAAGACCAAGAGAACGAGACAGTGGTGGTGAAGGAGAAGATGGTTGGGGGCATTGCCCAGGTGAGCTTTGCCCCGGACACCCTTAAGCACACTGCCGGCCAGGCAGTCACATTGCCTGTGCCGGCCGCAACGGCCCCGTACCCTAATGCACATACTTGCTGAACTGAGTCCCCTGTCTCCATCCCTCAGATCATTGCCGCACAGGAAGAGATGCTTCGGAAGGAACGAGAGCTGGAAGAGGCGCGGAAGAAGCTGGCACAGATTCGGCAGCAACAGTACAAGTTCCTGCCTTCAGAGCTTCGAGATGAGCACTAGGGCAGCCGCTTCTATTTAATGCAGACCCAGCCCAGAGACTGTGCCTGCCACTACCAAAGCCTTCTGGGCTGTCGGGCCCAACCTGCCCAACCCCAGCACTCCCCCAAGTGCCTGCCAAACCCTGGGCCTGGGCCTGCCCAGTCCCACTGCACATCCCCTGTCCCCTCCCTGACTCCAAGTGCCTTCATGCCCTAGGGCCCCCTAAGTGCCTGCCCCTCCCTAGAGTATTAACGCTCCAAGAGTATTATTAACGCTGCTGTACCTCAGTCTGAACCTGCCAGGGCTCCCGCCCGCTCCACCCTGCCAGCAGCTTCCAGCCAGTCCCCACAGCCTTGGCTCTGCTCCTCCTTTTTTGATACTGTCTACCCCTACCCCCAGCTACCTGTGGGGACCGCAGGGTTACAAGCCCCAAACAGGTCATGCTCCAATAAAGGTGATTCTGCCTGCGACCTCCGCCTGGCCTTGTGAGGAGATGGGAGATTCCCCTCAGACAAAGAGAATGTGGGGGAAAGAATGGGATTCAGTTCTGTCACCAGCTTCATCTGGCTCAGAAATGGGAGTGGGGGCACACTGTGGCAATCTGCCCCCCGCCGCCCCTTCCTCCTCCTTGCACCCAGATCCCCAAAGTCACCACGGTTGGGAAGCTGAGAAGGCCTGTTCCTGTGGTCCCCTATCTCACTGGCCAGCGCCTACGCCTCACCAAGTGGCATCACCCTGCTGCTGGGACAGCAGCTGCCAGTGCTCTTTGTGACTACCAGGGACACTCGATCTTCGTAACCGTTCAGAGTATTTGAACAAATCCAATTCCTGGCCAAATTCAAATTTTCAAAAGCAGCTTTGCTAAAAAGAATAAGCTGATAAGATATAAGTGTCTGAGCCTCAGAGAACTATGGCCACAGATTTGGTTGAGGGTCCTAACAAGCAAAATACCCCCTGAGGCTGCACCGGCTAGGTTCTACTGTTGATGTGCTGGGGGACTTCTGGGCCCTCCTGGGCCTGTTACTCCTGCCGAGAACAGCGCTGGAAGAAAAAAACTGAAAAAGCTTGACCCGGGTGTCTTGGTTAGCGGGCACAGCTCCCTGCTACTGGCAGCCCTGTTCCAGCTGCCATGCCTGTCTTTGAGGTTAAGCAGAGGGAGGTGGTCAGGGAGGTGGGTGTCGCTTCCCCTCCCGTCCACATTCACCACCTCTGCCCACACAGCGTGGACCACATGGCAGTCCTCAGGCCTGTCGCTATTTTCATGCGTGGTTCTTTGACCAGCCCTGTTGCCCAGGAGGTTAATTCCTTGCCTCCCCCTCCAAGTAAAACACAAACACCACCCACTACTACTCTAGGCACCTTTCACCTCCTTGAAGCCGTGACATCTTCCATTCCCGCTGCATTAGAATAAGTTTAAAGTAGATGCAATTGCTTTGCCCTCCCCAGGGCAGCCCATATGGAAGGTGCCAACTTCCTACCATCACTCCTGTCACTTGTGATTAATTCATTCAATATTTACTAAGCCATGCCCAGGCTAAGCACTGGAAAATAGAGATGCATTATCACCTCTGACGCAGAGACCTGGCAACTCCAGTACATATCACTGTGGCCCCCTAACCCCAGATTCAATGTCCTAGCATCGTGACTTGGGAACCGTAGAGATCAAATCCCTTCCACAGCCTCCCCAACGAGTGGTAGTCCAGACTGTCTGAACTCCTCCAGCTATAAGCCCAGGGCAGCTGCTTATTCCTTCCACCACTTCCCTGCCATGTCCTTAGGAACTGTGACCAGTCACATACCTCTCACTAGTGGTACAGCAGGGAGCCTTCTGGGGAGAGGCTCAAATACCCATTAGACCAGCAGTTCTTAAAATGTGATCCACCTAAGGGTGCCCAAGACCCTTTCAGAAATCCTCAAGTTTATTTTCATAATACTAAGGCATTTTTCTCCTTCACAGCACCCAACATTTGTACCGACACTGCAAAAATAATGGTGGGTAACATTGCCTTAGCACACGTCAAGGCCCTGGCCCAAACCGCACTAACAGTCACTGTGATTCTTCACCACCATGCACTAGCAATTCAAGAGGTAAATGCCAGCTTCACTTAAGAATGTCCTTGGGGCTCTTGGGTGGCTCAGTTGGTTAGGTATCTGACTTTGGCTCAGGTCATGATCTCTCAGTTCCTGAGTTTAAGCCCTACATCAGGCTGTCTGCTCTCAGCACACAGCCCGCTTTGGGTCCTCTGTCCCCCTCTCTCTCTGCCCCTCCCCAGCTTGTTCTTTCTCTCTCTCTCAAAATAAATAAATAAATAAATGTCTTTGATGAAACAATAAAAAATTATTAACTTTATTCCATGTAAATCCCTGAGTAACAAGTCTTCTCAATATTCCATGTGATGAATCAGGAAGCTGCACACCAAAGTACGGTGGTGTCTGGAGGAAAGCACTTACACAATCGTTTGAGTTGTGAGCTGAGCTAGCTGCTTTTCTCACAGGAGACCACATACACTTGAAAACAACCGGCGGACAAATCAGGGCTAGTGGACTTTGGTGTCAGGCAGAACTTCTCTCAAAAAGGAACAAAGTGACTCCATAATATCAGGGAAAAACCAACAGTATTTGTTGCCTAGGAATGATACAATTTGAACTTTCAGGTAAGGATTCTGGAAAACTTGGGTCTGCTACCATGAGCTTTACAGCTTTCCCTAACTTAAAACTTGGACTCTTCTGTTAAAAACAATCCTCATATTAAGGAATTTGATTTCTTTTTATAATGTATAATGAAATGTGTCAATATCCGGAACATTTGCATAGTTCAGTGAATCAGTATTTTCCAAATGACCACTGCATGATATTACATCATTCTCCCTGGGTAAACGATCCAACCACAGTGCAACACAGACCAATGGATTTTAATGTAACATAGTACAAAAAAGTTATTGATGTGGTTTCAGATTCCACATTGCAAATAACCCTTAAGAAACAACCATTTGTCCAGTTTTAAGGTAGTATTGGAGAAGAAAACACATGATTACCTGAAAAGGCTAGAAATATGCTACTCTCTTTTCCAGCTATGTATCTGGGTGAGGCTAGATTTTCTTCATATACAGTACTTCAAATAAACCACCACATATCAATAGAAAGCACAAGTAGATTTTGAGAATCCATACATCCTCTATTAAGCCAGATATTAAAGAGATTTATAAAAAATGTAAAATAACTGCCATCCTGTCACTAATTTAGGGAAGTGAAAATAGTTTTCATTAAAAATTTTTATGTTCAAATAGAAAACTTTTGGGGTGCATGGCTGGCTCAGTTGGTTGAGCTTCCAGCTTGGATTTCAGCTCAGGTCATGATTCCAGGGTAGTGGAATCAAGCCCCGCAGCAGGCTTAAGAGTCTCTCTCTCCCTCTGCCCCTCTCCCGGCTCGTGCTGTCTCTCTAAAAGAAAATACAAAAAATTTTTTAAAAATTATCATTAAAAAAAAAAATAGAAAGATTTTGCACAGCAAAGGAAACCATCAACCAAAGGAAAAGGCAACCTACAAGGGTGCCTCGGTCAGTTGAGCACCAGACTCTTGATTTCGGCTCAGGTCAACATCTCATAGTTGTGAGATGGAGCCCGCACAGAGCCTGCTTGAGATTCTCTCTCTCCCTCTCCCTCTGCCCCTCCCCTACGCACATGTGTGTGCACTCTCTCTCTCTCAAAATAAATAAATAAACAAACAAAAGGCAACCTAATGAATGGCAGAGGATATTTGCAACTGATATATCTGATAAGAGGTTAATATCCAATATATATAAAGAACTTAAACAACTCAACACCAAAAAAAATACAGTCTGATTAAAAAATGGGCAGAGGACCTAAGTAGACATTTTTTTCCAAAGAAGACATACAGATGGCCAACAGACACATGAAAAGATGCTCAACATTATTAATCATTAGGGAAATGCAAATCAAAATCACAATGAGATATCACTCCACACCAGTCAGAATGGCTAGTATCAAAAAGGTAAGAAAATAACAAGTGTTGGCAAGGATGTGGAGAAAAAGGGACCCTTGTGTACTGTTGGTGAGAATGTAAATTGGTGCAAATACTATGGAAAACAGTATGGAGTTTCCTGAAAAAAATAAAAATAGAAAACCTATATGACCCAATAATTCCACTACTGGATAACTACCCAAAGAAAATGAAGATTCTATTTCAAAAAGATGTATGAACCCTACGTTTACTGCAGCATTATTTACAACAGCCAAGATATGAAAGCAACCTAAGTATCCATCAACAGATGAATAGATAAAGATGTGATACTCTGCCATAAAAAAGAATGAGATCTTGGGTGGCTCAGTCAGTTAAGCATCTGACTCTAGATTTTGGCTTAGGTCATAATCCCAGGATCATGGGACCGAGCTTTGCATCAGGCTCTGCACTGACACATGGAGCCTACTTGGGATTCTCTCTCTTCTTTCTGCCTCCCCCCAAAGCACATGTGCATACATGTGCTCTCACTCTCAAAATAAATAATAACATTGGGGCGCCTGGGTGGCTCAGTCGGTTAAGCTTCCAACTTCGGCTCAGGTCATGACCTCACGGTTTGTGAGTTCAAGCCCCATGTCGGGCTCTGTGCTGACAGCTCAGAGCCTGGAGCCTGTTTCAGATTCTGTGTCTCCCTCTCTCTCTGACCCTCCCCTGTTCATGCTCTGTCTCTCTCTGTCTCAAAAATAAATAAACGTTAAAAAAATTAAAAATAAATAAATAAATAAATAATAACATTAAAAAAAAAAAAAAAAAGGAATGAGATCTTGCCATTTGCAACAACATGGATGGACCTAGACAGAGGGTATTATGCTAAGTGAAATAAGTCAGAGGAAGATAAATACCATTTGATCTCTCATATATGTGGAATCTAAAAAACAGATGAACAAACAAAAAACAACAATAGACTCTTAAATACAGAGAACAAACTGGTGGTTGCCAGTGGGAAGGTGGAAGGGGATAGATGAAATAGATAAAGGGATAATATTAAGAGATACAAACTTCCAGTTATAAAATAAATGTCATGGAAATGAAAAGTAGAGCATAGGGAATATAGTCAATAATATTGTAATAACATATGGTGACAGATGGTGACTACGGTTACTGTGACAAGCTTTGAGTTGAGTAATGTATAGTTGTTGAAGCAATATGTTGTACACCTGAAACTAATATAACATCATACATTAGTTATAGTTCAATAAAAAAAATGTATGCTAACAGGGTTAATCTGTAATGGATTTACTTGTTATTTTTAATGAATTAGTATTTAAAATTTTTGTTTCCATTTTACTATGTTAAGTATTGATAGATATAATCCACTTCAACAAAAGCTTTTTGGATCTTCAAAACCCATTCTTAATTTTTAAGAATATAAGGGTTTTGGGGCACCTGGGTGGCTCAGTTGGTTAAGTGTTTGGCTCTTGATTTTGGCTCAGGTCATGATCTCACGGTTCATGAGATCAAGCCCTGTGTCAGCATTCTCTCTCTCTCTCTCTCTCTCTCTCAAAATAAATAAATAAACTTAAAAAAAAAAATGTAAGGGGTTCTAAGGCCAAGTTTTAAAGAAAAAAAAGCTTAAGAACTGCTGCACTAGACCATGAGTCCCTTCAGATCCACACAGCATTACCAGTTTTATATACACGAAACCTGGTGCATAAAAAATATACCCAGCAAATGTTTATTAAGTGCATACTCTTATGCCTGATGCTATGCTAGGCATTGGGGATTCAGAATTGAAAAAGATGGTCCCTGTTCTAGAGGACTCACAAGCCAGTGGAGGAGACGCACAGGTAGGTACAGGAACAATTATAACAGGAACTATGAGGGGAATTATAGGAGCCTACACCAAGAACACACATCTATTAGGTGGAGGGAATGAGAGGGGCAGTGGCCAGGGAAGGGTTCCCAGAAAAGCTATCATTTGAACTGAGTTTTTAAGGCCACAAAAATCAGCCAACAGAAGAGAATTTTAGAAGGAACAGAATGCATAAAAGGTGGAAGTTTTAAGAAAAGTATGATCATTTCCAGGTCCTGCATGTAGTTCAGTATGAATGCAGCATGAAGTATATAAGTCTGTGAATTGGGGGTGAGGTTGGGAATTAGAGATGAGGCAGAGAGGTAGGCAAGGGCCAAAACGAAGGACCTTATATACCATATTAAGAAATGTGGATTTTCATCCTCAAAGGAGGGAGGGAATAGGGAGGGGTTTTGGAGGATTTTAGGATCTTACTCGCATCAACTTTGGTAACAATGTCGAGGTTCAGCTGAATGAATATATGCATTGGGGAACCAGGACTGAGACCCCAACAGACACAGGAAGGAGGTACTATAAGGAGCTACCCAAGGCAACCCCCTGAGACTTGGAGGAACCTCATGTGTAGGAAGTAGAATCCACAGGAATAAGTGGAAGTGGGAAGTGAGGAACAGGGGAGCGCTTGGTAACTCCCTGGGGTTTAGCACTGGCTACTGGGAGGGTGGAGGTGTCTTCCTTGAGTCTGGGGAGAACAAGGAGATGGTTGGAAGGAACACTGCGAAGGTCAGATTTGTTCCACTCGTAGCAGGCAGGCAGCTAGGCAAATCTAAACACATTTCCGCACCCCCTCCCCCGCGGCCCTGGCCCGGGGCCCACGGTTCCCACGGTTCCCACGGTTCCCACCCCCACCAGCAAAGCCAAGCCTCCCACCCTTCTGCCCCGGGGGAGCTAGGCATAGAGCTCCCCCCTAATTTCCTCCGCTTGGTCACCCCTTCCCCCTCCGCCGTACCGGCTCTCCACTTCCTCCCCCCCCCCCCCCCCCCCCGAAACGAAAACAAACAGTCCTGCGCCCAGCACCTCACACTTTCCGACCCCAGGACCCGGCTGCTCCCGGGGCAGCTTCTAGCGGCCTCGGTGGGAGGAAGCATCTCACCCCCGACTCCCCGACTCCCCGACTCCGGGGGCTCAGTAACTCTTTCCCTCGCCCTCCGCCTTCCCCGTCCCAGCCCGGCCCCGCCTCCCCACGGGGAAACAGCCCAAAAAAGGGCAGAAAAGAAATTTTGGCGTAAAGTTGGCCTGCAAGAGGAGACGGGAGAGTCCGCTGGGAGAAGGGGAGGGGAGGCAGGGCGCGCGGGGCCACCACTGAGAGAGGAAAGCGGGGTGGGGTGGCGGAGGGGAGGGCGAGAGGAGGGGGCCGGAGGGCCGCGTCCTGGGGATGGGGGCGGGGAGCGCGCCGGGTCCAGTTGGAGCCGCGGGGAAAATATGCGGGGCACGTTGGGGGGCAGGGCGGGCGGGGCGCGGAGCCGGGTACCTAGCCGCCCCGTCACGGTAGAGGAGGGGCCCTGGCTCCACCGGCTCGGGCTGGACGGGGAAGCGAGGGGAAGAGAGGTCAGGCCCGCCCTCGGGGGCAACAAACTGGGCCTCATTCCGCACTGGACCGGGGCTCTGGACTCCCCTCCTGGCTCAGTTTCCCCAAGTCCCTGGTGAAACTCACCGTTGTCACTACCACGTCGGTAACGCAGACCCAGAGTCTGGGACTCAGGGTAAACTGAGGTACTCGAACCACGGAGGAGCCCCGCCTCCCAAGAGACATTTAATCCAGGGGGATTTACAGGAAACTTCTAAATTAAGGGCAGCGGCTGCTGCAGCTGAGGGGGGCACGCGGGACCCAGCGCCCGCGCAGCTGCCGTGAGCTCACGCCCCGAAATAGCCCCAGGGGCCCCAGTTGCAGCTGCCACTGGGTCGGGCTGTCACTCAGAGTAAGAGCAGAGCCCCCAGCCCGAGGGTCCCCTCCCCTCCGCAGGGCTGGGGTTTTTCCAGCCGACCGTCTTAGCTGCTTTACCTTCCGACGGCTGGGGGCGGGGGGAGGGGCCTCGAGGGGGGCGGTCCCGAGGGGGTGGGCACAGGGGGCGGCCGCGCCCCCCCTCACCGGGGTGTGCTTCTGCCCCTACAAGGTTTGGGCCGCGGTGGGGGAGGGTCCCGGCCCCCGGCTCCGCCCGGTCCCTCCCCGCCTTTTAGGCGCCCGCCCGGCTGGGACATCCCAGTCCCGCTTGGTCCTCCTCGCCGGCCACCCGTGCGCCCAGTTCGTCCAGTCCGCACTGCCTGCCCGTCGGCCCGCCCCCCACCGCAGCCATGGACGCGATCAAGAAGAAGATGCAGATGCTAAAGCTGGACAAGGAGAATGCCATCGACCGCGCCGAGCAGGCCGAGGCCGACAAGAAGCAGGCTGAGGACCGCTGCAAGCAGGTGGGGGCACCAGACCCAGTGCAACCCCCTCCTCCCCAACGAGGGAGGGGTAGGCCCTGTGCACCCAGCCTGAGGCCTGCTGTCCCAGGCTCTTGTGTCCAGTGGGGGGGGCGGGGGGCGGAGGGTAGACCTTCACAGTACCCTCAGGGACCTAGCCAGAGCCACACATAATCTCTCATCCACCATACCTGGGGAGCTGCAATCCCCCAGTTTCCACACCTGCCCCCTGCACATCAATGATGTGCCCAGCTCCTCGGGGCTGGAAGCTTTCTCTCTACCCTCACCAGGTCCCTTTAACAGCCCTGACTACACTGTCCCTCCTCTGCTATCCTGCTTCCTCCCTGACAGCCTCTAAATATCTTCTTGTACCCCCCCCCCTCGCACACACCCCTGCCTCCTTCCTGGGTCCCTGGCCTGACTAACCAAGGCCTCTCTCTCCCAGCTGGAGGAGGAGCAGCAGGCCCTCCAGAAGAAGCTGAAGGGGACAGAGGATGAGGTGGAAAAGTATTCTGAGTCTGTGAAGGATGCCCAGGAGAAACTGGAACAGGCTGAGAAGAAGGCCACCGACGTGAGTGTGGACCTGCGGTAGGGTGGGAGAGTGCACTGGGAGGGGTCCCAGACCTGGGGATGAAAGAAGGAGGGGACCTAGACATCCCCAGCACCAGGACAGAAATCGTTTCCTCTCAGAAACCCAGGCTAGGACAAGCTTGCACAAACAATCTAAGGCAGTGGGTAAATCAAAACCACCTACCACTTCCCCTAGAGGACACAGCCTTGTAACTCCATTTGGTTCCAGTTCTTAGAATGTACAGTGATCAAGCAGTGAGTCATCCTGGGGGGCGGGTGGTACAAGAATTTACCATCTATCTTATTAATCCTCTAGATGGAAATGGTAGAAGAGGCTGCAACTCCATGTGCGGGTGTGGGGTGTAGGTGTGGATACTGTTGGGCAGGAGGAGGGAGAGGAATCCAGAGATGGGGCCTGACTTGAGTTACACCCCCGGGGGGCCATTAGAAATTCCCTGGCTTTGACCTCTGGCTCCAGCAGCCCTCCTGTGCACTGGAGCCCAGCTCAGGTTCTAATGACCCCTCATTTACCCTCATTAAGCTGTCAGCCTTGAGACCAAGCCAGGCCACAGGGCAGAGGGACAGGGCTACAAATGCCAAGGCAACCACCTTAGCAGGTCCGGTTCACTCAAATTTCTCTGCCCACCCCACACCCACTAACTAGACTTCTCTGCTTTCTGCCATTCTCAACCCCCACCTTGGTGTTGGAGAATGGCCATATGACTTTGGATATGGTACTTGAACCATTCTCTGCCTCAATTTCCCCACTTGCCTTCTATCGAGGATTAAGATGAGCCTATGGTTGGAGTTATGGAAGGATTAGAAAAAGCATGTCTGAACATCTGAGATCCGAGATGACATTACTGTTTATATTGACCATTATCCATGTTCCCCAACGCACACCCCCTGCCCCCCGGCCCCAAGGTTGGTTTCTCTGACCTCTAGGCTTGGTTTTGGTTCTCCATCAGCCCTGGCACTTGGGAGGGAACTGACCTGCAGCTGCTAGCAAAGACAACCCTGGGCATCTGACGCTCTATAAATAACTAAGGCCCGGTGCAGCTGGAGGCAGGACTGGAAACCCAAGGAGCTGGGTGGGGGCTGGAGGGGAGGGGAGGACAGGGACAGAGCTGGGGATGCAGGGAAGCAGTGCCAGGAGCCGATAGCAAACACTGTCCAAACTTAATGTATGACCTTGAACACAGCACTTCACTTACATGGTGCCTCAGTTTCTCCTTTCTCTCTTCACATTTATCCAGTGGGGACAGTAGTGCCTGTCCTGTGGTTGGAGAGCAGCATCCATAACTGGAAAGAGCTTGAAAAGCAGAAAATGGCAAATATCAGTCCTGTGATGAGGACCCCAGGACTTCCCAGACTCTTCAGAATCATTTGTCACTCCACTATCACGAAGAGAGTTTTCCTTTTATAGAGTTCATCTCTCTCTAGAGCAGACCCCTAATGTCCCCCAGAGTCATTCTTCCCAACCCCCAGTGCTGTCCCCAGAATCCTTCCACACTGAGTCATCTGGCCCCCTGCCCGTGAGGGCCTTTGTCACTCTAGGTGGCCTCCAGCACCTGGAGGACAAGCTACTACTTTCTATATATGGTGCTGTGTTTCCGCTGCTGCAGGTTACCTCCCAGGACCAGTTTTCTACCCACTCTGCCCCCAGGACTGCCACCCATCCCTTCCTTCTTTCACTTCTTCGCCTATACTGGCCCTTTCTCCTTTCCAATCTTAAATCTCATGGTCCCTACGATAAGTTTCTAAGGGAGAGACAGGAACAACCTAACATTTATGGAGTGTGGACTCTGCAGGCAATGTGCTCAAGTGCTTTCTACATATTATTTTACTATTTCCTGAACTTGGCTTATCATCAGAATCACTTAGAAGCTTAAAAAAAAAAAAATTTTTTTTTTTTAAAGATTTCCAAGCTCCTGCCCTGGAGATCTCATTTCAGTGGATTGAGCCTGGAGCTAGCAAGCCTGTTTAGTTTTCTAAACCTCCCACGTGATCCTGTTGATTGAGTCATTATGTCAGAACAGCCTACAGAGGAGGAACTGCTTGTGTCAACTCAGATTTAAAAAGGAGGAGGGGCACCTGGATGGCTCAGTCCATTGAGCAACCCACTCTTGATTTCGGCTCAGGTCATGATCTTGTGGTTCGTGAGTTTTAACCCCACATCAGGCTCTGCGCTGACAGTGCAGAGCTAGCTTGGGATTCACTCTCCCTCTCTCTCTGCCCCTACCCCTCTCTCAAAATAAATAAATAAAGTTAAAAAGGAGGCATCTGAGGCCTAGAGAAACTAAGTAAGTTGCTCAAGGTCATACAAGTGCTAAATGGCTGAGGGTAGCTCACAATGGTCTGACTCATAGCCCGTGCTCTTAACACCAAACTGTACTGCTTCTCTCATTTTTCTTTTTGGGGGCCCTTCTTGCTCTGACCTCATTTTCTCAAGGTATCATTTTCAATGGACCATCCCCCAAAAAACCTCCATGGTTTTGCCTCTGTATTGCAGATCAGGGGATGAGTATGTGTCACTCACACGGCCTTTGGCAAGAAGCCCCTTCTTATAGGCATGGATGTCCCATAGAGGCCTGGCTAGCCTCCTGAGCCCCTCACTGGGAGACTGACTGGCAGCCAGTGACATCAGGGATCTTGACTCTGTGATTGGCTATTTTTAGCAATGGTGAGGTCTGGTTGGCCTGATGTGTCCCCACCCTCTTACCTGGGCCAGGCTTTGCTGTGGAGGAATCCCAGCTCCTCTGACCTGGTCCCAGCACTTATACTGCTTTCAGTGGGTACAGAAAGACCTGCAGATAACCATTGGGAGACTAATTATGCACCGTGTTAGAAGAGGCCCTGAAGCAGGGGAGTGGAGCCTGTTAAGAAATGCATGTTTTGGGCCTCAATAGACCCTAGACGAAGATATCTGGTTAGGGGAAGATAGCTGGTTAAGGGGAAGAACGGGTGGAAAGTCTGGGAGCCAGGAAACAGATTCTTTCTAACAAGAATCTTACTATCCTCTGAAACCTCTCTGATCCTCATTCAAGGTAGACAAAGCCCCCTCTGACCTCTGGCCTTTACCCCACAGGCTGAGGCAGATGTGGCCTCCCTGAACCGCCGCATTCAGCTGGTAGAGGAGGAGCTGGACCGGGCACAGGAGCGCCTGGCTACAGCCCTACAAAAGCTGGAGGAGGCTGAGAAGGCAGCTGATGAGAGTGAGAGGTGAGCAGGGGGCCTCCCAAGGGGTGGGCCGGGGAGGGTCTGGGAGCCCGTCTCTGCTGGTCTTGACACCACTTCCGCCCCTCTCCCTGCCATTCAGAGGAATGAAGGTCATTGAAAACCGAGCCATGAAGGATGAGGAAAAGATGGAGCTGCAGGAGATGCAGCTGAAGGAGGCCAAGCACATCGCCGAGGATTCAGACCGCAAATATGAGGAGGTGACAGCCCTGTCCCACTTCCTTCTCCCCCCCAAACCCCAGATACTCCCCATAACTCACCCAGGCTCTGCTGCTTCTCTCCCTCATCCCCCAGGTGGCCAGGAAGCTGGTGATCCTGGAAGGAGAGCTGGAGCGCTCAGAAGAAAGAGCCGAGGTGGCTGAGAGGTAAGGGTACCCCGGGCGGCAAGTGAAACTCGGCCTGGTCCCGTGGCTGAGGGGCACTCTGGACAGTGGGAGGCAGTTTCCCAGGCTTGGGGCCATAGGGACAGGTCCTGTCCTCTGACCCCTAACTGCTGCCCCCAGCCGAGCCAGGCAGCTGGAGGAGGAGCTCCGAACCATGGACCAGGCCCTCAAGTCCCTGATGGCCTCAGAGGAGGAGGTAGTGACCTCTCTGGACCTTTCTGGGCAATGGTGCCTTCTCTCAGCTCACCTTTCCCCTGATCTCAGGCTGTTCTCTCACCTGCTGGGGGTCGGGAAGAGCCTGGGGCCTTCAAGTTCTGCTCACTGTCACTCTCACAACTTTGCTCTTCTCTTCTCTCCTCCACCCCTTCCCCAACTGTGCCGTCTTCACTGTCTCCCACACTATGCCCTCACACCCTCCCCCTGCCACACACCCCCTGCAGTAAATGTGGGGACCTAGAGGAAGAGCTGAAAATTGTTACCAACAACTTGAAATCCCTGGAAGCCCAAGCGGACAAGGTAGAGGGGGGTAGAGGGGCAGTGAGGATGGGGTCCTGCAGGGGAGGGAGGCGATGGGCCCAGGCAGGGAGGGGCTGGGTGTTCCCTGGAGACAAGATCAGGAGCAGCCTGTGGACTCGGTGGAGCGAAGGATTTGTGGAGGCGATCTACTAATGGCGTGTATATGTCCCTAAAAGTATTCCACCAAAGAAGATAAATATGAAGAGGAGATCAAACTGCTGGAGGAGAAGCTAAAAGAGGTGAGAGTCTTAGGGCACCTGGTGACTCAGTCGGTTGAGCATCCGACTCTTGATTTTGGCTCAGGCCACGATCTCGCAGTTGGTGTCGGGCTCCATGCTGACAACGTGGAGCCTGGTTGGGATTTTCTCTCTCCCTCTCTCTCTCTCTGCCCCTCCCCTGCTCACTCGAGTGCACACATGCTCTCTCTCTCTCTCTGTCTCAAAATAAATAAATAAACTTAAAAATAATAATAAAGTAAAAGAGGTGAGAGTCCTTCCAGTCCCCACTGTCCCCTCAAGTCCCCCATCCCCTCCAGAGACAGTCCCTGTGGCAGGGACTTTGGAAAAAGGGATGGAAGAGGAGGTTGACTTAAGTGAAAGTATCTGGGAGGCCTAATCTTTGTCATTCTCCCGTCTTACCTCAACTCCCAGGCTGAGACCCGAGCAGAGTTTGCCGAGAGGTCTGTGGCAAAGTTGGAGAAGACCATTGATGACCTGGAAGGTAAAAGGGATACTCCCCTGTATCCAAAGCTTTTTAAGCAGGTCACACTCCCCATGACTATCAGTCTGTCCCTTATTTTCCCATCCCATAATACTTGCCACGGATAAATTAGTGTTGGATCACCTGGGATTCCACGAGCTCCCAGGGTGTGACCCGCCATCTGAGGAGTTGTACCTGATTGCAGTGTGTCAACTCCAGTGCTCCTCAAACATGAGTGTGCATGAAAACACCTCGGAGAATTTTTAAAACACAGCATCCTGGGTCCTAATCCAAAGTAGTTGCTGACTTTGGGCTGGAGAATTTGTATATCTAACAAGCTCCCCGGCAATGCCAATGCTGCTGGTCAAGTGCAACATAATAGAGCTGTGTCTTAGAGACTTCTTTATTAAATATGGAGAGATTTGGTGTAATATCTAGGTTTTCACGACATTAATGGAAAATACTGTTTTAAGCTAGATTTAGTGAAAACGAACATCTGGGTATTTGCTAGTGTGACTATTTCTCATTAGTATCAAGAATGTTGTGCCTAAACTGTATTTTCTTTTTATTCTGTAATAACCGTTTCACCTTCATAATTCCCACTTCTCATGCTTCCAGGCTTTCAGGCAAGCCTCAATTTTATCTCCAACTTTAGGACCTTAGACCCTTCTGACTCCAGCACCCTCCCCCTGAATCAAGCATTCCTGCTTATTCAAAGCACTGTACCCCCATGTCCCTGGGGGAGGTAGGAGCTCCAAGGGGAAGAACCAGTTTGGGCTACAGAGAAAAACAAGAGAGACAGGGATACAGAGAGGGGAGGAGGGAGCCCTGATGGCTGTCCAGCTTGTTCTCCAGCCTATTTCTCTCACTCCATCTTTGTCTACCTCTCTCTGATTCTTGTTCTCTTTCCATTACCCTCTCTCCTTCCTTTCCTCTTTCCCTCCATTCCCTCTTCCCACACTCCCACCTGGTCCCCCTCCCCATGATCCCCCCCCCCAGACGAAGTCTATGCACAGAAGATGAAGTACAAGGCCATCAGTGAGGAGCTGGACAACGCACTCAACGACATCACCTCCCTCTGAGCCCCACGCCAGTGTGGCCCCCTCAGCCCCTTTTCTCCTCTCCTTTCCACTCTCTTTGTGGGGAGGGGGCAGTCAGGAGGAACAAAGTTGTCAGCATCGCACAGCCAGGCTGGGCGCAGCCTCGGAGAAGCCCCACCACACCTGCCGCCCACGCTGGCACTTGCTTCATCCTTCTATCCAACCACTCACTCCACCCTCCAGCCTCTACCTCTTTCTGCTGCTTAATAAACTCAACTTGGTCTCCATGCTGTCTTCCTGCCCTCCAGAGAGCACTTCTATCATCCCCACAGAAACCCTGGCTCTTACAGACACCCCCAATCTTGTGCCCCCTCCTCCCCTGCTGAGCTCACCCACAAAACACTGTGGCCCATGCCAGAACCCCCTCCACATGGCACTCTCAGTCTGTCACCATGTCACTGCTGCATGTGGGCATGCATAACCCCATCAGTCACCATGAGCCCTCTAGTGCCTCTGACAGACATGCTCTTCGGCAGACCCAGTTCTGTCACTAACCTCCAAGCATTCAGCTGCAGTCCCGGGATTTAAGGGAATGACTGGAAGGGAAGTGGGTGGGGAGGTGCCGAGGAAGCGCAAGAAGGTTGTGAAAGGTCTGGCTGGGGTAAAGTTTGGAAAAATGTCGGATGCCAACAACATGGGGCTTTCCCTGCAGGTCTGTTTTCTGCCTCAAGTCTATCTGTCTGTCTGGTCCTTCCTTTTCTGGTTCAGTCTTTGTCTTTCCTTCCATTTCTAACACTCTTAAACCTTCTAAAGAAGGAGGGTAAATTAGTTCATGACTCAAGCCTTCCCATCCCACCCCCATGACCCTGAAGCCTTGAGTCCACGTCCGTCTTGGTCAGTCCATCCATTTGCCCTTGGCACCGGGTCCTCAGACCTCTAAGTGCTTATGTCTTCCTATGCCTTCAACCCACACCAAGTCTATTTGTCTCATCCCCCATCTCCCCCCATGTCTCCCTGCCCTTCCTCACGTGCTGCTTCCCCTCACAGAGACCTTGGCCAGTGCCAAGGAGGAGAACGTGGAGATTCACCAGACTCTCGACCAGACCCTGCTGGAACTCAACAACCTGTGAGGGCTGGCTCTGCCCCCCAGCGGGGCGATAGTTGCTGTCCCAACTCAATAAAATGGATGTTACCTGCGTCACAGGGCCCTTTAAACCTTTCTTTGGTGTTGGCGACGGTGGTAGTTTTCCAAAGTGGAAAAGGCTAAGAGGATGCCTGAGGGGAGCAATGGAGTTGGAAGGCCCCCTGACTGAACAGGGCCTGAGTCCAAGCTCTACACTAAGACTTCCTTTTCAAAGGGAGCCAAGGGGTGGGGGCACCGGGCTCATTGAGGAGGGTTATGAAGAGGCTGTGTGAAACAGAGAGGCCCCACAGGGCTTGGGGGGAACATCCTGGCCCTACTACCCACAGGGCAAAGGAGCCCGCTGTCAGCGGCACTGCCCCATTCCAGCAGGCGGCTGGGCCAGACAACACAATCTGAAGGCAAAACTACAAAGCTACACAGATTTATTTGAGCAGGGTTAAAGACCAAAAGCCTCACTATGATTTTAAGCCTAGAGGCTAAGCCTGCCCTGCTCCCCAGACACATGCACTGCTGCGTGTGTGCGCACACACGGCCATTCTATTTCAGTCACTTCCACCCCCTTCCTGATAACATCTGTGGTAGGTAGATAATGCCCCCCATCAAAGATGTCCACACCCTCATCCTGTGAAATATGGCCTCACACCGGAAAAGAAATTTTGTGATTAAGGTAAGGATTTTGAAATTGGGAGAGTATCCTAGGTTATCTGGGTAGGCCCAATGTAATCACAAAGGTTCTTATAAGAAGGAGGCAAGGTCAATGGCAGAAGAGATGTGAGGGTGGAAGCATGAGGCTAGAGTGATAATGAGGAAGGGGCCACAAGCCAAGGAATGTTTGGCTTCTAGAACCTGAAAAAGGAAACCCTCCCCTCAAAGTGTCCAGAAGGAACCTGCCCTTATACCTTGACTTCAGCCTATAAGATTCATTTTGGACTTCTGACCTCCAGAACTCTAAGAAGATAAATTTGCATTACCATAAAGTATGGTAATTTGTTAAAGGCAGGAATAGAAAATGAATACACCATCCTGATTTAGAGAACAAAGCTGCCTTCCATATATTTTATTAGAAACTTTTATTTAAAATAATATTTGGACCTTAAAAAGGAAGTGATGTAAAGGGTAGGACAGGACAGTCTCCAGCTCCCCTTCAGATTCTTCTGGCTGGCTTCTCTGCACATTCTCCAAGTTCCAAGGACTCTAGGCAACAGTCTCGGTGACCTCTGCTGGGTGGTAGCTAACATTCCCTTTGGTCCCACTTCGGAGTCTACACAACACAAAAGCCTAGTCAGAAAACTGCCCCTCCAGATGAACTCATTTGCACACAAAGTACATGAAACGTCTGGACTCCAGCCAGGGAGGTGGGGCAGTGCCTGAGGAAGAAGGACGCAAGGAAGCAGGTAGGTATACCTCTGCTGCCTTCTCATTTGCACAAGGAAGGCGATGCAGGTGACGGCAAAGAGGAGGCCAAAAACCAAGGCCAGGATGTCACCTGGAGGGAGAGGAGAGGCCGCCTCAGAGTGAAGAGTCTAGGATTCAGCCTGCTTCAGTATATTCCCCCCCTGCCCCCCAGGTTTTTCAGCTGCCCTCAGTGTCTCAGAATCCAGAAGAAGCCCTCAAAGGGATGGGGGTAGATACACAAGAACGAGTAAGATAAGCACCTTTTTTACCTAAAAGCAAGTAAAAGAGGTTGTTTGGGAAGGAGGATGCTAGATTTCTGGGGCTTCTTTCTAACCAACTTTTGCCCTGGGGACAACAGAGGAGCCCCCGCCCTTGATCCGACCCTCTTTCTTATTGGGGTTGGAGGTCTATTCTGCAGAAAAGGAGAAGGGGTACAGGTGGCCCTAGCCCCTGAGGCTGAACAGTGCCAAGGGGTCAGGAGCTAGAGAAGGGGCACAGACTCACCAGCAGCAAGGCAGGGATTCTGGTGGACTGAAGAGAAAAAGGAGACATTAGAACCAGGGGCTGTGACTACCAATGACAGACACAGGCACAAAGGAAGACACATGGGACGATGAGGGACCTGTGGCCAGGGGGGACATGGCAATATGGGTCACCACCAAGCTGCACCTGGCTCAACGGTCCTGGGGCTGCTCTCCACTCCAGCCGGGAAGGAGGCCTCGATCATTCGCCCATTCAACGGCTGCGTCTCTCGGAAGTTCATCTGTAGCCGAGCATCATCAGGTCCCCACAGGGAGGCAGAGAGGGTATGGAGCTAGGGAGGTCAGTAGACAGGGGGGTGGGCTCATGACAAGAAAATGAAAGGTTCACAGGCCTACTCACAGCCAGCACCTCAGGGCTTCAACCCCTTTGTCCCCTCTTCCCCCATAAGGCCCCCTCATCTCCTTATGCATCTTGATCTCATCCTTATACCTCTTTCCCCCACATCCCCTATGTCACCACCATGCCCCAGCCCCACCTGCTTAGCACTCAGCCTCACTGTCTGGTTGAACACAGTCCAGATGACCCCCTGGGCACAGGGGGGTGTGGTTAGAGACCCCTCATAGCGGAAGTAGCGGCTGAGGTCAGAGGGCAGCAGTGCAGATACATCCAGTCCTGGGACCCAAGTCTCTGAGTCTGCGGAGAGGACCTGTGCTGGAGTCCCACCTAGATTTCTCCCCTCCAAAGCTTTTGGGTGCAGGGATATAGTTTCATCTCCCAGAAGCCAAGCGGAGGCAAGTTCCTGAGAGCACTTCTTCACCAGGTGTGTCCCTTCCCATAACTCAGCACAAGACATAACTGAGAAAAAGATAAAGGGCTGAGGGGCCTCCCAGAGTGAAAGAAGGGCTCCTTAGGTGCTCCTTCTGACTCTTCACTCTTACTTTGCATACTATGACAACATGCTGGACTACAGGTTTAAGCCCAAAATGAACGAAAAGGGAAAGTGAGCTGAAGAACTTAGATGTTTGAAACTATAAAAAACAGACACAAAAACTCAAAAAGCACAGTTCCTTCTAGTTTAGTAAAATCTAAGGTCCAGTAGTGAGGTTTAAAATGACCCAGAGTGGCTGAGAAGGGAAAGATTTCTAACAAAAGTACAAATTTAAAATATTTGATGCTTGTGAAGGAGAACTAGACAGTTCTCAGAAAACTTTTAGCTCCCCAGACTCAACCTCTTAAGTTCCAAACGCTATTTTATTTTTGCAGTCTTTTGTTTTGTTTTGTTTTGGCTCTTATTTTGTTTTTTGTTTGATTTTGGGCTGCTGGGTTGTTTTGTTTTGTTTTACCGTAAAGCCTGTGGGCAGCAGTATGCTTGTGCCTGTTAACCTCTTCTCAGCTTCACAGTTATTGTCAACACCATAGTCAGTCAGCTCACATGTCGGTTCCCTGCCTGTGGGAGGGGGGCCATCTCCATCCTCTCACCTGAGGCTCCCCAAAGGTAACTCTTCATGAACAAGAGTACTGAGGGTAGTGGCCCGACTAACAAACTGACCTTCCTCAGCAATTTCTTCCAAATGTGACAGCAACTGCTCATAGGCGCTGTTTTCTTCTGGGCCCTCCTGGGAAATAACAGTACAAGACAAGCTCTTACAGGTATCTAGGGCCATGGCTAGAGGCCTGAAGATGAGGTAGGCTTCCCTTAGCCCTCCTCCACTTCTCAGTTCTGAGAATGCTGGGGAACACAAAATCTTATGTATTACTACTCAATCATTTTACTTCCACTTTGCAAACTAACCTAATATGCTTGGTGGGCTGGTTTTCAATGGCAAATTGGAAGAGAAGGAAGATAGGCCACTTTACTAGGATAGAAGGCTCTCAGTGATCTGGATCCTAGTCTCATTGAGCCCACCTCCACCTTTACACTCCATGGTCTCCCCACAGAAAACCATAATAACCTTTGTATTCTCATTACCTCTGCATTCACCTTAATAATTCATGTGTTTGACTTTTGTAGCAAGGACATGCTATTTCAGAGGCACTTTTCTGAACTTTGTGCTGTCAGGGTGGCATTAAGTAGTCAGTTAGGCAGTGACTGAGCCTAGAAGGTACCTCACCATCCCTCCACTTTACTAGTCTCTTCTAATCACTGTGTATGTAGCCTTGATCACTACAGATCCAAAGAGGTCACTAAATGTTTCTTTAGGCTTTATCGCATTTCACAAAGTGGAAATTAAAGTTGTAAGCAAGAAATCACTCTTCCTGGTGTCCTGTCCATTCCACCTGCCATTCCCTGAGTGGGCCATATTCTTAGTCCACATATACTGTTGGCTCTGTGTGGAATATCTCATTTTCTTTCCCACTAGTGAAGGCTTCCAAGTTTCACCTCCTCTGTTAAGTTTTCCCTGACCACCTCTCTTACTATGTGTCCTTTGTATATGTCTATCATTTCAGCCTCTCCCACTGGTGGTGGACTCCTTAGAGACCGGGAACCACAGTTTCTGACTCCTTGGTGTGGCTCAACTCCTGGCTTACGGTGGGTAGGTGTTGAATGAATTAATCAGTGAGTGAATGAGGATTGCTGGGTGCCAGGGTGAGTGTGCTAGGATGGGGTGTCTGGGGTCAAGATACACTGAGCTCTGGGGTACGGGGAAGCAGGGAATAGGGGTGTCTAGGGCTGGTACCTGCAGAAAGGCGGCCAGCACGGCTAGTCCCCCCGGGCGCCCCAAGGCCTCATCAACTTTGGCAAATGCAGTGCTGAGGTGAACCACGTGGATCTGGAGAGGAACAGAGGTTAGGAGTGGACAAGATACCCCGCCCAGCGCCCCCCTTCGCCTCTCCGCTGCGCGCTCACCTCGGCAGGGAAACGGTGGCCGTCAACCGTGTGCTCCGAGCCCGGGCGACCCGCAGCCCCCCAGTGCAGATGCAACTGCAGGGCCCGGTACTCCCGCCCGGGACCCAGAGCCATTTCCAGCCCCGGAGGCAGGGTCAGTTGCACTACGAGGGAAGAGCCCAGTGAGCGCGGAGAGCCAGCCTACCTAGGAGGGCCAGCCAAACTCCTTAGCACAGCCCCCACCCGCCTTCTATTATAGGCCAGGTTGCATCCCCAGATAGCCTCCGCCCCTTCCCGGAGGCTCCCCTCACCTGTGTGGCCATTGTTGCGCAGGCGCAGTTCTGGGAGAGGCGGGAGCTCAAAGCCTCGGAGTTCCAGGAGTTGCAGGGCGGGGCAAAATGCGGCGAGCTCCGGGCGGATATCTACCGGTGATTGGAAGCGGCCTGCGCAGGCTGGGGACACCTGGGGCCAGGGCGGGTCGGCTGGAATGAGAGAGTGTGGACTGGAAGTCTAGTGACAAGACCAGGAACTGTTAGGGAAGCAGGGTAGAAAAAGTGAGGGGGTGGAGTGAGAAAGAACGGGGCGGGAAATAGAAATCAGGGATGTGGACCGACACAGGCAGCGGGCGGCGGTGTTGGGGACTCGCAGTCGTAGATGCAATGAGTGGGACGCACAGGACCAATGTTCGGGGATAACTGGGGGTTCAGATCAGCAGAGCAGGATGCCCAGGTTGGGTCTGTGCAGGGGGTAGGTGTCTCACCTCCATAGCGCCAATGACTGTGGTCATCTCCTGCATAAATGAGAAGGATGAAAAGCCTTTCTTTAAGCCCAGTCCCTCCCCAGCGTCCAGCATGAGGTGGGTCCCCCTCACTAGTAGGGGTTCTCCAACTCAGATGCCTTACAAAGGCATAGCAGGTAAGGCAAATGCCTTAAGTGGCTAGGTATAAAACACAACAGATTGCAAACAAACATAACACCAATAGCTTGGTAGCCCAACGATCCTACTGGCCCCAGAGATACTAGTTTGCAACCACTGTCTTAGAGTCTCTAAAGTGGGCCAGGGCCTCAGTCTCCAGGCCCAAGTCAGTCGACCCTCTCCCCTTTCTCCCTGTGTCCAACTCCCTTCCCAAAGTTCCTGGGTTCTGAGTCAAAATAGCAGGATCCTCTACTTGCTATTCCTTCTTCCTAGGTCTCAGTTTCTTCAGAGGAGGAAAGATGGGGGTGGGGTAGCAGAGAAAGAGCAGGAAGGGTCTGTAGAGATCACCTCATCTGCAGTCTACAGACCTGTCCTGCTCTTCCTCTGCTACCCCACCCCCATCTTTCCTCCTCCCTCATATTCTTATTTCTCTTATGTCTTCTCTCTTTCCACATTCCTCAACTTTCTCCTCCCCAACCATACTCTTTCTTCTTTCTCATCTCTTTCTGTTTCATCTCCTATCTATGCTATTTTTGTCTCCATTCATCCCCTTCTAGCTCTGAAAGGGGGAAGGGTCTGGTGGCATGAGATCCCCCAAGGATGGAAAAAGCTACTGTCAGAGTATAGGTTCCTCCCCTTCCCTGAATAATCCCTGCCTGGGTTGGGGTTTAGTGGGGGGAGGAAAACCTCCTGGAACCTAGATTTGGAGGGCTGTTGACCACTTACCTTTGTTGTGCCTGTGGGCATTATTCTGGGAGCCTTGAGTATCCTTGGGTACCTCAACAGTAGGTAGATCCTCTAACTTCAGAGAGTCCTCTTCTCCTGGTTCAGTCTTCATTCCAGATGGGTCCTCTCCAGGTGGGTCCCCCTCTCCAGGTGGATCCTCCTCTCCAGGTGGATCCTCTTCACTGGGTGGGTTCTCCCCATCCAGTTGATCATCTTCCCCAGATGAATCTCCTCCCAACCCAGGTGCCCCCTGCATCCGGGGCAGGCTCTGGGGATGGGCAGGCACCAGGAGCAGCAGTAACAGCAGCAGTTGCACAGCAGGGCCCTGGGAAGGGGCCGGGATCCACAGAGGGAGCCAGGGACTAGGGCACAGGGGAGCCATGCGGCTGACTGTGGGGTGTCCCAGACACAGTGTGTACGGGCTGTACGTGCATCGGAAACAGGAGCTGGGTGGGGGAGGAGCAAGCCTGGAGGGGAGCAGGCTGACTCACAGAGGGCCCTTTTGTAGAGATGGAGCCAAAGTCCCGTGGGTCTGCCTGGCCCTATGCCCCTTCCCCGATACCAAAGCCTGGGTGGGGGTGGAGTGAGGGGCAGGTATGTGCACAGGCAGGAGGTTATCGGGGTCACAGGCTCAGCCTGGAACCCAAGGCACCACCTGGCACAGGCTCCCCCTGGCACCGCCCAGCTGCTCACCAGCCAGCCTCAGCTAACCCTGGCCTGCTTCCCAGCCCCAGGCAGAGAGGGGGAAAGACAGGGAGCTGGGGCCCCCACAGCTTCTGGCTAAGAGGGGAAGCAGCCCATGTATATCTCCCTGGCCCAGACAAGGAGCAGGTAAAGGGGTAGGACAAACTGCTGGGGAGGCCTGGGGTGCGTGGACAGATAGGCAGGTGGGAGGCTAATCTGAATATAAATGGAAAACTGAATATATGTAGGAGAGGGACTCTGATGGGCTTAAACTAAATTTATTTATCATATTACACCTCTGCTCAAAAAACCTTCATTGGCTTCCATCTGTCCACCTTCTTCTTCTAGTTGACTTCCAAGTCCCTTCAAAATCTTACCCAAGAAGCCTTTCCATTTTATCTCCTACTACTCTCCCTCATACTCCATTCAAATTAAACTATTCATTTTCACCCCGCCCCCCAGACTTTTGACCACCTTTGTTCATCTAGTGTCACTCTTATATTTAACAATTATTTAGCATCCACTATGTCCAGCACTGGCCTATGGACTAAAGGTACAGAAATGAATAAAACACAGTCCCTGTCCTAAGGAGCTCACTGTCTAGTGAGTGAGGGCAAACACTATCACAATATTCAGGGGAGAGAGATCAATTTTGCCTCAGAAAGTAATACAGGAGTAGGCAAAATTTGATCAGGACTTTGAAGAAGTAGAAATTCAATTACTAAAAACAACGGGGAGAGTGGTATTTTGTGCAAAGGAAAGGCATCAAATATCTTGTGCAAGAGAATGACAGAATCCAAGTCTCATACTAGGTTGTGTTGATGGCTAGTGTGCAACATGGATTGGAAGGGAAGAGTGGGTGCAAGGAGATGAAAAGTAAAAGGACCCCAAGACTTGGGGTTCCCAGTCTGCCTACTCATTTGAGAAACATTTATTGAGACTCCTCCAATTCTCCAGGGACCATTCTAAGCCCTAGGGATACAGCATTGAACTAGAGAACAGCCTCTACTGTTCTGTAGGTCACATTCTTTTTTTTTTTTTTTTCTTTCTTTCTGTAGCTCACATTCTAATAAGGTTTCTATGGCTTCAACAAACCAGAAGAGAGTCAGGCCATCTCAGGAAGTTCGTATCTGGGGCTACCATTCAGCACATATGTACCAGTTTCGTTGTATGGATTAGAGAAATATATTGAAGTATTTCTAACCCTGTTGAGAACTAGCCCCTAGCTTCCGGGTGCTCTGCTACCTCACTTCTTCCTGGGGACTCTAATGATCTCTTATCTAAAGAGGTAATGCCTGGAACAGCAGAGGCCCAAGGACCCCATTTGAATGTCCCAACCAGCTTCTAGTACATGAATCAGTACTTGTGCACCCACTACCCTGTTAAATAGTTTTACTCTCTCGTTTGTATACCTTCTGTGGTTCAAGACTCAGCTCAAAGGCCACCTCCTCCACTCTATACCACAGGAAGAGATTTCTGGTGCCTCTGAACCACCCCAGTTCTTTGCCTGCCCTTGCTGATTACCTTGCCCACCATCCAATTTATATTATGGTGATTTATTACATTTTATCTGGTCTAATAGCCTTGAGTTCCATAAGGGCAGGGTCCAGTATTTGATTAAATCTTTTATTCGCTAACTATTATTGAACATTTTTCTCTCTGCAGATCACCTTGCCAGGACTTGAGAAAAACCAAATTGACTAAGACGCCTTCCCTGCCCTCAGGGAGCTCATTGTCAATGACTTGTGTTTGTCAAACCACAACTGTTCCAAGAGCATGACATTGCATTTTTATGGCACCCCAAATTATCTGCCTTGTCAGACTGTCATACTGTATACCAAAACTTGCACAGCTGAACAACTGCTGTCCTCCAAGGAGGTGGTCAGCCTAGCAATCTAGGTTGCTATTTCTGGAGCCAAATTGAGAGCCATCTACAGAAATCTGATCCGGTGTGTAATGTGGAAGGTCAGCTCATTGTCTGGGTTCGCTGTGATGTCAGCACCTTGGTTAGACACTGACACATGGAAGGTACATGTTAGTATCTGAATTGGATGGACCTAAATAAGATAGAATGTGGTAATGACTTATCTAGTTGAAGTGGAGAAGGTCATGGGAAGCACAGAAGACAGAAGCACCATGTTAACTGGAGTCTCGAGTCTGTATGTGTGATCTTTCTCTCACATCCATTCCAGCTTTACTTCATTTCCCCTCTTTCCAAATGTTCTTCATATTTCCATTGTTTTCCTTTCTAGGTCTCTGTCAGGATCCCCTGGTACACTGCTCTGCAGTGCTCTATATAATTACACACATCTCCCTACCATCTCAGTTGCTTTTGGCCAGTTGCTTTTGGCCAGCCTAGATCTGCATCTATGTGCAGGTCTCTGTTTTGGTGTTTTATTTTTTTGTTTTTTAAAATGTTAATTTATTTTTGAGAGAGCATAAGTGGGGGAGGGGCAGAGAGAGGTGGACAGAAGATCTGAAGTGGGCTCTGTGCTGACAGGCTGACAGCAGCAAGCCCCATGTGAGGCTTGAACTCACCAACTGCAAGATCATGACCTGAGCTGAAGTAGGACACTCAACTGGCTGAGCCACCCAGCTTCCCCTCAGCTTTTAAAGTTAATTAAATTTTGAATTTAATTCCCCATGGTGCTATCTTTCTTAAGCTCTTTGTTTCTGTGTGTGACTGTGTCTCTGGTGTGGGTGGGGAATGTAGACTCTGACCCTGGATCATGTCTTTGCAGCTGGGAGTCTGCCAAATCCTAAAACAGGTTTGAGCTCCCAGAGTCTTGTTTCCTGAGCATGTCCAGGTTGGGACATGGCATACTCAGGACCAACTGGCTGGGGCACCACCTGCCTGATTCATGACCTCTCTGTGGTGTTTAAGTCCAAAGTGTTTGGTCATTAGGGTCTGTGTCTTCAGACATTGAGGGCCACATTTCTGCTCATCCTATGGTTGCAGAAGAGACTCATGGTGATACTAATTACAATGGGATTATCTGTCCCCTTCTACTCTTGAACTCTTAGTGTGGACTGTCCCACATTCACTGGAGACAGTGTAAACAGTCCTCTACCTATATGGTATCACCAGTTTCCTTGCAACTGGAGTCCAAGGCAGTCTGACCCAAACTTTCTCTTTCCGCCATCCAACCCTTCAAGTTGTTTTCCCCTGATTTAAGTCCAGCATATCTCTTTGGAATTCTTAGAATGTCAGAGAGCTAGAGGGGACCTCAGAACCCTGACAGTACCCTGGTTCTTGGTTTGGGGTCCAAATTCCTAGGAGTCCACAGCGGTAGGAATGGGGTCTGAAGGTTTCTTAACATTTTGGTCTTTAACAGCATTTCTTTCTCTAATTAAAAAGTAATGCATGTATGCTCAAGCAGAAAACTTGGGAAAAGGAGAAAAACAAGGGAATTTTAAAAGACCCCTATATTTGAATTATTCACCCTTTTAACCTCAGTGATCCAG
This sequence comes from Acinonyx jubatus, assembly GCF_027475565.1. Taxonomy (NCBI): domain Eukaryota; kingdom Metazoa; phylum Chordata; class Mammalia; order Carnivora; family Felidae; genus Acinonyx; species Acinonyx jubatus. The sequence goes on from NC_069391.1 coordinate 36,535,406, forward strand.
TGCCTGGCACAGATTAGGTGCTTAAAAAAATATTTGTGGAGTGCATTAACTTTGATCCGATCACTTAGAGATAACAACCACAATTACCTCAATTGTTTATCCTTCCAGTCAGTCACATATATGCTATACATAAATGGGATCATATTGTACAAGCAGCTTTGTAGCATGCTTTGTTTGGTCGTGGCAATACACTATATGTTTTTCCATATCGACAGGTTTTTTTTACATCATTTAAAAAAGTTTATTTATTTATTTGGGGGGGGGGGGCTGGGCAGAGAGAAGAGAGAAAGAATCCCAAGAAGGCTCTGCCCAATGTGGGTCAGTATAGAGCCCAATGTGGGGCTCCATCTCATGAACTGTGAGATCACGACCTGAGCCAAAGTCAAGAGTTGGATGCTTAACCGACTAAGCCACCCAGGTGCCCCAAAGCCCCCACCATTTTTAATGCTTTCATATTATTCCTTCAAATAGCTGTACCATAATTTTCCTAGCCAATTCTCTACCACTGGATATTTAGATAGTTTCTAGTTTTCTGTTGTTATGAACAACACTGTACCACCCATCCTGCTATACATATTTTTGTCCACATATCTGTTTCTTTAGGATGCATTCCTAAAAATGGAATTGCTAGGTCATAAGAGTAAGCACATTTTAAGACTTCTCATACATACAAGACGGCACTGCCAATTTACCCTCCAGGGCTACTGCCTGGTCTTTTTTGAAAGACCTAAGTAAGGAAAATCTGGTCCATTTTATCTTTGACTAGGTAGCACCGACTAATCAACCACAAGCTTTAGCCTTTGGCCCGAATTACAGCAATTCGACCACCACGTTGGTTATTGACATTTGCTGACCAGGAGCTAATTGGTTGTCAGGTTTTGGATCTGTATGAAAGGAGAAAACAAGTTAGTAACTTAAAACCTATCAACTTTTGTCCGAGGGGGGCAAAATATTCAATCCTGTGACCCATGAGGTTTCCTAGTAGTGAAAAGCACTGGGGACGACTGTGCCCTAGTGTCTGGCACAGGCCCAGGGCAATATGTACCATAACTATTGTCCCCTACCTTATTTTACTGATGGGACACTGAGGCCCTGCCGGTGTCCTACCTCAAGGTCCAGACTGCTGCCTCAACTTCTCATAACTCAGAGGAGGGCCACCTACTTGCCCCACCCAACGCTGCCCGAGCCGGCTTCGCGCGCCTACAGCGCCGCCCTGGCGGTAGGGCGAGGCCGTAATGGCAGAGACTGGATGCGGTTCGGTGGCCCCCGCTGGTGCTCTGTCCTGTGCGGAGCCTCCCGACGCCAGGGGGCGCATTCTTCTCCTCGGCCCTGCCCCAGGAGCCGTTGGAATTTGAATCACCGGCGGGCTGAGGCCGGAAGCATTGACCCCCTAGCCAGGCATGGAGAGGCCGGGAGCCAGTGCTCGGTGCCCCGTGCAAGAGCAGCGTGCCCGTTGGGAGCGGAAACGCGCCTGCACTGCCCGGGAGCTGCTGGAGACCGAACGGCGCTACCAGGAACAGCTGGGGCTGGTGGCCACGGTGCGGGCTGCGCACACCCTCCCGTTTGGGGCGGGGACCCCAGGGTATGGGAGGGTCTCCGCGAGGTCCCTGACCCCGAGTATAGTGGGCCTTGGACTGTCTCTCCTGCATAAAGGGAGCTCAGGCATTCTGCAGTTTCTAGCTGCGGCTTGGCGTTAGCTTCGTCTTCCTACAGAGTATATACCGGTATTCTCCTCCTGCAGTACTTCGTGGGGATTCTGAGAGCCAAGGGCACCCTGCGACCAGCGGAGCGCCAGGCCGTGTTTGGGCCCTGGGAGCTCATTTACGGCGCCAGCCAGTGAGTAGAAGGGGCGTGGGGAAAGAGAAGAGGGAGAACCCTGGCCTCTGGCAGTGCACGAAGCTTGGAGGTTGACCCGAGTTCAGATACGGAGTCTGCCAATTAACTCACCTGTGGTCTTGGCCCAGTGCCGTAACCTGCCCCGATTTCCCTCTGCAAAATGGGGTAATACCACTACCTCCGGGGCAAGGTTATGCGAATTAAATGAGGTGGTGCTTGCGTAGTTGTTGGACTGCTCTTTTACTGTTCTCACCCACGCAGAGAGCTGCTTCCCTACCTCGAAGGAGGGCACTGGGGACAGGGGCTGGAAGGCTTCTGCCCCCACCTGGAGCTCTACACCCAATTTGCTGCCAATGCAGAGAGGTCCCAGACCACCCTGCAGGTAACCTGAAGATGATCTCAAGTCCTTTCCCTCATCCCCTCTTGCCCCATACGTTGCCTCTTCCTCTGGAGATACAAACTTCATCCATACTGTTACTACATTTATAGGGCCCTCTGGGTGCCCTGGTCTGTACTAAGTTCCCTGTAGGGGTTCTCTCAGGAGCACACAGCTTACAGAGGGCTGGGCACACAGATGGGTACAATATAAGGGGTGGCTTGTCCCCCTGCTGCCAACCCTTTCTTCACTCCAGGAACAACTAAAGAAAAATAAACGTTTCCGGAGGTTTGTGCGACTTCAGGAAGGCCGCCCTGAGTTTGGAAGCCTGCATCTTCAGGACCTGCTCCCTCTGCCTCTGCAGAGGCTCCAGCAGTGAGTAAATTCACCTTGACTCAGCCAACTTCTCTGAGTCTGTATGACTGCCGCTCTCAGCTTTGTGGGGTCTTATGGCTTCTGTCCCACTGCCTCTCTCTCTTCTGGGACGAACTGCTCCTAAGAACCTCACAAGAATACATGTGAACCCACTGGAGTACCTGGGGTCTGCAGCCTCAGGCCCTTAGCTGGGAATGTGGAACTCTACATTGAAGTGAGGGGCCTGTAATAGAGCTAGTGACAAGGTATCTGGAAGTTTGTTGAGATGAGAGGTTGGTCTAGCTTAGAATTTCTGTCCCTGGGGATGTTAAGAGCATATAGTGAGGTTGTCTGTAGCATCCTCCTTGGGTTGATTAACTTCATCATGGGATGTAGACTCCCAAATTATGCTCAGTCTGCTCCTGACTCTTTGGTGTGGGATGGAAGAGGGCCATGGGGTATGAGCCTGAGTCCCAGATGAAAGGGTGGGGCAGGGGGACACAACAATCTGAAGTAGATCTTTCCGCCTTGAACTGAAGTGTGTGTAGGGGGTGATATGTAGGTCAGGCAGAGGGAATTTTGCCCGCTCTGCTTCCCCTCATGGACTTCCACCTGTCTGACTCCAGGTATGAAAATCTTGTCATGGCTTTGGCTGAAAACACAGGTCCCAACAGCCCTGACCACCAACAGCTCACACGTATGTTCTTGCTCCTCTGAAACACAGGCAGGAGGCTGCCTCTCCTGTATCCCTTTCTGGTTCTGACCTCCAACAATATCTGGTATGCTCCTATCTTCCACTGACATGTACACAATGTCCCTGTTGCCCTGCCTGCTCTTCAAGCGGTTAGACCCTAACCCTAGTCCCCTCCAGAATAGCCTTTCACCACCATCAGTCACCCACAGTCAAAGCTGTACTGGGAGTAGGGCTGGGGATGTTATTGCAGGGGCTGCCCGGCTGATCAGTGAGACTGCTCAGAGAGTCCACAGCATTGGTCAGAGACAGAAGAATGACCAGCACCTCCGGCGTGTTCAGGCTTTGCTCAGTGGCCGCCAGGCAAAGGGGCTTACCTCAGGTAGTCTGCACACTACTCCCCTTCTTCCCCCACTCCTCAATCCTCGAACTGCCCTTTTCTGACCCACCTTTTTCTGTATTGCCAGCACATACACCCTATTTCCTCAGCCTCCCCTTCCCTCTGTTCCCATGGATCGTGGTCCTAGAGCAGCACCAGAGTAACAGCTCTCCCACCCCTCAGGTCGCTGGTTCCTACGTCAGGGCTGGCTACTGGTAGTGCCTCCCCGTGGGGAGCCTCGGCCCCGAATGTTCTTCCTCTTCTCGGATGTGCTCCTCATGGCCAAACCTCGACCCCCACTGCATCTGCTGCAGAGTGGCACCTTTGCCTGCCGTGCCCTCTACCCCATGGCCCAGTGTCAACTCCACAGGGTCTTTGGCCACTCAGGAGGCCCTTGTGGTGGACTGCTCAGCGTAAGTTATAGCCGGGAGCCCGAGGTAAGGTAGGAGAGGCTCAAAATAGACCTCAAACACCTGTGTACCTAATTTATCTCCTGGGCCTGGGCCCCCTTCAGAGGAACTAAGCCACCTATATTGAGATAACAGGAGTTTGGGGTTCATAGTTAGTTCTCATCTCAGCCTGAAATTACGTCCATGGAAACAGCAAGGCCTTCACCTTTAGCTTGGACCTTTCTGAACTGTGCACTAAGAGGTGATTTCTCCCCAGCTGTCCTTTCCCTGTGAGAAGCTACTGCTTATGTCCACAGACCAGGAAGAGCTGTTGCGCTGGCACCACAGTCTAACTTTGGCCATCAGGTAAGTTGTGTCTTCCCTCAGGAAGACCCACGAGCTAGAAATGAGCAGTTCTAATCCTATCTCAGGTCCTCCATCTGCTGGGCCGCCCCCACCCCCAATGCCATGAGGGATTTTGTCTTAATAGAGTGCTCATGCCAGTGCCTGAACTGACCATCTTCTCTCCACAGCAGCCAGAAGAGCTAGAGGAATCTTACAAATTCCAGAACCCAGGATACTTGAGGGATAGATCAGAGTCAGGAGTACAAAGAAATCTTCAGTACTAACCAAAACACAGAACCCTTCATGGTTTGAGAAGGGTCATTTTGTGTTTGTTTGGGACCAACCAGCCTCTAAGAATAAGGAAACAAAGTCCGACCCAATTGAACCTCTGCTGAACCACCCCCTCCGATACAGATGAGGGGCTTTGGGACTGATAAGCCTGGTGCTGTGTTTATAGCTGGTCGTTCATCAAGACTACAGCTTTGTAAACGTGGATGTTTTTATGTTGTATGCGTTTCTATAATTTATTTTCCCATTGGATTTTAGTAAAGTGGTTTGTTTTTGTTTTTGTTTTTGTTTTCCTTTTTGGAAAGGCCTCTCTATCTCAGCTCTGGGATTTGAGAAAGAGGGTTTTTTGTGCCAGGAAGGCTGGCATGATGGTGGTGGCCTCAGGAATACAAGGAAAAGAACTAGAGCTCCCTCTATCTATCAGCTCTCACACTGGAAGGTGGCCTCGTTTTGTCCTAATAAGGGAAGCTTTTCAAGAAGGCCCAGTTGTTCTTGGGCACCTAGTATGGGTGTGTGTATGGCCAGCTGGAATGGAAAAAGCACACAGGAATATCCAGTCACAAGAACAGACTTTGTTTTACTAAACCTTCAGCTGTCGTTCCTCCTCCCAGGCGGGGACTGGGGCCCCGGCCCTTCCCACAGCCTTGCTGCATCTTCTCCTTAGCCCCTGCTCCACTTCCCAGGGAGGAGCTAGGTTCCTTGTCTCTGTGCTCCAGTTCAAGGGCTCCTCCCAGGCCTGACTGTCACCAGCCTCCTCCTCCTCTATACATAAGTCCTCAGGAAAGGGTATGCTGGCCTCTGTGAGGGGAAAGATCAGGAATATTCCTGTCTCAGAAACAGTCACTACCTCCACCAGACTCTCACCTCCCAACCTTTTACCTGGTTCTGGAACCTCCACACCCTTGTTTGGCTTGCTCTGTTGTAGCAGCTGGTGGATGGTCTGAAGCTTCATGTTCAGAAGCTCCTGCTGGGCTCCAGCCAGGGTAGTCACACTGCAGAAATATCCACTCAGAGGCTACCCAGTATGTGTCCCCACCTCTTCCACCTATCACAAGTTCCTCTGGCCACAGGCTCATTGCTCTTCTTACCGCTCAAAAAGGGGGTCCAGCTGGGCCATCAGATTGTTCAGGTGTTGCTCTGTCTGGGCCAGCTGTTGTGTCAACTGGGCCAACTGTTGCTCTGGGGGTAAGGGAGAAAGGAGAGCAATGGTTATTTATGCCTTCTGCTGTCCCCTGATCCCCCACCAAACACAGACTTGTGCAAAACCCACCTGACTGCAGTGATTCTTTCTTGCCTGCCTCCTCTTGGAGAAGAGCATTCTCATCTTTCCCCTGCTGTAGAAGAAGGAGAGGGCTATACTGCAGCAACAAGGTTCTCCATCACCTCAGTCTCCAAAGCCAGCGAGACGTGGATAATTTGTAGAGAAAGCTATGGGGTCTTTACTTCAGAGAATCACAATCACATCCAGTCAAGCTCCTCACCTGTGACCTGAAGCAGGTCAGTATGCCCCCCCTCCACAGTCACGGAGTCTAAAGAAACACCTCCGGGAATGAGCAGCTGTCTCCAATTTGATAAAGCTCTGGTTGTTAGTTTATATACAAAACCAAAAATTGTCCTTCATGTCTCTTCTTTCCATGGTGCCTTCCAAAATCCTGTCTTTTCAACATCATAGTCACTCAGGAATTGGAAGACCATCTTCCTTGCCCACTGCCCTTCCCCATTGTCTTCTCTGGGTTAATAATGCCAACTTTATTCAAATGAATTGGTGCTCATTTGACATGGTTTTCTCTGGTTGCTCTACTGAGCACATAATACTCTTAAGTAGCACCTTGAAGAGAATAAAATTCTCCAGGAGTGTTGTGAGCAGAAGATACAGTGCAATACCTTGTTGCTAGCTTTGATTTGGGAAGTGGTAAGTTGTTACATCAAACAACTGAACTTTATTATTCAACTAATGAACTCCTAACTTAAGTTTCCTCCAGACAGTACGTGGGTCCAAAAATAGAATATATTATCATTTCTAGTTCAATGTCATCAGTGAATCCGGTCCCTCATCCTAGCCTGTCCATGATTTCTATTTGGAATCATGATTAGCTATCCTTTTTAATTTCGTATCCTCTCCAAAGAGCCCTGGGAGGTACTACTTTCCATTTCAACTATTTCAATACACCAAAATGTTCTGTCAGTTCACATTTCAGGGCCTCCTTTCTAAGGTGAACATGAAACTGCTTGGTACCTTGAACGCTGGCTACAGCAATCCACACCTTGTGTCAAGACTGGAATCCTACCAGGAGCCACTTTTGTAGTATGGACATTTAGCTGTTGGGCTCAAATCCCTGCCCTACTAGTTACTACTTGCTCGGTAAGTTTGAGCAAGTGACTTAATCTCTTCATTGTATTGTCGGGAGGATTAAATGTGGTGGTCGTTATTTATTTACAATTTACCAAATGCCCTTCACATCCGCTACCTCGATGGGTGCTTAAAATAACCCCATAATGTTGGGAAGCCAAGGAACTCTACTATATTCGTTTACAGACAGAAAGATGTGTCTTGTTCATGGTACCATAGCACCCTCATGGGAAATTCAGGCCCGGGGTATCCCCACCCCTGGTCGTCCCGCACCTGCAAACACTTGTACAGCACAAAAGCCACGACAGCTGCGGTGTACAGCGCCCCCAGAGGCAGAGCCCCGGCTCGGGCCCGCTCGCGCTGGTCCTTGGGCGGCGGCCGTCGCCGGGGTTCCGCGGCCTCAGGGCCGACCTGGAAGGGGTCTCCTGCGGAGGAGGGCAGAGGCGGGTCAGTAGGGCTGGGGCCTGGGACCCGTGGGCAGTCCTAGCCTCCCTCCAGTAGCCCTCGCTGATACCTGGGTGTGCCCGGAGGTCGGGGCTGGAGCGGTCTCCGAGGACCCCGGGCAGTGCAGACACAAGTAGCAACCCCAGCACACCCACACATGAAACCGAGTCCGCCATTGCAGACCACAGAATGACGGCCCCGAGCCGCGCCAGCGTTTTCCGGGAGCACCAGCGCGCATGCGTACACGGAGCAGTGTGTGTGGGTCCTGCTCGCGGCTGCACTGGGAGGCCACGCCCACTCAGCGTGTGGGCGGGGCATACTTATTAGCATAGGACTTTTGCCCTGCTTTCCTAAATTAATTCATTTCTTATCTAGTTAGGAATCCTATTAATCAGAAAGCTTCTAGAAGTCTACAGTCTTGTAAGATTATGCTGGAAAGTCGTTTTTATTTCTCATGCTACCAATCTATTCACCCTAACCATATAATGAATAGCGTCTTGGACCTATAAAAGAGTAGAGCCTGCACAGCTTTGCACAGTTCGTGCTGAAGGCCTGTTTCCTAGGCTACAAACGGGGGACTTGTTCCTTATTAACGCCTAGGGGAAAGTCCCCGGACCGTGGGCAGAGAGTGCCACGTGCTATGCGCACGTAGACCTTCCCTGTGTTTCACTGTAAAGTCCGCCAAGAAGCGACCCCCCCACCGTGTACGGCGGGGGAGCTGAGCGGCGTGTTGCAGGGGTGTGTCCTCAGTCAGCTCTCCTAGTTACGCAGGCAGTGCGTTTGTGCGCACCAACCACACGGGGCTCATTCTCAGTGCGGCTGTAGTTTTGGTATATGCCACAGACATTTAGACTTTAGCTGGGACGCGTGGGGATCACCCTGGCATCGTCTAAGCCCCTCGGCAGGGCTCCTGCAGCCATTGAAACACCTCTTCCTCGTGTGGCTTAACACACTAAACAAAAAATTTTTAACACAGGGAGACAGCGCACGAGCAGGGGAATGGCAAGAGAGAAGAGAGAGAAAATCCCAAGCAGACTCCCTTCGGTCAGCGGAGAGCCTGAGGCTCGAACCCATAAACCGTGAGATTATGCCCTGAGCCACAATGGGGGGGCGGACACTTTTTTTTTGTATCGCTATTATATATATATTTTGCAATTCCCTTTTCTTGCCACGGCCTTTTCTTCTCTACCCTCTCCAATGGGCAAAAATGCCTGTAATAGCCACTATTTATTGTGTACCATGGCACATAGTAGAATGTGGACTGATAGCCTGGACTAGCATCCTGCCTCCCCTATGAAAGCTAAATGACTTTGGTCAAGTTACTTAATTCTCTCTGTGCCTTAGTTTCTACTCTGAGGAATTTCCATTCCTCAGTGTGATAACGTAGTGATAACACAGATTTACCTCACTGCTGTTATGATGATTAAGTGGGATAATTCAAGTAAAATGCTTAGAATCGTGCCTACTTACTATTGATTTTAACTTGAGCAGCTGCTTTGAGTCAGGCACTTGAAATTATAACTCCTGGGCACCTTCCACTGAGACTTACTTTCTGTACAGTCAATGACTATGTACAACCTTCATATCTCAAATTGTCTTTCCTTCATTCAGAACCCTTAACTTTTTTTTTTTTTTTTTAACGTTTATTTACTTTTGAGACAGAGACAGACAGAGCATGAACAGGGGAGGGGCAGAGAGAGAGGGAGACACGGAATCGGAAGCAGGCTCCAAGCTCTGAGCCATCAGCCCAGAGCCCCACGCGAGGCTCGAGCTCACGGACCGCGAGATCGTGACCTGAACTGAAGTCAGAGGCCCAACCGACTGAGCCACCCAGGCGCCCCCAGAACCCTTAACTTCTAATTTATTCATTAGTGCAACTATTGTACTTTCTTCAAACTGATGAAATTTGAAGTGGGGTTCATGAGAGAACAGCTAAGAAAAAAATTCTTGAGACATTTTTGGTGCAAAAAGGTGATTTTATTATAGCATGGGGATGGTGCAGAAAGAACTGTACTGGGATTGTTAAGGAGTGACTTGATTATATACTTTTAAGTTTGTGGAGGGAAGGGGCATAGAGGTAAAGTAAGTTTCTAAGGACTTTTGAAGCAAGGCTTTCAGGACCTTGAGGGGCTAGTTGCTGTTAAGTAAGGTCACTTTTAGCGTTTAATAAAATATAAACTTTAAGGCATTAAGGCAGCTACGAGTTCTTTGAGGAAGGTCACACTCTGCATGTTTCATGTATCTATCAGTGGGCTTGCAAGCTGTAAGGAAATTTGAACTACATTTTTCTTGCCTTTGTTTCCCTGATCAAAACCACTATCACATGTCAATTATATCTTAATAAAATTGGAAAAAATCCATTTTGGTTTATTAAAATCAGTTAATTAAAAGTCAATTATTCTATGAAAATTGCTTATAAAAAGAAAATACTGCTAGACTGTTAATTGCAGGAGAGCAGGGGCCATATTTCTTTTCTTTATCATTTTATCCCTATAGCTAAGTATAGCACCTGGTGGTAGCCGGCACTCAATGAATCCTTGTTGAAAGAAATATGATCCCGGGTCATGATCTCACAGCTTGTGAGTTCGAGCCCCACGTGGGGCTCTGTGCTGACAGCCTGGAGACTGGAGCCTGCTTCAGATTCTGTGTCTCCATCTCTCTCTTCCCCTCCTTCACTCACGCTCTCTCTTTCCTTCAAAAATAAACATAAAAAAAATTTAAAAGAAGAGAAAGAAATATGACCCAATAGGTAAATATAATTAAGCTCTTTTAAAGAATTATGAAACAAAGGTTCAGGAAGGCTGAGTAAGTTAATCAGGTACAATACAGGTAAGAGGCAAGTCAGAGATTCCAACTCTTTTCTGTCTCCCTATCAGGCACCTCATATCATCCCAACCCCCAGCTCTTCCACCCAGGACTTCTCCAGGCAGACTTGGGTAGTTTCCCTGTGTTCCACGCTGCCTTTTAATTGTCTGGGATACATAGGGTCGTGTTCCTAATTAGATCAAGAGCACTTTGAGGAAGAAAACCATTTCCCACTCACAATTTTATCTCCAAAGCTTGGCACATAAGCAAGCAATCAGCACGTGTGACTTAAATGAATGAAGTATATGTATGTTAATGAAATGAATGGAATAAGAGTGTATCTTCTTGTTCTTTCAGAAAGGTAAGGGGCAGGGTAGGGAGGAGAGACCCACACTCAGGGGAGTTGTCATAGTTTAGCTGATGATCAGGAGGCAGCCTGGTTGCAGAGCAGTGTAGTCCAAACCTTGAACCTAAGCCAACTGGCACAGTCAATGTAAACAGGTGGTTCAGGCCAGGTATAATATAATAAATGGTCCTCAACTGATCATTGCCTTTAGGGAATTTGGCCAGACATATCACTGACCTCTGGTCTAAGGAACTTGAAATCCTTCTTCCCATGTCAATAGCATCCCATGTGGTTGGTCTGTATCTGGGTAGGGCAGGTACTCTACTCCCTGAAGTGAACAAGTGCAAAGACATGGCTCAGTTTCCCAGGATAGTACTGGGGCAGAGGTTTCTTTAATTCAACTAACTTTTGAGATTGACAGTTCTTAGGGACAGTTTGGATGAAGTGGGTCTGGAGCAGAGAATTTAAATTTCCTCTATCCCCTAAACTATTATACCAGTAATAATAAGAATGACAATGGTGATCTTATCCCCTATAGTCAGCCTTAGGGTGTGGTGGGATTGTAGGTATCGGGAGGCCTCCCCGTCCCATTCCTCTTTGCAGCATGCTCGGTGAGGAATACATTCTCTTGCATGGGTCTCAGAGTTGGAGAGAAAAGGCAGACACCTGTGGCAGAAGGGAATCTCTGTCATAAGGTGTGGCTTCCTTGTCTTGTTCGTCCTGCCTCATGCTACTTTGTCCCCTGCGAGTCTTTATGGGCTTACCTGCACAGCGGCACAGTAATCTCAGGCCTGCGTCTCCTCTGGCCAAAGGGGGTACAGGGCCACAAAGGGTGGGGGCGGAAGCCTGGAAGCTGCTGGGTGGCGCAGGTGCAGGCACAGGGCGGTGTCTTTGTTCTTGCACTCATCCATCCCCTCCCCCTTCCTCCCCGGAAACCAGTGACTCTGCCACCACCAGTATTGGAGATGCTGAGCTGTGGGGGCCAGGCCCAGGGAGGGGTGAGAGTGAAGGGGCCTGCAGCGGCTATCAGGTCATAAACCAGGCTGACCCTTCGGCACAGGACTTGCAGACTTGGCTCCCACATCAGCAGTCATGAGGAGCAGATGTGACAATTACACTTCGGATCAGCTAGTGCCCGGTGAGCTGGGCGGGGCAGGGGCAGGGGGAGGGGTCACATGGTCCCAAGTCCCACTTGCTAGGACCTGGAGGGTTGCGTTGGGCAGTAATGCCCTCCATCCTCTGGCATCCACAGGAATCCCCTCCATTGCCCAGGCCTGGGGACTATGGGCCCTCTTAGGGGCTGCGATGCTGCTGCTTCTCATCTCACTGGCTGTGCACTTGTTCCGATGGACTAGTGGCCGAAGCCAGAGCCACCCAGGACAGAGACGGTGAGTAGGGGACAACAGAGATAGGTGATCAAGAGTTCCTCCTTACCAAGAAGTCCCCACTCATCCTCTAATCTCTGTCTTGCAGCCCTGGAGGGTCTGTGGAAGAGGTCCCTCTGTATGGGAACCTGCATTATCTTCAGACTGGTAGGAAGCTGACAGAGGGGAGGGGCACAGAGGCCACGCACGTCCTGGGTGGGTGGGATAAGGGACTGCAGGAGGAGGAACAAGAAGTAACCAGATCACTACTGTTCCCTGTCTCAGGTCGGCTGTCTCAGGAACCAGGGCCAGATCAGCAGGATCCAACGCCTAGAGGCCCCAGCACGGTGAGTCATTTGTGGTGAGGAAGAGGGGAGGGAAGGAAGTGGGGGCTTTTCCAAGGGTCCAGTGAACTTCTAACAGCTTTGAATCTCTAGGCTGCAGAGGAAGTGATGTGCTATACCAGCCTGCAGTTGCGGCCTTCTCAGGGCCGTATCCCCAGCCCTGGAACCCCCATCAAGTACTCAGAGGTGGTGCTGGATTCTGAGCCAAAGCCCCAGGCCTCAGGCCCTGAGCCTGAGCTCTACGCCTCAGTGTGTGCCCAGACCCGCAGAGCGCGGGCTTCCTTCCCAGACCAGGCTTATGCCAATAGCCAGCCTGCACCCAGCTGAGATGGAGGGCCTGGCAGAGTGGGGCAAGCATCGCCCCAGCCTCCATTAGCCTACTGCTACCCTGTCCCTGGAATGACTGTTTCCCAGCCGCCCCCCACCCCCACCCAAGACATGCAGCCATTGCCCAGTCACAGGAGGTAACGTTCCCCAAACTTCCTATCTGAGCTATGAGGGAGACATCTCAGGGGAACAGTAAGTAGGTCCCCAGTTTCTTGGGAAGGGAGGAAACAAAGGCAGTGGCCCCCTCTCCATCCACCTCCCCCCATCTATTACTCTAAGGCCCCAAGCTCCTAGGTTCTCACTTCCTCCTCCTTGTGGATTTTAACCAGATCCTCTCCACTCCTGCTCCTTTAAAGTCTACCCCTAACACTTCAGTGTTCCCTCAGACACAGGAAGTGGGCAGTGGTGGAAAGGGGAACAGCCTGAGAGGACAAGGATGGGTATACTCCTCAGGAGCCCATAGTCTGGAGGGATCCTGGAATCTAGTGACCTGAGGAACCCAAGCCTGGCTTCTTATCTGAGAACACTGGCAGGAGAATACCAGTCCACATCCTGCTGCCTCTGTTGTGTCCCCAAGTTTTCAAATAAAACTTCTACGTCTCAGAAAGTGTTTAGATTTTTATCTAGAGAGCTACAGACCTGCAACAGGCCCCACATTGTAGGGGTGTGAGCTTTGCTGTCTGCACAGAGCACTTACGGGGGCACCTAGTTGGGGAAGATGGACCAAGAGGGTCGGTGGCATCAACAGTGCCAAGGGTGGGTGCTGGGGTGGAGGCAAGAGCCCTGCTCCTCAAGCTGCTGCTAGAACATTGCCAGGATGTGCAGTCACCCCACTCCCATCACCTGGAGCTCACCAGCCCCCAACCTACTCTCCCCATGGCCTCTATGACTGCGTTGCCACCAGCCACAACCTCAGGTCTACCACAACCCATCTTCCTACGGCCTCTGTAGAGGCAAGTGTGGCTTGACAGACCTTTCGGAGGTTTCACGGGTAGAAGACAGTGGAAGCCGAGGCTTCTACTTCTGAAATTCTCTCATTCCCACTCACAGTCTCGGAGAAAAGCAGAGGAGGGAACGGTGCGCCTGAGCCCAGCCTGGTGATCCCAATGAGATGGGGGACCCTCTGCACACACACAGAATAACCCAAATGCCCCGGGGTTTCTGGACCTCTGAGGACCCCAACATGGACCTCCCCCAGAAGAGGCCCCGGTCGGGTCGCGGTAAAGAGCAGGCAGCTGAGGCTGTGTGGGAGGGAAGGTGGCTTCCGGGGCCTGCACTGGATGCAGGGAACCACTGGCAGCGGGGTGTGGGGTTCTGAGAATTGCTAGTCTGAAGACTGCTCAATGTGTCCGCGGTCTGGGGTACGTGAGAGCCTGACACTGTAAGAGAAGGGATTTGGGGTCCCCCAACCTCTGGGACGAGCCGGAAATTGCAGCCGAGCCAGTACCACCAACAACCAAGTCCTTAAACTCCGCCCCCACACCGGCTTCCCTTGTCTGCTGAGGTCTCCGCCAGCTCACGACCGAACTCCGAGCGCCCCCGCCAGGCACCATGCGGGCCTGCCACGACCTCTGCGCATGCGTACAGCTGCCCCTCCGCGGCATGCTGGGAAATGTAGTCCCGACAGTTCCGTTCCCCACCCCCCCATCCTCCCTATCCAACCCCCCCACACCCCCCGCGCCGAGTTTAGCCCTGAATTTCGCTGAGCGCCAAACTTGCGGTTCCCTGATCCCTACAACCTTTCAATTTTTCTCACTGTCTTGTTTATCACCGAGGTTCGTGCCCTAGCATAGGCCCTCAGGCCCTCAGGCCAGGACTGTGGCAACTTACTCATTGATCCCTGTATCTGGAAAACATAATTTGGGGAAGCCGGATCCACCTCAGACACCGTCCGACGACTCCCATGCCTCATCTCTCTAGCTGGTCAACTCCTTTCCCAAATACCTGGTAGTTCTCTCCCCTTCTGTAGCTCCAGGAGTGCATTCCTTAGTGGCCTCCCTTCCCTGACTGGTTATGATTCTAGCCATAAGAAGTGCCCTGTTCCTGGCAAATTCCCAGGGGCGGATCATTAGGGGAAGCCACTCTGGAGCCCCAGCTTTCTCCCTCTTCCTGAAATTCCAGCTAAGAGGATAGAGGATAAGCCTAAGATCTGAAGAGGAAGGGTTTTTGGGACGGCCAAATGCTCAAAGATTGGAAGTTCTTAAGGAATTACTTATAGGTGGGCGGGGCTTAGGAAGCCATCCAGCCAAGACCCCTCCCATCTTTGGCCTTGCTCTGTACTCCGTCAAGATGAGTCTAAACTTCCAAGCTTGTTTTGGCCCTAAGGAGGGAAACAGAGCTGGGACATGGAGAGAGACCAAATCTAAATGACTTCATTTGAACCTTGGAATCAGACATGACCAGAGCTATATCTGCCTTCTGAACTTTTTGGTTATGTAAGCTAATGCATTCTCTTTTTTTTGCTTAAGTCATTCTAAGTTAGATTTTCTATCTCTTGCAACCACGAGTTCTGACTAATTCTGTGGGGGGAAAGACCAGCACACCAAGGCCAGCGGAAGATGCTGAACCTCTGAGATCTTCCCTTATTGCTCAACTCCTCCACCAGCCACCCTCCTCTGCCTTACTTAAATGTACTGTTGTTCCATTTGACCCTAAAATATTTTGCCTAGTGTGTGCCTCTTTCCAGGTTTTTAAATATCTAGAATTCTATAACTGGGAGGAGGCTGACATATCTGGCCCAAGCTTATACCCACTGCAGGAACCACTCTACCAACTTCTTAAACATTTCCAGAAATAGGGACCTCGCTACCTTACAAGCACTCCTTTCCAGTCTTTCTTTTTGAGAGAACTTTTTTTTTTTTAATTTGGAGCCAAAAGCTGCCCCCCTATTATTTTTGTCATCAATTCTGCCTCCTGAGCTACAATCATACAAGCACACTTCTCCCTCCTGTACATGACAGCTCTGATGGATGGCCTAAGTTTTTTTTCCCCCACCTTCCCAGGAAAAGCTCTCTAGAGTTCCTTTTACAGACCTTATGTGAAGTCTACTCATCATTCCTACTGTTTTGCTTGAGCAGAGTCTCTCTTTTTTTAATTTACTTTTTAAGAGAGAGTGTGAAAGTATGAACAGGGAAGGGATAGAGGAAGAGGGAGAGAGAGAATCTTAAGCAGGCTCCATTCTCAAGCAGAGCCGGATGTGGGGCTTGATCTCACAACCCTGGGATCAGGACCTGAGCCAAAATCAAGAGTCAGATGCTTAACCAACTGAGCCACCTAGGTGCCCAAGCAGAGTCTCTCTCAAAGTATTATGCTAAGAAGTGAATATAGTACTGACAGCACACAGTGGAGAACCCATCTCTTCATTGGGCACTAAGTCTATGGGCTTTGCTTGTAAGGAATACACTCCTTTAGCCTAGCTTAAAAGTGAAGGGGTGTTTACTTTTGGGACACCTGGGCAATTAACAAGCTGAATGGAGTGGGAATCGCCGAATAGTGGCTATCGTATGTTTGGGCGTCTGCAGACTGTTGTTATTGGATTTCAGATCTCAGATCTCAGCATCACTGGGGACCTTGGAGAAAGGAGTACATGGGTCTTCCCACTCCTGCTCCTCCTGTCCCATAACTCAGATACTCTCTCTGACAGAGTTTCTGCTTCTTTTATTTATTCCTATTTTTTTCCCAGTTTGCTAACTTGCTTCCTCATCTTCTACTATAAATTCTCTACTTCTTGTTTTTGCTTCCTTCACAACAGCTTCATATTTTCTCCCCTATTTCATGATCTCAGCTAAATGTTTAATTACTGAGCACTGAGCAATAGTGCTCAGTACTGCACTGAGTACTGAGCAATAGTGTGAGCACATGTGTTATAAAAATCAAATAGAATCAAAAGGTATACAACAGTGGTTCTCAGACAGAAGTGATTTTGCCCCTCAAGAGACATTTGGCAACATCCAGAGACATGTTTAGTTGTCACAGCTGGGGAGCGAGTGCTGTTGATATATAGTGGGTAGAGGCCAGGGATGCTGCTGAACATCCTACAACACACAGGCCAGCCATTCATCATACAGAATTTCTGTCCCCAAAAGTTAAAAGTGCTGGGGTTGAGGGGCACCTGGGTGGTTCAGTCAGTTGAGTGTCCAACTTTGGCTCAGGTTGTAATCTTGCAGTTTGTGAGTTCAGACCTTGCATCGGGCTCTCTGCTGTCAGTGCAGAGCCCACTTCAGATCCTCTGTCCCCCTCTCTCTCTGCCCCTCCCCTGCTCAAGTGCACATACACTCTCTCTTTCTCTCTCTCTCTGTCTCAAAAATAAAGAAACATTAAAGAAAAAAAAAAGTGCTGGGCGCCTGGGTGGCTCAGTCAGTTAAGTGTCCGACTTCGGCTCAGGTCATGATCTCATGGTTCCTGAGTTTGAGCCCCACATTGGGTGTATGAGAGTCTGGGTATATGGAAATCCTCTCCATTCCACAATCCCTGATGACTCCCAGCTATAGAGGACGAACTTTAAATGGGCTCTTCTGAGTTCCTGGCAGAGAGAATTTCCTGCAGACCAGTTTCTGGAGGACAGCCTCAGAGCCAAGAACAAGGACTTTCAGGAAGGCAGCAAGTCCCAGAAACAGCCGACTTCCCAGGAACAACCAGTGGCTTTGCTGAATCTCTCCAGCTCTCTGAAAAACTAATGGTGGGTTGAAATTCTCGGCCTTTGAGGCCAGGAGAATGCAGACAAACCAGAAGGCAGAGAGACCTGCTGGAGGGAACAAATGAATCTCTGACTGAATGAGAGCCTGGAGGAGATATGTGTGAAGGTCAAACACAAAAGATTTCCCTGAACTAGAAAATGTGATATCAGAACTAGAAATTTCCATACATAAATCAAAGGAGAGGATGGTTACTCCTAAACCCCAAAAGAGGTCCAGAAAATTAAACAGATGAAATATCTCAAAACATTTAACAAAAATATGGAAATGCAAATTATGTGGTGAAAGATGAGAGACTGAACCAGACCCAGGAGATTTAGCCTGCAAATTCTGTGAGTTCCAGGAGAAAAGGAACAGTAGAGAAGAGGTTATGATTAAATAATAGGTGAAATTTCCCTGAGCTGAAGAAAGACAGCCCTATACAGGTTAAAATTACTGAACTCTAAGGATAAGGGAAATCTTACACATTTCCAAGCAGAAAGAAAGTTCTTTCTTCTTATGCAACCCTGGAAGTTAAAAGACAGCAAAACTGAATGTGAGTTAATGGAAGAAAAGGCCTTCAACCAGGGCCTAGCTAAAGGAGGAAAGAAAGATATTTGAAGATTTGCAAAAATTAGTCAGTATCTCATCTGAGAAATACTTTTAAGAAAAGACTCTAATGAAACAACAAATGAATTAGAACAGACTTCAAGATAGGGGAAGGTCAAGGGAAGAGGAAAGAAAACGGTGGAGTGCAACGAACCATGATCTATATATTTATATCTATATTTCTATATATGTATAGTACATCATATAAATGTTAAAACTCTTGAAACAGAAGGAACACGTACATTGTAAAGGAACTTCTAATAGGGACTGAATCATCTCAAGAAAACTCTGGAATCAGGTGGTGAGGGTAAGTCAAAGGTAAGTGTTCCAAGGATCTGGGGTGGTGGGGGGGAAGGAGGAGGAAGGGTAGTGAAAGTAGTCTAAAGACCATTTCTTATTGAGGTGGGGAGGAAGTAGAAGATAAGTAAAGTATGATGGAAATAGTTGTTCTGTTTTCACATACTAGAACAATCATGTGCATCTATTTCAGAGAACAAGACAAAAGATGGTAACTGTTAATAGAACGACAAACTCCAAATTAACAAGGAGAAAATGGGATGAATAGTCATTCATTCAATCCAACAAAGGTAAAGAAGGGTTCACAACAATGTTTACAAATCTAAAAACAAGTAAGATGGAAATAAATCAAATATATCACTCAGTATAGTAAATATGAGTGGACTGAATTCTTCCATTAAAAGACTCTAAGACTCTAAGACTTTCTTATAAGTCAAAATCTGGTCAATGCTACTTAGAAGAAACATACTTCTTCTAAGCAAAGTGATCAAGGGGCACCTGGGTGGCTCAGTGGGTTAAGCACCCTACTTGGGCTCAGGTCATGATCCCACAGTTTGTGAGTTCAAGCCCCACATTAGGCTTTCTGTTGTCAGCGAGGAGCTTCCTTCAGATCCTCTGTCCCCCTCTCTTTCTGCCCCTCACATGCGCTCTTTCTCTCTCTCTCAAAAACAAATAAACATTAAAGAAAAAAAAAGGCAAAGTGATAAAGATTCAAATTAAAGATATGGGAAAGAGACACCAGGCAGATAAACAGAAAGCAGTGGTAACACTGGTATCCAACAAGGGGAATTTAAGTTACCAGCTGGAAGTGGTGTGAGGATTGCTTGCAAAGAGGTAGGAGGGAACTTTTAGGATGATGGGAATCTTCTGGATCTTGATTGTGGTGGTGGTTAAATGACTGAATACATTTGTCAAAACTCATAGGATTGTACACTTAATACTGATAAAATTTATTGCGTGTCAATTACAATACAGTAAAGCTGGTTTTAAAAAAGAACAAAATTATAGTATTTACAAAATTTAAATGCTTAATGAAAAAATAGTGTAATACTGGATGCCATCTCAATTGCCCTGTATCATATATGCCCCAAATGCTATAAAGATAGCAAGCTTGAGAGAGAGAGAGAGAGAGAGAGAAAGGGGAGTACTTATTTCAATAGATTACAAAAAGAACAAGAAACCAAAAATAAGCAGGAAATGTCAAAAGCTGACATGAATGAAATGGAGAACCAACAAAAATACTAAAGAGCATACACTTTAAAAAGTTCTTTAAAAGGGCTAATAAAGGGGCGCCTGGGTGGCTCAGTCGGTTGAGCTTCTGACTTCAGCTCAGGTCATGATCTCGAGGTATGTGAGTTCGAGCCCCAAGTCAGGCTCTGTGCTGAGAGCTCGGAGCCTGGAGTTGGCTTCAGATTCTGTGTCTCCCTCTCTCTCTGCTCCTCCCCCATTCATGCTCTGTTTCTCTCTCTGTCAAAAATAATTAAACATTAAAAAAAAAATAAATAAAAGAGCTAATAAACCTCTTACAAGCATGCACACACACACAAAGAAAAAAGGAGTAAAAATAGACAATATTAGTTAGAAGAAAGAATTAAAGAATTGTAAAAAGGTGCAACTTAAAATTCCTCATCAGGGCACCTGGGTGGCCCAATCAGTTGGGCGGCTGACTTCAGCTCAGGTCATGATCTTGCAGCTTGTGAGTACAAGCCCTGCGTAGGGCTCTGTGCTGACAGCTCAGAGCCTGGAGCCTGCTTCACATTCTAGGTCTCCTTCTCTCTCTCCCCCTCCCCCGCTCATGCTCTGTCTCTCTCAAAAATAAATAAACATTAAAAATAATAATAATAAATAAAATTCCTCATCAGCTAACTTGAAAATTTAGAGGTAATAGATACATTTTAGGAAAAATGTAAATTACTAAAATTGGCCCAAGAGAAAGAAGAAAGCTTGAATAGCTCAACTTATCTTAGAAAAGACTAGAATAAAAAGGTGATTATAGGCCTACTTTTAGAAAAGATTGCATTCAAATGACACCAGAACTAAGTTTTATCTATTCTTAAATAATGATAGCTTCCATGCCATTTAATTTAGTCAAAACTATATGAAAAGAAGAAAAGCTCCCATATTTAATAGTTAGAGCCAGCTTAATTTAATATAGTTCCTTATAAAAATTCTATGTAAAAATGAAAAAGAGGAAAACTGCTGAAATATAATGAAGGCTTTTTACTAAAACTTAACAGCAAACATTGTTCCCAAGGGTGAAATACTAAAACCACTTCCATTAAAATAAACATTTAGTGGGGCACCTGGGTGGCTCAGTTGGTTGAGTGTCTGACTTTGGCTCAGGTCATGATCTCACAGTTTGTGAGTTTGAGCCCTGCGTCGGGCTCTGTGCTGACAGCTCAGAGCCTGGACCCTCCTTCGGATTCTGTGTCTCCCTCTCTCTCTGCCCCTCCCCTACTCACGCTCTGTCTCTCTCTCTCAAAAATAAATAAACATTAAAAAAAAAAAAACCATTTAGACAGAGATGCCTGTTATTATTCTTATTATTTAACATATCTTGGATGTTTTTACTAAATGCAGTAAGTCCTTAACCACATTTACATTTTTGTCAAGTAAAGTAACATATTCACAGATTCTGGGGATTAAAGTGTGAACATTTTGGAGAAGCCATTATTCTGCCTACCATGCTCTGTCTATAAATTAGAGCCTCCCAGAGCCAGTGGACTAAAGTAATGAAGTTGGATACAACCTGGTTTTCAGGGTCTCAGAAGCCTTCCTTGACTTCTTGATGTGGGCTGGACTTCACCAAAATTTATACAGATGAGCCCCTTTCCACACAGCAAATTCCTCATTTGCTGTCCTCATCGCTGGGCTGCCTCCTGTTATCTACCTTTACAACCGAGTCCCTGTAACAAACAATGGAGAGGCCAGGAGAGAGCAAGAAATGGGCTTTGGTGTCTGTGCTCATATGATATAATGGTTATGGAAAAGCTGAAATGCACAGCAGTGGCTTCTCAGCTCTTAAAAGGCCCCAGGCTCTCCTGACATTTGGGCAAGTGGAGGCACAGTACGAGTTTCAGGCGTCCTTTCTGATATCCAATCTTGAAAGGTAATGTGAATGTCAATATTGCAAAGACACATGTGGGGAAGAAGGATCCCTCTCTCACACCCTATTCACAAAAGAAGGCATCGGAAGGGAAAGCAGAACGTCATAAGGAGATGTGTAACCATCCCCACAAGAGCTAAGGAGGACAGAGACACAGACCAAGACTGCTTAAGTTGTCTATGCCATTGTGGATGTGCAGTTTAGCTCACTCCAGGTGCATTTGGGGACCTTCTCTCTTGAAGCCTCTCCAAGGTCCCATTTAGGCATATCCATTGGTTCTTTTTTTGAGCACATACTGGAAACTTGGTTTGGTATTTCACCTGGCCTCCAGGCCTTGCTCGCTTGTGTATTGGTTCTGAAAACAGGGATATTATCTATAGTTTATTGAATTCCTGCAGATGTTCCTGCAAAACGGATCTATGTACACACTGCCCCGCCCCCATACACCACAGATACAAGTACCCTGACAGCCCCCACCCACCCATGCCACCAGCTGCTCTATGTGCTCCCACTCACTCTCTTAGGCCCCACAGGCCCCCAGGGAGCCACCAACACACACTGTCCTCTGTTATCTGGAGGAGGTCCTGATAGGGTGACTGGGGGAGGGGACAAGGTTGTTGGAAACTTTAGTTAAGCAAGGACGGTTAACAGCTGCAGGGACACCTTAGGAAACAGTGAGTCTTAAAAAAGAAATACTTCTATAATCTGTCCCCATCACCTTTTAAGACTTTTCTGAAAATGGCCTCTCATTCCCTGCCATGGAAAAAAATAACAGCTCTCACAGGCACCCTTCAGCCCACAGAATCCTCAGAACTTCGTCCTCCCAGCAGCCCTTGACATAGATGCTCACCTCACACAGATACCCCCACATCCTGCAAAGACCCGGGGATGCATGTACACACGTGCACACTCACACACAGGCAATATGCCTGCCTCTCCTCAGGTGACAAACGTGTTTTTCTACCTCAGTCGGCCCTTTGTGTGGGTGGGCTGTGGGGTGCTATTGGGCAGAGCTCTCAACAGACCCATAGGGCCCATCACAGCACTCCTCCACACACTACTAGTCATACACTACGGCTGTTAGCGTGTGGTGAGGACCTCCTTCCCCTTCCTTTTTCCTCCCCACAGAGGTGGCAGTGTGTGAAGAGGTTCTGTGGGGGCAGATGTCACCCACTGCAAGTGGGTTTTTTCCCACCTACATACCTTGTCTTGTTCCAGCTTCTTCCCACCTGTGGAAGTAAGCCCTTTGGGGTCACATCCTGGTAAAAGAACATTAGGGAGCACCTTTGAACTACTGTTCGACAGCCCCTCCTCCCCCACTGGTCTCCCTCTCAGCTAGGCCCTTGGCACCCATGAGGGCCTCCCAGCCCCTGCTCTTCTCCCACGAATGCCCCCTTTTTCCTTGGGGCTGGGTGTAAAGGGACAATGTTGAGACTCTTCTTTAAAGGAAGACCTTTAGAAGGAAAGTAAGAGAAAAAAACTAAAACCAAAACAAGAAAATATCAAAACCTCAGGTTCAGAGTCCGTGCACTCAGGACCCAGCCGTGCTTTGTTTCCCTGCCTCCCTTCTGAGAGAAGCTGCCGCCCTTCTTCACCGCCACACTACTCCTTTGTTCACCTGCTCCCTGACCCCCCACAAGGGAGTATATATGGTCCGTGCTGCAGGCTTTTCCCAAAGTCCACAAGCTGTGGGTTGTCCCTCATCCTCACCCCCAGCCCAGGCCTATCCCCAAGCTTCTGCCTCCTGGACTCAGCTTGCTGGATCCAGCTCAGATGTCCCAAGTCCAGCAGGGGGCAAGACGGATGGGGAAGGGGCTGATTGGCCAAACATGTAGTCAGAAGGGAACAAGGGTCCAGAAGGCCAGGGAGAGTTTGTGAAGAGGGAGTCTGGGGGAATTTATAGAAGAGAAGCAGTGTGGCCCCAGATCCTCTGCATCCTCCAAAGGGCTGCCACATTCTCAGGAAGGGCTTTGGAGTGAGAACCTTCCTATGTGTGAGATCCTCAGAAGCCCTGTAGGACTACAGCTGGAGGGGAGCTGAGTCTACCCTGAAAGCCCCCAAACTGATAAGGAAATGAGCCCCACCAAATCAAGGGCCTCTTTCGGGGAACCTACATCTGCTAGGAACCGCAGGATGAGGAGGAGCATGGGCTCCAAAGTAGGATACCCCGGTGTGATGGAGAGGATGGAGTTCCATTCTGGAGCAATGACTGGGGACATCTTCTGTGTTTAGTTGGGCACAAAAGAGCTCTGACAACACATAGACAAGCCCGTGCACAGAGCAGTCAAGAGAAGAGCATGGGGCAAATCAGGGTAGATGATCAGGAGGATAGGCATTTAGAGCCCAGTACTGCCAAAATGGGTCTGGGATGCATGCAGGGGGAGCACAGGCAGGACACAGGGACAGGCCTGAGTAGTGAGCCCTGACACCTCCAGCCTCTACCCACATGTTCTGGACCTCAGTTTCCCAGGTTGTCCCTCTGGCAGAGGCTTAGGGATGCCATCTGCTTCACTGAACCCATCTGTCTGAGACTTGCTCACATCTTCCTCTTTTGTAACTGGAAGTCACAGGGTAAAGCACTAAGCTGTGCAGTCACCGAAGGAACACAGAGCCTAAGAGTGTGAAGGGACAGAGGGGAGAGTGTCAAGGGAAGCTTGGGGCCAGTGGAAGAAGGGGGAGAAGGGTGGGAGCAGAGGTGCTCAGGGCCATGGCTGAGGCCATCACCTATGCAGACCTGCGGTTTGTGAAGGCTCCCCTGAAGAAGAGCGTCTCCAGCCGGTCAGGACAGGGTAAGGGTGGAAGAAGCATCTCCTTGATTTTGCAACCTTATGCTCCCTCATGACTCTACCCCACCTCCACCTTTTCTCTCCTCTCCTGCCCCAGAGGCTGATGAGGATGAGGAACTCACCTACGAGAATGTACAAGTGCCCTCAGTCTCAGTCTCAGGTGGGCCCTTGAGCTTGGCCTCTTCTGGAGTAGGGGACAAAGCAGGTAGGGAAAGCTCAGAGCCTGTCTGTTTGGCGGGGGGTGGGGGGGGGTGGGGGGGGGTGGGGTAGGGGGGTGAGGAGAGCTGTGTCTCGAGCTGCAAGTCCACAGTATTCTTGGAGGTGGGGGGAACAACACCCTTGGAAAAGGAGGGGGTGCTTAGGAAAGAGAATACTGAACACTGGATAAATGGGAGCCAGGGAAAAATAAAGCTCCCCGGGGGCAAGGTGGAGACAAGGGATCCGGGGAGGGGTCAGGGCAGCCCTGTGGGGAGAGGAGTTCGAATAGGAAGTGTGGAGTCAAGGGACAGAGAAGAGAGGGCAGGGGAGGGGGATGGACGCGCTTCCAGGAAGAGGATTTGGGGCAGGCCGATGGGGGGGTGGGGGTGGGGTGGAGAAGGCTGCGGAAAACATAAGGGGAGACCCAGGAGGGAGAGGAGGGGATCCCCGGGGAGAGGCTATAGTAAGACCCAGGAGAGACACAAGAATCCTGGGGGGAGAGGCAGAACTCCAGAGAATGCTAAGCGTGTCCCAGAGTACTCTAGCGTGTCGCTGAAGGCTTCTCGGCGCGATGGAGAAGGAGAGGGTGGAAAGAAAGGAATTTCCCGGGGCTTCCCATCTTCAGACTGGAGTAGCCACCGGTCCGCAGGGCTCCAGGCGGAGCAGCCAACTGCGTCCTGGAGCTCCGTGGCGTCACCAGCTGCCGGGAGGATTCTCACTGGTGAGTACGGAGCCCTCCCCACCTGCGCGCCCCGCCCTCCCCGCGCCGCAGGGTTCGCGCTCGGGCACGCGGCTGGGCCTCCCGCTGGGCGGCCGCCCCCACATCACCCACCCGGCGCTGCCGCCCCGGGAGGTGATAGCGAAGTGAAGTGCTGGCGGGGTCCCAGCTGGGCTGGTGCCCTGTCCGGCGGTGTGCAGGTCTGGTACCAAGAGTTTGCCGGAACAGCCCTCCGGACTGCGCGGGCAGCCCCGAGACCCCCTTTCCCGGCCTTTTCACCCCCAATATCCACATATATCTTTCCCACAGGTTGACCTAGATCCTCCCGTCTCCCCCCGTTACGATGGTCCCCACTCCTATATCCCCGTCCTCTGTCTCCGTCTGAGATTTAGTTCCCATCTTACCAGCGACACGCCCCTCAATCCTTACCAGCAGCAATCCCAGCCCTTATTCTGGAACATCTTCCCTCGCTACCTGCGGAAACCCACTACCCGACAAAACCCACCATGCCTGCACCACGTCCTCTGAGGGATGCCCTTTCCTATGAATACCACCCACCCAGCCAGCCCCTCAGGCTATAGACTTTCGTGGGGGTCTCTGCCCTTCATCCCACTGTCTCCCTAAGGCCGCGCAGCCTGCACGCTGTACCTCTTTCTTGGCCTGCTCCTCGCCTGCCTGCTGTTAGGGGTGGCCGCCATCTGCCTGGGAGTGCGCTGTGAGTATGGCCGTCTCCCCTTTCCCACTTACCCCAAGCAATTTTCTCCCCTACTGTCTCCAGCGGCTGCCCTTCTCTGGGCAGGGCCCCCAGTCACCACCACCTCCTTAGCTTTTGGTCTGGTTTCCAGCCAGGTCTGTTTTAGAGTGCCGTGTCTTCCTAAATTGTCCTTACCTGATCCAGTACTTCCTTAAGCTTTAGGCAGTCAGATCCTATATTTCAGCCTGTTATGCAAAAATTTGCAAGAGCAGACAAAAGACTGATGCTGAAGTCTCAGGGCACCAGAGCATGGCTGAGGAAGATGTCCTCCAAATCTCATTATGGCTGAACAGATCTGCAGGTATCTCAGCAGCTCCAGCAGATGAACAGTGTTCTGGAAGCCACTAACAGCAGCCTGAGGCAGCAGCTCCACCTAAAGATAACCCAGCTGGGGAAGAGGGAAGAGGATCTGCAGGGGTCCAAGAGGGAACTAGCCCTGAGTCAGGAAGCACTACAGGAGGAACAGAGGGTTCACCAGGCTACCCAAGAGCAGTTACAGGCCTGCCAGTCTGACAGGGAGAAGACCAAGGAGGCCTTGCAAAGTGAGGAGGTGCAGAGGAGGAACTTGGAGCAGAGGCTAAGCCGGATGAAGGATACAATGAAGCCCTTGTTCACATGCCCCTTATCAGGTATCTGCTCTGGGAGAGGAAAGATGGGAGGGTGTGCGTGAGGGACAGATTGAAATGAGGACACACTCGTGGCAGGGGCAGGATCTATGTATCAGGGGCCGTATTAAGTTGTTGAGGAAAGGGGTCGTAAATCAGAGTGGTGGCTGACACAAGCTGTGCAGCCTTGGCTAACAGAGAGGAGGATCAAGTTGCATACTGGATTTAGGGCGACTCACCCAGCTCTAAGGCAGATCCTCCAGGAGAGGAGGGTGGCAGCCAGCAATGCAGATCTCACTGTCCAAAGCACCAAACTCAGGTCTCATGTGGTTTGATATCAGAGATAAAGATCTGGGAACCCCCTGAATTTGGATGTGAAACTGGTTGTTTGCACATTTTTCTAAAGAGAGGGTCTATAGCTTTATTTCTCACTACATCTGAGATTCCTCAAAGGTTAAGAATTAGTGATTGATGAGGCGCGGTGGGGCAAAGTAGCTGAAGCTCTCAAGTGTGGGTGGCACTCACAATGAGGTGGGGGTGGGTAATGTGGGGTAGGGAACTGGGGTGGAGTGTTCATCTATTTTGAAGGCAGGAGCCCAGGCAGTGTGTGGGGGTGAGGGAGGGGGCCACATAAAAGGAGAGAGGCGGTGCAAAAAGCAGGCTGAGATTAGAGGTGCCAGGGCCAAGGCAACTGGAATGTTCACGGACTGGTGACCTATGGTCCAGGTTAGGCTCTGTCTAGTTTAGGGGGCATCTGGATAACTCCCCCAAGGCTTAAGATAGTAAGATCATGTGCAGACACACCCAGTCCTCATTTCTTTAGCCTTCTTATTCTCTATGACTCTCAGTTCCGTGCAGTGCTGTCACCCGTTCCCTCAGCTACACCCTAGGTCCCAGCATCCTAAACTGCTCTTCCACTAAAAGGCTGGTTTCCGATCTCAACTCCAAGATCTGTTTTTTGTTTGTTGTTTGTTTGTTTTAAGGTTTATTTATTTATTTTGAGAGAGAGAGAGAGAGTTCGAGCAGGGGAGGGGCAGAGAGAGAGAGGGAGACAGAGAATCTCAAGCAGGCTCTGCCCTGTCAGCACAGAGCCAGATGTGGGACTCAATCTCACGAATTGTGAGATCATGAGCTGAGCTGAAGTCAATAGACTCTTAACTGACTGAGCCACCCAGGTGTCTCTTTATGTATGTATGTATGCATGTATTACTGATGTAATCGCTACCCCCTATGCGTGGCTTGCACTCACGACCCTGAGAGCAAAAGTTGCATGCTCTTCCAACTGAGCCCGCCAGGCCCAGGCTCTCCTTCAGACCTCCACTCTGACCACACCCACCTCCTCCAAGCTTTCCCTACACGTCTTTAACCTCATTGAGGCCTCTAACCCACTATCTCTCCTGTTTTCTTTGCATCAGCTGGCACTTCTCTATCCATCACTTGAACCACTCGCTTCTTTGTTCCTTTACACCTTCTGGTGCACCAGAGTTGATCACCTGATGAACTCAAGTGCCCACCTGGCGCATGCCTGCACCCACGTGTGCCATATTGTGCGGTCATTCTGCTTGGTGCCACCAGAACTCTAGTCTCCATCCCAGCCGGTCCCTCAATGCTGCCTGGCAGCTGTGCAGTGGTGGCTTGCCCTCCACGATAGCTCCTTACCCCACCACCTTCTCTGTCACTTTCAGCAGAAAGTGCCCGAGAGTCAAGTGCCCGACTCCGGCGGAGGAACTCCCTCCATTTTCCACCCCTGCATCTATACTTTCATTCACATTTTTGCCCACCCCCATCTTCTGCAACGATAACTGTGGCAGCTTGCTGCACTGTTTTTCCTAAACATCCCTCCACACCTCCCTCCCCCATCCACGTTTCATGTTGCAGCCGGGGTGATCCTTTAAAAACAAAAATCTGATCATGCCATTCCAGTTAATTAATTACATCAAAAGTTATGCAATAAATACTATATGTCCAGTGCTGTGACCAAGCACTTGGGATACAGCCAGTGAACAAAACTCCTCTATGTAAAACCCCATGTTGACTTATTCTTCCTTGTAATATAAAAGTCCTTCACCTGGCTACCAAGGTCTCTGCCTACTTTTCAGCATGACCCTTATCCTCTCAGCCTCTTCCATGGTGGCCACACTGACTTTTTATTCCTTTTAGTTGCCATGGGACAGAAATGCAAGAGAGTAGCTAGGTGGGGACATGAGAAAATGTAGACAGAAGAGAGGGAGCAAGTGGGGAAGGAATGATCTTTGAGTGATGGAGGTAGGACTCATGGAACAAAGCTGTTGAAGAAAGAGGGATGTTTATTTCTTATGATCAGGAACAGAGGAGCAGGGAAGAGACAAATTTTGGGGTGGAAGAGAAGGAAATGGAGAGAGTTCACATCAAGTGTCTGACAATTTCAGCAGAACAGGAACGAAGGTTATTACTTGTGGAAGAGTGGGGAGGAAAGGGGAGGTGGCTAGCAGCTTGAGGGGTATGGGAAAGTTTTGAATATGCAGTGAGGAATGCTTAAGGACCCACTGAGATGAATTAGAGCCTACTGAACACTTATGGGGGGCCCAGGTGAGGTTAGCCAAGGTGTAGGGGGGAGACTGCAATCATTCAGAAATCGGTAGTAGTACCATGAGCCCTATGAAAATAAAGCTCCCAGCCTGTTAAGGAGTGATGTTGTTGAATACCAAAGGCTTTTCCTAAATGTGTGTAGGAATGGAATTACTAGGGAGGCCGAAGAAAGAAAGATCGCAAAGATCAAGTGTTAGAAGTCAGTAAAGGTGCCGAGATTAGACTGAGGGGGACACTGTGAGCAACCAGGTCGCAGAGTCCTCACTTTCATCCCAAATGGGGAGATCTCCCTCTTGGGTTTGGGCTGTGCTGTCACATTCTTTCTGGTTTTTAGATACCTGCTGTCCCTCAGGATGGATACTGAGTGAGAAGAGTTGCTTTTACATCT
Organism: Acinonyx jubatus; assembly: GCF_027475565.1. Lineage (NCBI taxonomy): Eukaryota > Metazoa > Chordata > Mammalia > Carnivora > Felidae > Acinonyx > Acinonyx jubatus. The sequence continues at coordinate 36,564,746 of NC_069391.1, forward strand.
CACTTACTGCAAGAACTTGGGATGAGAGCCAAAACCACTGTAAATCTCTGTCCTCTGACCTGGCCACCTTCAATGACATTTATTACTCAGTAAGCATACCCTCATTCACAGACCGTAGTGGGTAGAGGGATCTATGCCGTCAGTTAGGAATGGCAGTGCACACGTGGCACGCGTTCTTTTTCCGTGCAGCTTCTCAGCACAGTGCTTGAGGTGGCCCCTACCAACTGACTGGAGGTGGCATGAGAGTTGAAGCTTATGAACCATCTTTACTTTAACCTGTTTCTCATCTCAGCTTTCTGCTCAGCTCTCAGTGCTGCTTAGTAGCTTCTTTGACTCTCATGGAATTTCAGGCAGAGAGGTCCCAAACTGGTGGGCTGGATTGAAGGGACTGGCTCCTTGTGAACAGAGCAGCTCATGGAATGACTCCCCTTCAAAGGCTGGCAGAAATTCTTACCCAGCTGGGAGGTGAACTGAAGGGTGAGCCTCCATCTGCATGGTGGCTTGAAGGCTGCAGGGATAGGTCACTGATGAGCTGATGTCATGCACCAGTCAGACACAGTCCTCTTGGTCAAAGCTCATAGGGCTCCCTGTAGTGTTCATTTTCTTCCACTGGCCCATTCCCTCCCCTACCTCCCCTTGCCCCCCCCCCCCCCCCCGCCACATATTGGAATATTTCTCATCATTTTCCACATACCTCTCATCTCTTTGAATCTCCCCTCAGGGTAATTATCTCAACAATGCGAGGAAGATGTTGACAGAAGTTAATCCTCCTGGTTCATTTTGGGCTATCTCCAACTATATTAAGATGTGGCAGCAGGCTGATAGTAAAAAATCCTCTGGGTAAGTCTGTTAGGATTCCTGGGCATGTCCAACTCCATAATTCCTTCATAAAGACATGGTATTGAGATTCCTCTCCAGTTTCTGCTCCCAAAACTCTTTCATAAGTCAATATTGTAATTGCCTATTTGTGCATTTTCGTTACTTAATAACTTCTTAGGACAGTCTTATTCTCTGTCCCCTCCCCGGTACCTAGCAGTCCCTGGCACTTTTTTTTTTTTTTTTTCAAGTTACTAGGTGGGGACCTTTTTTTTTTTTTTTTAAGTTTATTTATTTGTGAAAGAGAGAGAGAGAGAGAGAGAGAACCCCAAGTAGGTTCTGCACTGTCAGCACAGAGCTAGATGTGGGGCTTTGAACCCACAAACCATGAGACCATAACCTGGGCTGAAGTTGGATCTTAACCGACTGAGCCACCCAGGCGCCCTTAAGTTACTGGGTTGGGACCTATGTCGTCTTTCTCTCAGAGGAAGAAGGTGAGGCTTTAGCTAGGACTTCACAGCTGATGAACCCTGGCATCTAACTTCCCATCCCTTGACAAGGCTACCGAAACTGAGGTGGCACTTTCTCCGTCAGGACCACTTGGCACTAGAGTTGCCCCAGGAAGTAAGGGAGCAGTGGGATAACTTTGAAGATCAACTCCAGGGACCCTGAAACAGGGTAGTCATCATCCACGTTCCCTAACTGGGGTTTCCATCTTTAACATCTTGGGTGATTTTTCCCTCCCCTGGTCCTAAAGCCTCTTCGGGTTGGAAAAGACATCTGTCCGTGAACCATGCCCAGACGTGGCCTTAGGCAGGCAGGGCAAGCTAGGACTTCATTGTATTTAATGCAGGGCAAGGGGAGAGAAGGGAGTGGGGGTGGGGTGAAATGGGGGGGTGGGGTGGGAGGGGCAGAATTTTATCCCAGTTCTACTTCACCAATCTTTAGGTATTACGGTCGAAGCTCAAGATGTTACAAGGTACAAACCAGTTGGCCAAAGTGGCAGCAGGAGGACTGCACTTCTCATCTTCCCTGCATCTGTGAGATGGCAGCTTTCGGGAATCCAGATAAGGACTACTCTTTGCCCTGAGTTGGGTAAGCACGAGGGATGGGACTGAGGCACGAGAGTTGGGGAGGGAGGAGGGAGAGGATCTCAGAGCAGGGGCTCAGAAGTCAGGGGAAAAACTTATTCCTGAGAGTGACAGTCACCTCCACAGACTTCAGGGCCTTGGTCTGCTTATGTAAGGGGGGGTTGGGCAGGGAAGGCCTGGAACTGGAGGGAGGCTTTTTGGCTGTCTGAGAAGATGGGATGAGCTGGATGAGCATTCTTAATAACAGTGAATGTGGAGCTCACTGATGCTTCACTCTTACAGGTACATGTGCCAACAAGAGCCTGTGCCCCTCACCTGTAACTGCAGCCTGCAGGACCTAAGATCATCTCCCTCCAGTGTTCTTTCACTCTTCTGTGGGCAGTGCCCAGGCAAGGGCTGATCCATGCCCAACACTTCTAGCCAGCCTGCCGCCTGCTTGAAATCCTGTCCCAGAAACTGGACTGTTCCTGGGAAAGTGGGTGAAGAAGTCTCTAGAAGAGATTTTGGCCTCCCCAAGAACTTCCCATAGTGGAATTGGGGGCGGGGTGGAGGAGGGCGCATGGGCTGAGTGGATAGGGGCAGCCCGGAGCCAGCCAGGCAGTTTTATTGAAATATTTTTAAATAATTTGCACGTGTTAGTCTCATGTGTCAGCAATGCTTTGTCTGGTTCAGTGATTGCCCACGGGAGAGCAAGCCCAGGGGCTAGATAGGAAATGTTCTGTCCCTTGAGTCCATGCTGAGGTTCCCCTACATGGGGAGAAGAGCCGGTGAGCCCATTTGGGGCTGGCACTGTCCAATATGTGTGCTCTGTCCTCACAGGGCATCCTGAAGGCCAAGGTTGGAGGCCAGAGACCACAGGCTCTACTGCTAAGAGCGTGCCCCAGGCAGCTGCAGGCCGGGTGTGGGAGGCTTGGCATGGTGCCCTCGGTGGCAGAGGAGACTGCCCGCCTCACAGTTCAGGTTGCGGTAGCGGGCAACAGCTGGTGTGGGGCGGGGGCACATGGACAGGAAGCCAAAGCTGAACGGGCCAAGACAGCAGCCAGGGCAGGGCAGCCCCTCATCAGACTCCCGGGGAGCTGAGGGGGGCGGCGAGGGTTCTGTCCGCTCCAGGGCTGCTGCCCGGGGCAGGCTATGCTGGGCCCGGTTCCAGGGCTCCCCAGCCCAGCCTTGTGGGGAGTTCACCACCACAGCTGGGGGGTTGTTGTTAAGGGTAGGTCCTGATCTAGGGGACCAGGGCTGGGAGGCTGAGGAACAAGTGCTGATGAAGTTGTCTGTGGCTACGGCCAGGGGCAGCTGGGGAGCTGGTCCTGGGGGTTCTGGCTCAGGGCTACTGCCCTCACACTCCATTCTTTCTTCAGCCGAGGGGCCCACAGTGGGGGGGCCAGGACCTGGCAGTGCTGTCTCCATACGTCGGGGAAGTTCAGGGGATGATGGTAGCGAGCGGCAGCGACGGGCAGGTGTCCCAGGCTGGACCAGGGTCTCTGGAGTGGTCACCAAGGGCAGTTGGGTGGAGGGCAGTGGTGATGGTGGTACAAGGGGCAGGGGGGCGACTGGCTTGCTGGGTGTGTCCAACAGCTTGATCTTGCCTCCCCTGAGGTCTTCCCGGAGTGAAAAGGGGTTGACTCGAGTCAGATTGTCCCCCCAGTTGGGGGGTGATTCCGGTGATGGGGGCAGGAAGAGGTCTGACCGGCTTCGGGAAAGCCGGGGGTCTGGCCTAGGAAGTGTGGCAGACGGACCCCCTCTTGAAACAGACCCTGTAGACAGAGAAGTGTGTGGTTACTGTTCTTAGCATTGACCATAGTTCCTTGAGGCCTCATTATTCACCAGGAGGCTGGTGGGACTAGAGCTTACAAAAGGGAGTTCCACTGGGTACTTTGGAAAGGGGGAGATGTCACCTCTAGCCCTCCTTTACCTCTTCTTTCCTCCTTCTCCTTCCTTGGCTCTAGAATTTGAAAATATCTTTTTTTGAGATGTCCTTTCACCACCACCCACCCACAGCCTTCTCAGCTAATAAATACACTTAGTCTTCCCCAGACAATTCCCTCAGTCCTAGGGAAGAGACACAAAAGGACTTATGTTGGGTCAAGGTCATGCTCACTTACTCTGATTGTGTGTCAGGGGAGCCCTGGTGAGGGGGGATGGCTCAGGCAGCTGCTCAAGGATCCATTCCAGGTGCTGGGTGATTTCAGTGAAGGGAGCACGAGTGCTGGGTTCCATCTGATGGGGAGAGAAAGGGGCAGCTTCATTCATTGCTCCAAAAGAGGGTCCCTAAGTTTTCCTCTCACCACCTGGGACAGGAAAGCCTTGCCAGCTGATGGATGTGGGTGGTAGGCAAGGAAAGGGAGTGAGGATCTTACACTGCAGCAGTGGATGGCCAGGAGCAGGAAGGGCAGTGGGCAGTCATCCCCTACCAGGGTCTGGAAAGCAGGCACATCCAGGCCGAAGTCCTGCGGGTACAGAGAAGAGGGGCCTTCAAGTCAGCCTTCCTTGGGTTCTTCTTCTGCCCCCCAGTCAGGACCTCAACCTCCAGAGAACCAGTCTAGAGCTCCTCCTTTTCAAACCTGGAGACATCATTCACCTCAGTACGGGGTAGGTAATCTGGGTCGGCAGGTACTCGTGCAATGAGCTCACAGAGGACAATCCCAAAGGCAAAGACATCAGCCTGGGGGGGGGAGGAGAGAATGTCAGTGGAAGACACTGACAGTTTTCATGTCAGAATTTTGTCAGAATATGTCAGAATCTGGGGGGAAGTCTTGATAGTTTCATGTGTTGGAGGGGTGCCTATGAAGGGGAAGGGAGATCTTGGGGGTCTCCTAAATATTCAGTAGGGCTGTTAAGGAAATTGGGATGGGACCTTATAAAAGTATCTCGAAGGTCTCTGGAAGGCCTTGGGTATCTGAAGGATTGATGTCTTACCTTCTCATCATACAGCTCACCCCGCAACACCTCTGGAGCCATCCAGTATGGGGAACCTACCACAGCCAATGGCTCCTTTCTTGCCCCTTCCCTGCAGGGGTAGGGGCAGAGTGGTCAGAAACAGCTCACTCAGATAACCCCCCTAAACAAAAGGGGATGAGGTCAGCCCCCTCCCCACTCCAAGGGAAATGTCTCTGGAGGCTTCATTTAGATAGGGGCCTTCTAGAAAGTTTAGGGAGCACAGGGGCATTCACCTCACCTATACACAGGAATCTTTTCAGCCAGCCCGAAGTCACCCACAACAGCCGTGAAGCCTTGGTCTTCCCGTCGGATCAGACAGTTCTGGCACACACATAGCATCCCCATACACCCATCACCTTCTGTTCTCTTATCTCCCAATATACACCCCAAAGCCCTGTCACTCCAGAAGAACCCCAACCCTCTCTGATCTACCAGTTCTCTAATGCAGCACAATCTTGCAATTTCATCTATCACTGCAAACATAGGCTGGTAACCAGCCCCTTAGAGCTCCCCTTCACCCCAGTCCCCCGTTCTCCAATGCTTTGCTACCCCAACATCCTAATATGTCTACTATCCACATTCCAACATCCATGGGTCAGATACAGTGTAATAGTTTCAAATCCCCTTTCATGCCTTCATCCACCTGGCCAGCCTACCTTGGATGTTAGGTCTCGGTGGAATACACCTTTGGCATGCAGGTACCGCAGGCCGCGGGCAATGTCCAGAGCCAGGTGGAGCCTGACAGGCCAGGACAGGGGTTCCGGAGAGCTGAGCAGCTGTTCAAGGGTTCCCCCATTCATATACTGGGGCATAATGGGAGCAGAAGGGGAATGAATGTCAAGGTTTCTGCCTGTACTGCAGGTCTCCTACTTATAAGCCAGGGGACACTTAGGAGAATCGCAAAGGTCAGAAGGGTGAGTCTGTGCGCTAGGATCTCCCGCTCATATTCTAGAGCTGTCCTGTCCAAGACCTGTGCAACTATTTAAATTTAAATTAAGTTTAAATAAAATTAAACATTCAGCTCTCCAGTCACACTAGTCATATTTCTACTGCTACCTACCCACATGTACCTACAGAACATTTTCATCACTACAAAAAGTTCTATTGGACAACATTGTTATAGAGCATATAGGGAATGTGACCAACTGAGGCCTTTTATTTGTGGTTAGCCCAAAGGGAAGTTCAGGAAGCCTCCAATGGGAGGAGGTCCTGCTGCCTCTCATTATTCCTCTGTAGATGCATCGGGCGCTGACTCTCTCTCCCCATGGTGATGGTGGGGGGGTCCCCTCCTTCCTGGCCCATCCTCACCTCTGTAAGAGCGTGCAGCTGCCCCTGGTGCACACAGACCCCCATGAACCTGGAAGAGGATGGGGAAGATAGGAGGGTAGGCTGTAAGAACCCAGGCCCCTCTACAGTTCCCACTTTTCCCGCGGGATCTTTCCTCTTCTCCCAGCAAGCTTCTCAGCAAGCGGCTGAGGCCGCTCACCTTAGGATGTTCGGGTGTCGGAGCCGGTTCATCAGCTGCACCTCCCGTAGCGTGTTTCCCCGGTTACTGGGGAGTCTGTTCATTTTCAGCACCATGACTTGCCCTGACTGTCGGTGCCGAACCTGGGGGCGGCATGGGCCGGCGAGTCCCGTGCAGATTCGCCAGGTCGCGAGTGTCGTCCGGGTCTGGGGCCCCTAGTTCCAGCCTCCCGTCTAAGGCTCGGTCCCGCCCCTCTGCCCTCTCTGCTGATCCTACCTTGTAGACCTCAGAGAAGAAGCCGGCCCCGATCTTCTCGGCGCAGTGGAAATCGTCCACGCGCGCCAGGCTGGACACAGCGCTGCGGAGAGCCCGGTAGGAGGAGGGGCGGCCCCGGCCCGGGCCTCCACCCGTGCCCCCCGGCCCCGGGGGCCCCTCCCCCGGCGCCTCACCGGGCCCTGGCCCAGGGCCCCGCAGTGGGGGCCGTTCCCCGGCCATGGCCGGGCCCCCAGCCCCGGCCTGCCTCACATGGCAGGGTCCCCGGGGCCCGGGCAGGCCGCGCTTGCCATGGGCGCGCGCCCAGCCCGATTCGGGACGCAGGGGCTCCCGCCCGGGAGAATGGAAGATCAGCGTAAGATCCTGGGCCCGCCCCCGCCGCGCCGGCTTGCAGGGCCCGGGTAAACGCCGCTCCGCTTCTTTCGGCGCAGGGCCTGGGCCTGGGCCTGGGCCGGGCGGTGGCAGTGGCTCTCCCGGGCGCCGGCGGGCAAGCGGGCGGACTCCCCGCAGGCGGAGGCGGGCTGGCTGGCTGGCGGGCGGCGGCTGCTCCGCTTCGCCGCTGGGGCTCAGGCTCCGCGGCCTGCCAGGGGCGGGGCTGAGCCGGGCCTCCGCTTAACTCCTTCCAGCCCGGCCCACCGGCAGCGGCCACGCCCCCTCAGGTACGCAACCCCTAACCCGTGGCAGCGACACCCTGGGCGAGAGGGTCTGGGACGTCGGGGCCAAATAAGTTCAGGCCCGAGCTAAATAACTGAAGGGAATTATGGGCTGATTGTGCGTCCGCGCAGCTCAAATACCTTTTTAGCTGCCCTGGGTGTCCTTTCTCTCCTCCCACCCTCAGTCCACTGTCTACAGAGAGCCGAGCTCAGGAAGCCGCCGGATTCCTGGGCTCCGTGGGCCAGCAGGGCAGAAAAGTAGACACTTCAGGTCTAGCCACAATCGGAGGTAGCCCAGCAACCTGCCTACCTTTCCGGCCCGCGCTCTGTTCCAGCCTGCCCATTTCCCAGGTCTCGACCCTTACACCCCTGGATTCCCTGACACTTTCTCCCTTCTCGGGCGGTTGTATCGTGAGCCTGTGGCCAGCCCGTCCCTGATGTGGCCCACACCTCCTTACTCCATCCCGCCTCCCTCGAATAAAGTTCAGAGGAAGAGAGGAGTATCCGTCCAGTGACTACCCAGCCTCAACCTCCTACTCTTTCCTCCAAATGACCCTATCTCTCTGCAGAGAAGCCTCCACCTGCCCGGAAGCCCCTCCTTCCGCGAGATCCCACCCCTCGGCAAAACCCCGCCCCTCCAGGAGCCCTTTCCTTCGGAGACCCCTCACTTCCTCAGTGAGACGCCCCCTTCAGAGGGACCTTTCCCCAGTATGATACTGCCACCATCAGTGTGTATCAGAACCCCTCAGTGAGACACCCCTCCTCTGTGTGTTCCTTCCACACAATGAGACCCCACCTCTCAGAGTGACTACACCGGTCATTGTGACCCCCTCCTCTCAACGTGACTCCTCCCCTCAATGTGGCCCAGCGCTTATCAGTGTGACCCCTCTCTGGAGGTTCTGCCCTCCACCTTGTAGGAATCCGGTCTGCCCCCTCAGGCTGGAGGAGGAGCTGCAGTCTGCCTCTTTTAAGTCGGTGCTAAGCCCTGAATGCGCACGCACTGTGCACTCACCGAACCCAACGCTTCCGGTTCTCTGCTGGCTCCTCCCCCCGGGGGTCGGCGAAATAGCCAATTATCGCCAGGGATGAGTGACTACGCTCCATCCGGAGGACGCCTCCCAGGCGAGCGTTTGCGGGCAGCTGTGAGCAGCTTGCCACCTAGCGGCGGAATGGAGGGTGGCGGGAATGAAGCCTGCAGGTCTCGGGAGCGAGAGGGGCTTGAAGAAGGCAGAGTTCTTTAAAAAAAATTCTCAAGTATTGCATTTCTGTTTCTGTGGTAAGATGAAAAGGAAATTAAGGCAAGCACATTCTGCGTCCGTGTGCGTGCTCGCCTTCTAACAGAGTCGTGTCCGGTGTTTATGAGAGTTGGAGCCAAGTTCTATTTAATTGTCCAGGGCTAATGAGAGGAGAAAAAACAGTCTTAGATTATAAACGTTGCCTTAGGGTGGAGAGAAGACCGGATGCTGTCCCGGTGCAGCGTACAGCGGAAGATTTCGCACAGGTTTGGAGACAGAATGGAAGAGATTCACAGCCCTTCTAGAGCCAGTGAAGATAGGCCAGTCTTGAGAACAACCTATGCCTGGGCCTTGTGCATCATAATTCTTCCAGAGGCAATTTGATCTCAGCGAAACAAACTCATTCATCACGTTAATGTTCATTTAACACCCACAACTATTTAATTTGTAAATGTGCTTCCTATAGTTGTATGAGATCTGTAAACACTAGGAATTTATGCATTTTGTTAAAATATTATTATAATAGATAATGTAATTGACATATATCTGACCTTTTATCCAAGTTTGAGAGTTACCGTTGTTGGCGATAGTAATTCCAAGCAGAGGAGCCAGGATCCTGTTTTAGAAAGATCACTGTGGTGGTTGTATGGAGGCAGGGAGACTGATTAGAAAGGAAGTTCTGCTAATGTTCAGTCAGGAGAGGATGAGAGACTGAACTAGGATAGGGATAATAGGGAAGAAGAGGAAACATTCAACCAGTCTGGGAAAACTTGATGATTGATTTAGTATCCGAAGCCAGTCAGGTCAGTGGAGAGAAAGCATCAGCCAGGATCATTTTTAAGTTTGTAGTTTAGATGACTGGTGATATCAACTGAGATAAAGAATCCAGGAGGAAAGGTTGGGTGGGGGAAGTTGGATGTTTGCCTCAAGTAAAGGTGTGATGATAAAGGAAACCATGAATGTGGATGCCATCATCCAAGTAGAGTGTATAGAGGGAGAAGGCTGACAAGAATCCTGGGAATCACCAACATTAAAAGGGTGTGTGGATGAAAAGAATTCCATGAAGGAGACTATGAAGAATCAAGCTGAAAGATAGGAAGAGAATCTAGAGAGGCTGGTGCCATGGAATCCAAGGAATGGGGAATTTAGGGAAAGTGAAATAATGAACAGCATTAAGTAGTACAGAGGGGTCTGCTAAGATAAGTTTTAAGTATTCCTTAATTTAAGCTATTAGAAGATCCTTTTGTGGTTGTTTTTCAAACTTTTATGGTGGAAAAATGTCAAATATGAAAAGAAAGAACAAACAATAAAACAATGAATGTTTATTTACCTTGGGTAAGACCATTTTGTTGGAGAACCTTGTGCAAAATCACTTGTCTATGCCTCATTTGTACTGTTGCCATAAGTGATCTGACCGAGGTGAAAGTACCTGCTTTCATGTACCTACTATGCTAATGATTCTCCAATGATAATTCATGGCCAATCTTGTTTCATCTAACTCTATACCCTTGCTCTCTCCTTCCACTTAATTATTTGGTGTATATTTTTGATATAGCATTTCATCAATAAATATTTCAGTATGTTACCTTTGAAAGACGAGGATTCTTCTTTAAACCAAACCACAGTACCATGTCACACCCCAAAAAGCCCGTTAATTCCTTAATATCAAATATCTATTTGCTCATATTTCCCCCATTATCTTATAAATGTTTAGTTTACGAAATTGTTTGGGGCATCTGGGTGGCTCAGTTGGTTGAGCATCCGACTTCAGCTCAGGTCATGATCTTGCAGTTCATGAGTTCAAGCCCAGGGTCAGAGCCTGACAGCTCAGAGCCTGAAGCCTGCTTCAGATTCTGTGTCTCCCTCTCTCTCTCTGCCCCTCCCCTGCTCGTGCTCTATGTCTCTCTTTCTCGCTCTCAAAAATAAATAAACCTTAAAAAAAATTGTTTGAACCAAAATCCAAATAAGGTCAATACATCACAGTTGATGTATCTCTTAAATCTTTTTAAATCTTACTGTTTTTGTCTTTTTAAAGTTGTTTCTTTTCTTCCTTCCTTCCTTCCTTCCTTCCTTCCTTCCTTCCTTCCTTCCTTCCTTCCTTCCTTTCTTTCTTTTTTAAAGTAATCTCTGTATCCAACATGGGTCTTGAACTTACAACCTTGAGATCAAGAGTTGTGTGCTCCACTGACTAAGCCAGCCAGGAGCCCCGGTTTGTTTGTTTGTTTTAATGTTTATGTATTTATTTTGAGAGACACACACAGCATGAGCAGGGGAGGGGCAGAGAGAGAGGGAGAGAGAGAGAATCCCAAGCAGGCTCCTTGCTGTAGGTGTGGAGCCTGTGGGGCTCAATCTGGGGACCACAAGATCATGACCTGACCTGAAATCAAGAGTCAGATGCTTAACCACCTGAGCTACCCAGGTGCCCGTTTTCTAAAGAAACCATGTCATTTGTTCTGTAGCGTTTCTCAAAGTCTGAATTTTTCTGAGCTTCTTCTGGTAAATTTATCATGTTTCTCAGTCCCCTGTATTTCTGGTAAATTGGTAGTTAGAGACTTAATCAGATTTAGATTTGATTATTTTGGCAAAACTAATTCATCAGTGGGTCTAGTATTCTCTCTCTCTCTTTTTTAGTTTAGTACTCTTATCAGGAGGCATACAGTGGCCTGTTTGTGAGGTAAATTATGATGTTCATTGTCTAGACCAGGGTTTCTCACACCTGGCACTACTGACATTTGGGGACAGATAATTCCTAATTGTAGGTGGCTGTCTGTGCATTGCAGGATGTTTAGCGACATCCTTGGTCTCTACCCACTGGATGTCAGTAGCAACTCCCCCAGTTGTGATAATCAAAAATGTCTTTAGACATTGCCAGTTGTCTCCTGGGGGACAAAAAATTATCCCTGATTGAGAAGCACTGCTCTAGTTTCATTAATAAAGGAGTTAGAAAATAATATTCTCATTCTGTTTTTCCTTCTTTGTTTAGTAGGTAGAATACCTCTATAAAGAGAAACTTTTCCACAACAGCTTGTTACCCAGAGATATATTTCATGCAGGAAGGGCAAGAAAAATGGTTGTTTCTCTTTTATTTTACCAGCTTTTAATGAGTTGGTTCCCTTGCATTCTCCAAAAGTGACCAGTGAGGTTTTTTTTATGGTACCATTATGAACTCATAATTTAATACATGTATGATGTGTCTCAATTGTTGGTTGTTTTTCTCATTTTTATTTTTTCATTAATTTTTTTTAATGTTTATTAATTTTTGAGAGAGAGACAGAGTGCGAGCCGGGGAGGGGCAGAGAGAGAGGGAGACAGAATTGGAAGCAGGCTCCAGGCTCTGAGCTGTCAGCACAGAGCCCGATGCGCGGCTTGAACTCAGGGACCGTGAGATCATGACCTGAGCCAAAGTCGGACCCTCAACCGACTGAGCCACCAGACACCCTTTTATTAATTTTTTTAACATTTATTTATTTTTGAGAGACAGAGCATGAGTGGGGGAGGGGCAGAGAGAGAGAGAGGGAAACATAGAATCTGAAGCGGGCTCCAGGCTCTGAGCTGTCGGCACAGAGACCAACGCGGGGCTCAAACTCACAAGCTGTGAGATCTTGACCTGAGTCGAAGTCAGACGTTTAACCGACTGCGCCACCTAGGCACCCTTGTTTTTATCATTTTAAAATTGTCCTATTTTGACCAGTTGGAACTTATTCAGGTTGGATCCTGAGTGGGTTTTTTTGACACAACCTTTTAAGGTTTCTTGCTATTTAATATAGTAAAATGTTCCATACTTATTTTGTGTATTCCTAAACTAGAGCTGGTATCAGCTATTTTTCCCAAAGATTCATAGTTCCTTTTATTGGAAATGGTATTTAGAGACTGTAATCTGGGATATAAGATTATTTGACTTTAGGAAGAGCAGTTTCATGAAGATAGTTGATTACCTATTGTTCTCAAAACAGTCCCCTCTACCATCTCTTTATTATGAAAAATTTCAAACATGCAGAAAAGTTGAAGGAATGCACAGTGAAGGCCTGTGTACCTTCATCTAGATTCAACAATTGTTAACATTTTGCTGTTTGTTCTCTTTGTGTGTCTCTCTCTAATGTGGTATGATATGATAAATGACCTGATATAACATAATAAATTTTTATTGTACCATTTGAAAATAAGTTTCTGACATCATGGCATTATTAGCATTATCCTCTAAGGTCATTTCTTCTATAACCAAAATACCATTATCACACCTTGAATTACTTCATTTGGTTTCTTGATTCTCATATTTTATTGGCTCTTTCTTCTAGGTCTCTTTTGCTGATCTACTACATCTTCCTGACCTCTAAACAGTGGCGTACCAGGGCTCCATCACTGGACCTCTTCTGTTCTCTCTACACACATGCACAGCTGGTCATTTCTCTTGCTTGAGACCCTCAGTATAATGTTGAGTGACTTAATGACAGTAGATACTTGTATCTTGTTCCTGATCTTTAAAAGAGTGCTTTTAATTTGTCACTGTTTTTTTTTTATAAAGTCTATTTATTCATTTTTGAGAGAGAGTGCAGGAAAAGGGCAGAGATAGAGGGAGACAGAGAATCCCAAGTAGGCTCCTTGCTATTGGGGCAGAACTGGATGTGGGGCTCAAACTCACAAACTGTGAAATCATGACCTGAGCCAAAATCAAGAGTCAGACACTTAACTGACTGAGCCACCCAGGTGCCCCTTAATTTTTCACTATTAGGTTTCATGTTTACTGTGGGATTTTTTTGTAGCTACCTATTCTAGTTAGTTCTTATCACATTAAGTGGCATGTAACTAATCACATCAAAACCCAGTGGCATAGGGGCACCTGGGTGGCTCAGTCAGTTAAGCGTCCAACTTCGGCTCAGGTCATGATCTCATGGTTCATGAGTTTGAGCCCTGCATTGGGCTCTGTGCTGACAGCTTGGAGCCTGGAGCCTGCTTCGGATTCTGTGTCTCCTTCTTCCTCTACCCCTTGCCTGCTCACCCTCTCTTTCTCTCTCTCAAAAATAAATAAACATTTAAAAAAACCCAGTGGCATAAAACAAGTACTTATTCTCATAAATCTATTGATTTGAGTCAGCATTCTAAACTAGAATTGGCTACAGTGTTTGGCTATATGCCATCTGTCTCTTGTTCTTCCTGGGACCCACTGATAGCCTCAGAATGTTCTTCTCATTGTGCTAGAAGAAGGGTAAGAAGACAAGTACGGTTTTGCAACTGCTTTTCATGCCTTAGGGTCATGTCATGTCTGTCAACATTCCAGTGACGAAAGCAAGTCATATGGCCAAGCCCAAAGTATACTGTCTATAGCAGGGATGGGAGGAAGGGAGAAAAAAGATTTCTAAACAATGATACATTACTTTAATTAATTTTCTAAAATTAAACCAACTTTGCATTTATAGAATAAACTTAACTTGCTCTTGACGTTTTTCTTTTTCTTCTCCTTCTCCTTCCCCTCCTCCCCTCCCCCACTCCTCCTTCTTCTACCTTATTAGATTTGGGTTGCTTTTTAGGGTATTTTACAGTTTTATTTTTTATCAGTTTTGTATTGAAATATAATTCAAAGGCCACATAATTCACCCATTTAAGGTGTAAAATTCAGTAGTTTTTGTTATATGCACAATTTTGCAACGATCATCACAATTAATTCTAGAATATTTTCATCATTCCAAGAAGAAACCTCATGTCCATTGGCAGTCACTCCCTATATCCTGCCCCACAGTCCTAGGCAATGGTTAGTTAACTTTCTCATTGTATAGATTTACCTCTTCTGGACATTTAATATATGGAATCATGTAATATATGGTCTCTTGGTATCTTGTTTTTTTCACTCAGCATAACGTTTTCAAGGTTCATCCATGTGATAGCATGTATCTGTACTTCATTTTTTTTTTATTGCTGAATAATATTCCATTGTGTGGATGTACTGTGTTTGTTCATTGGCTGATTGCCATTTGGGTTGTTTCCACTTTTTAGCTATTATGAATGATGCTCCTATGAATATTCACGTACAGGTTTTGTATGGACATACGTTTTCATTGCCTCATGTTCCTCATGTGTTTTGTTCCTCTATTCCCCCTTTACTACCTGTTTGGTTTAAGCTAATATCTTTTAGCATACCATTCTAGTTTTCCTATTTGCTTTTTTTAAACTTACATATTTTAGTTACTTTCTTGGTGGTTGCTCTGTGGATTATAATCTAGTCAAATTGTTGAAAGGTAAACACACAATTAATTACCTGAACCTTATATAGTTGATTTGCTTTGGGTAATTGCTGAAGAACACATAATCTGCTATAATGCTGGAGGTGGAAGTCCCCTAGCATGTTGTGTAACTAGTAGTGCTGGCTAGTAAGAAAGCTATTGATAGTGCAATTTATTTTTCATGTCATAAGCCATCTTATACTCCTCTTATTCTCATTGTTTTTCAGTGGCTTCTTAGGGGTTTACAGTCAAGCAGATATCTTTTTCTTCTTTTCCAACACTTATGGTTCTTATTACTTGTTTTGGTTTCATGCACTGTCTAGACTGTCTAGAATAATGTTGAATAATAAGGGTGAAAGCGATCAGTTTTGTCTTGGTTCTGACTTCTGTAAGATTGCCTAAAGTGAAGGACTGTCAACTCTACACGCTGGCATCCAGCTTATGCCAATGGCAAATGTAGCTAATCCTTAGTATTTTTTTTTTTTTTTTTTGCTAAGCCACAGCCCTTTTTCAGAAACCTCACAGTAATATTCCCATAAGTGACTAGTTAATTGGAACTGGTATGATGAATGAGATCTGTTTGCCAGTTCTGGCCCTGGATTTTCTCTTGGATGTAGTTTGATATTGGCTGTTCATTTCAAATATTCTTTATCATGTTTCTATTTCTGGTTTACTAAAAACCTTTTTAAAAATCACAAATGGGA
This sequence comes from Acinonyx jubatus, assembly GCF_027475565.1. Taxonomy (NCBI): domain Eukaryota; kingdom Metazoa; phylum Chordata; class Mammalia; order Carnivora; family Felidae; genus Acinonyx; species Acinonyx jubatus. The sequence goes on from NC_069391.1 coordinate 36,580,135, forward strand.
GCGTGCCTGGGTGGCTCAGTCAATTAAGCGTCTGACTTTGGCTCAGGTCATGATCTCTTGGTCTGTGAGTTCGATCCCCACATCAGGCTCTGTGCTGACAGCTAAGAGCCTGGAGCCTGGTTTGGATTCTGTGTTTCCCTCTCTCTCTCTACCCCTCCTCCACTCATGCTCTGTCTCTCTCTTAAATAAATAAACATTAAAAGAAAAAGCTTCCAACTCTTGTTTTTGGTTCAGGTAATGATCTCAGGGTTTGTAGTTTGAGCTCCTCATCAGGCTCCACGTTACTGGTGCAGAGCCTACTTTGGGTTCTCTCTCTCTCTCTGCCTCTACTCCCTCTGGCACACATGCTTTCTCTCTCAAAATAAACAAATAAACTTAAAAAGTTCACAAATGGCGGGGGCCTGGGTGGCTTAGTCGGTTGAGTGTTGGACTCTTGATCTCAGCTCAGGTCTTGATCTCAGGGCTGTGAGTTTAAACCCCAGGTTGGGCTTCACACTGGAAGTGAAGCCTCCTTAAAAAAAAAAAAAAGGATCTTAAAACAATTTTTTAAATGTTTATTTACTTTTGAGAGACAGAGAGAGACACAGAGTGCGAGTGGGGGAGGGGCAGAAAGAGAGAGAGAGAGAGAGAGAGAGAGAGAGAGAGAGAGAGAAGGAGACACAGAATCTGAAGCAGGCTCAGGCTCTGAGCTGTCAGCACAGAGCCTGACAAGGGGCTCATGCTCACAGACTGCAAGTTCGTGACCTGAGCTGAAGTGGGACGCTTCAGTGACTGAGCAACTCAGGTGCCCCAAAAATATCTTTAAAAAAAAAATCACAAATGGATATTTAATTTTTTAAATGATTTCCCCATGTCTGTTAGAGTGATGAAATGGCTATTTCCTTTGGTGTATTCATGTTAATTACATTGATAGATTTTCTAGTTCAATCATTGCTGTAATCCTAGAAACATGACGTATATTATTCTTTTACAATATTGCTAGGGGTGCCTGGGTGGCTCAGTCAGTTAAGCGTCTGACTTCAGCTCAGCTCAGGATCTCATGGTTTGTGAGTTTGAGCCCCACTTCAGGCTCTGTGCTGACAGATCAGAGCCTGGATCCTTTGGATTCTGTGTCTCCCTCTCTCTCTGCCCCTCCCCGCTCATGCTCACTCTCTCTCTCAAAAATAAATAAACTTAAAAAAAATTTACAATATTGCTAGATTTTTTTTTTTTTATTATGTGCCAGACACCAGTGCTTCATGCTAGAGATACAACTGTGAACAATATCGACAGATAAAGTATCTGCCCGTATTGAACTCTCAATTCAGGGGTGATAAAGAACATTTGCCAGCTCTCCCTGACGCTGTGCTTTTGGCAGAAACCACTCAAGATATGCTGTCTTGCAGAGCCTTGAGAGGTCCCAGAAAGAGGGCTGCGATCATTTAGTGGTATTTGCCACTGGATTGGAGGAGAGAAGACAGTGATGGCAAGCATCCTGCTATTTGCTATCCCTGGTTTGATGTTTTATTTAGGATTTTTCATCTGTATAACTTGTGTGAGGTTGTTAGGTCTTAGTAACTAATTTTGTAAATCGAGTGTAATGTAGGTCTTTTGGTAGGGGGCATCTATTCAACTGCTTTTTCAGTTTCTTCTGTGGCTATTGTCTTCTTCAGGTGTTCTGTGTCATTTTGGGTTGATATTCATTTATATTTTCCCAGACAATATTAATTGCACTGAGATTTTTTTGGTTTAGTTATATGAAGTTTCACTTAGTATTCTGTTTTTTTCTTTTTTAATGTTTATTTATTTTTGAGAGAGAGTACGAGCCTGGGAGGGACAGAAGAAGCGGGAGACAGAAAATCCGACCAGGCTCTGCACTGTGTGGGTTCAGCTTTTGGCTTTGTCCAACAAAGCTGAGGATGGCAGAAAGGATTACTCAAGACTCCATAAGAGAGGTGAGAGGGAGGCTAAGGGAAATGTCCCTGAGCTGCTCTCAACCTCCCGTATTTATTGAGCATACATTTAGGGTAACTTGTGCAATATGTCAGTGGACTACATGTGAGTAACAACGTATAGAAAACGTGCAGAAACTCACATGTGGAACTTGAGAAACTCAACAGAAGACTATGGGGGAAGGGAAGGGGCAAAATAGTTACAAACAGAGAGGGAGGGAGGCAAAATAAAAGACTCTTAAATACAGAGAACAAACTGAGGGTTGATGGGGCTGGAGAGGGAGAGAGGAAAATGGGTGATGGGCATTGAGGAGGGCACTTGTTGGATAAGCAGTGGGGTGTTGTAGGTAAGCAATGAATCACGGGAATCTACCCCCAAAACCAAGAGCACACTGTATACACTATATGTTAGCCAACTTGACAATAAATTTTATATATATTCATATATAAAAAGAAATGTGCAGAAAAACAAGTTAAGACAGGATCAAATATTCCATGTGATAACATGGTCTAAGGAATTTATGAGCATAGGCAGGACCTAATCCCTAGATACACATTAACTAGATAAGCTAAGCATGGTCTGCTGTTTTCAGCAAGGCCAGAAAGCAGTGTTCTGCTTTGCAATGTATTCCCTATAATCTAACCCAGGATATAGCTATTTGATTTCCCACAGTGCACTGTAGAGCCTGGTTCGAACTCAGGAACCGTGAGATCATGACCTGAGCCAAAGTCGAAAACTTAACTGATTGAGCCACCCAGGTGCCCCTAGTATTCTTAGATAGTTAAAAAAAAATTCCTGTGTGCCTGTGTTTCTAGCCATTTCCTCATGCCACCTGGAGGGCTTGTGTAATCTTTTTCTCTTGGCTTAGCTGTGCCAGTAGTTGGCTTATTTGCTTATTTATTTATTTATTTATTTATACAGCTCCTAGAATAATCATTTCAATTGTTTTTCTGGTTTCTGGTTTATTGGTGTCTACAGTCAGCTTCATAAATTTTTCCTCTTTTCCTTAGCTTATGATATTCCTCTTTTCCTAGCTTCTTGAGTTGACTGCTCAGCTATTTGCTAGGCAACTTACGTAGTTAGCTGGTTTAAAAATTTTTTTTTACGCTCGTTCAATTTTGAGAGACAGAGTCCAAGAAGGGGAGGGGCAGAGAGAGAGAGAGAGAGAGAGAGAGAGAAACCGAAGCAGGCTCCAGGCTCTGAGTTATCAGCACAGAGCCCGATGCTATGCTGGAACTCACGAGCTCTGAGATCATGACCTGAGCAGAAGTCAGCTGCTTAGCCGACTGAGCCACCCTGGCGCCCTTAGGTAATTAGTTGGTTTTAGATTTGTTTACCTGGCTAGCCTGTCTGCAGCCTATTCTGCTGACGTCCTCACAGTCTGCAGTGCATGACCCCCTGCCCTCGCTAGGCACAGCTAATTGGTAAGGGTAGCCAGTTCATCTGCTGGGAGACCAGGCTTCAGAGACATGAATGTGGTATAGATAGATATCAGTGTCCATCTATATCTGCTTCTCCTTTCTTCATTGGGCATGTGGAATCTCATACTTCCAAGCTGCAAAATGTTAACAATTGGTAAATCTAAGTAAAGATTATATTTTTATTGTGATTTTTCTGTAGGTTTTTTTTTCCAAGTTAAAACTTTAAAAAATATACCAGTGCCCTAATTCCCAGAATAACCTGGATGGGGCCAGCCATGAATATTTTAAAAAACCACTCTAGGTAATTCTGAAGCACATTCCTGCTTAAGAAATCACTGTTGTAGGGATGCCTGGGTGGCTCAGTCAGTTAAATGTCTGATCTCCACTCAGGTCACGATCTTGCGGTTCATGGATTCCAGCCCTGGGTTGGACTCTGTGCTGACAGCTCAGAGCCTGGAGCCTGCTTTGGATTCTGTGCCTCCCTCTCTCTCTGCCCCTCTCCTACTCACCATGAAAAGAGATCCAGAGAGTTTACTAATTTACCCAAGGTTGTATAGTTAGTAAGTGACAGATCCAGAACTGAGCCTATGTCCTTAGTCATGATGTTAGTATGCACTTGAGGCTAAAACTTTCCTCAATAAAGATTTGATTGAGTTCTCAGTTGTTATTTATCTCTAAATGATGGTATGTAATCATACTTTTTTTCTTTTGCTCCAAGAATTATTTAAGAGGGCATTTAAAAAATGTCTTAGTGTGGTTTTTTTTTGTTTGGTTAACCTAATTTTTATTTTCCGTTTACAGGTTTATTGTATTTGTGTGAAAAAATGTGGCTTATTTTGTGCTTGTTGGGATTTTTGAGATTTTTCTTTGTAGCTTAAGGTAATTTTTTTTTTTAATCTCTATTGTGGCAATTTATTGTATTTTGACTTTCTCTGTATCTCTGTCTCTTCTTTAAAGTTGTAAAATCACTGTGGTTAGGAATTATGTCTAATTCATTTATTCATCTCTATATTGACCAGAATGTAATTGTCTGGCAGAGATGTTCAATAAAAGTTAGTTGACTGAATAAATTAATATTGATCCTTGTGGATTTTAAGAATACTATACATATAAAAATGCCAGAAGGAGGGGCGCCTGGGAGGCTCAGTTGGTTAAGCGTCTGACTTGATTTTGGCTCAGATCATGATCTCATGGTTCAAGAAATTGAGCCCAGAGATGGGCTCTGCGCTGGCAGCACGGATTCTGCTTGGGATTCTCTCTCTTTCCCTCTCTCTCTCTGCTCCCCCCCCCAAAAAAATAAATGAACTTTTAAAAAAAGCCAGAAAGAGACTGTACCATTTCCTTTCCTTTGATCCATCCTCTGTGATATTGATAGTGGCCTATTTTCAGGACAACTAATAGTTGAATAAGATTCAATTGAAGCTGCATCCTAAGAGGAAAATGCACATTTTAAAGATCATTGAAGCATATGAGATTTTACAAATATAGTTGCATTTAGGAATTACTCTGAGAGCATGCCAAAATTTCTATTATTTTTTAAAAAATGTGTTTTTTAAGCCCATAAAATATTTTCACTGGTAAATAGATAAGGGAGTTAGAACTGGAAGGAATCTTTTTTTTTTTCCTTTAAAGATTTTATTTTTAAGTAATCCCCACACCCAGTATGGGGCTCAAAGTCACAACCCCAAGATCAAGAGTCACATGCTTCACTGACTGAGCCAGCCAGGTGCCCCAGAACTGGAAAAAGTCTTAATAGCCATCCAATGCATCTCTTTCATTTTACAGATGTGGCTCAAAGACTTTAAGTAATTTGCACAGACCTGTATTACCCATCCCATGTTCTAGTTAGGACTAGACTATATGACCAGTTTTTAAAGTCCCCTGTGTATAGTGAATAAGTCATCCTTATTCATATTCTGGTATTCCTTTTTAATATTTTGACTTCTTGAGTTACTAAAGACAGAAAAGTATATTAAAGTCTTCTAGTCAATACCACCATTTCTGGTCGTTTCTACTTGGATTCTTTCCATCCCCACCCTACCTCTTGGATGTCAAATGCTAAGATTTGGGTTATCATAATCTTTGGTTTATGATATAGTCTCATCATTTATTGATGCTTTGATTGATTTCTTCTTAATGTGTAATAATAAGAATTTATGAAACCACCATCCCAAAAACTGGGATCTTGACATTAACGTACATCTCACTGTATGGTCTCCTCTCTCATTTTGTCTCACTCCATGTGAGGTAAGCATCTGAAATTCATGCCCATCATTACCTTGCTTTCCTTTTTATGTAGGTTTATTGCATCTCTCCCTCTCTGTATATTTCTTTTTGCCTATTTTGCCCATCCCCTCTGGCAACCACCACTTTGTTCTTATGAGTCTGTTCATTCATTTGTTTTGTTTTTTTTGATTCTACATATAAGTGAAATTATGTGGCATTTGTCTTTCTTGGTCTGACTTACTTCACTTAGCATAATACCCTCTAGGTTCAGCCAGGTTGTTGCAAATGGTATGATTTCTTTTCCTATGGCTGAGTAATATTGCATTGTGTATATATACACACCACATCTTTATCCATTCATCTTACTGACAGACACTTAGGTTGCTTCCGTATGTTGGCTATTATAAATAATACTGCAATGAACATAGATAGGGGTGCATATATCTTTTGAATTAATATTTTCATTAGAATTATTGGATCATTTTTATCTATTTACTTGAATTTAAAAAGGGTTTCATGTTGTCTGTAATCTTTTGGAGTTTATTCTTTTCACTTCTTGTTTCACTTTTGATGGTCTCTTGATCTGAGAAATTTTTTTCAAAGGCCCCATGATTTTCTTTCCATTTATCCTCATAGAGGGGATTTATGCTTGCCCGTATTGTCTTACAATCAAATGACTGACCTGGGATCCATCTGAAATTTTTGTTTGATAAATATTCTGATTGATTTTAAAAAATTGAGATATAGTTGACATATGACATTATATTAGTTTCAGGTGTGCAACATAATGATTTGATATTTGTACTTACATGAAATTTTACAGCAATTCCTGGTCAGGATCAAAGGCAGAGCCACAGAAAGTTATACACTGCTGTTTTGGAGACCTAACAGGCTGTGTGGAACAGGCAGGGCACTGATGTGGCTTTCCTAACTGGACCTTCATTTCATGGATGGGTGGAATCCTAGTGAAACATTCTCTGCACCAACACTGGGTTTGCAGTGTCCACCAGGAGCAAGTTGTGGTTGGGTTACCATGACGACCATCCCCTGGAATGGGGCACAGAGGCAATGAGCATTCCTATGGGCCCCTTAGCTAGTTCTTTCACTTCCTTCCCAGGTTAGAACACCTTTCTGATCTTCACAGATCTTAGAAATATTGTCTACACAGATGGAAACAATAATAGTTACAGGCCATTTCACCAATAGGAGTAGACTGCTTCTTCACAAATCTAAGACTTCACACAAATCTAAGACTAACTGTATGCAGTATGTATTAACTCACACACTGATTCTAACTGCCATGGTCTGTTCTACAGAATTTGTTCTAGTCTCTACGTTTTTTTTTTTAAATAAAATTTAAAAATATTATTTTTGAGAGAGAGAGAGAGAGAGAGCCAGCGGAGGAGGGGCAGAGAAAGAGGGAGACACAGAATCCAAGGCAGGCTCCAGGCTCTGCGCTGTCAGCAAAGAGCTCGATGTGGGGCTCGGACTCACAAACTGTGAGATCATGACCTGAGCTGAAGTCAGACGCTTAACTGAGTCACCCAGGTGTCCCTAGTCTCTACATTCTAATGTATACTCCAACTTAAGTTTGAACTTTCATTTTCTCAGCTTCACACTCTTTCCCCTGAGCCCCCAACCTCTGTTACTGTTCTCAGCTCTTTTCCTGTCTCCCATTCCCAACAAATTCCAACCAAACACTATGAATTGCTGTTTAGTTAGCACTTAACATAAGCATGGGCCAGTTTCTCTTTTTGTATCATCTCGTGCTACTATCTTGTCCTGTTATCTATTTTGTCCTACTCAAAGAAGAAGTAATAGTAATGTCCTCATTTTATGGATAAGAAAACTGAGGGTTAATGAGATGAATTTGGCTAAGGTCCATATCTCTAGTGAAGCTAGAATTTGAACTAGTTTTTTTTTGTTTGTTTGTTTTTGTTTTTATTTTTATGTATGATGCTTGGGCTCTAAGTAAAAGAAAACTTAAACTGGCCTTAACAATAATGAAATTAATTATTTCACATAAAAAGATTGGTTAAGGGGCGCCTGGGTGGCTCAGATGGTTAAGCACCTGACTCTTGATTTTGGCTCAGGTCATGATCTCATGGTTCCTGGGACTGAGCCCCTTCTAGGGCTCCTCATTGACAACACAGAGCCCCCTTGGGTGGGATTCTCTTTCTCCCCCTCTATCTGCCCCTCCCCCACTTATGCTTGCTCATTCTCTCAAAATAAATAAACATTAAAAAAAAGGTTGATTAATTCAGTAGCTCATCAAGGACCCAGGCCTTTCTACTTTACCACCCATCCTTGCTGTATTCAGGTTTTGTCCTCAGATTAGCTTTGCATTCCACAAAGTTTCATGATGCCTACCAAAGTTCTGTCATCATGTCCATATAATTTCTAGAGGCGGGAAGGGACATTATTCCTTCTTGTCCATCTCTCTTTCTCTAATTTGTCATGCATCTTTTTTTTTTTTAAGATTTTGAAAAAACATTTATTTATTTTGAGAGAGAGAGAAAGAAAGAGAGAGACAGAGAGCATGTGCACAAGCAGGGTAGCAGCGGAGAGAGAGGGAGACACAGAATCCAAAGTAGGCTCCAGGCTCCGAGCTGTCAGCACAGAGCCTGACGTGGGGCTCGAACTCATGAACTGTGAGATCGTGACGTGAGCCAAAGTCAGACACTTGACTGGCCACCCAGGCACCTCTGTTATGCATCTTTTTAAACAGCATTTTACATTGCTTACTTTTCTTGGGACCCTTTCTCATCCTGGCTGACTTCCCTTTATTGTCCAGAATGCCACCAGCCCATGCCTAACTAATTGCCGGCAAGGGGACAGGATCACTATTATGGGCTTAGACTAATTAAGACTCATTCCCAGGGCTGGCTCCAAGCTTCCCTGAAGTTTCTGGCTGCTCCACAGGACAGAATTAAGGTTCTGTTAGGAAGAAGGAGATGGGAGTAGGGAACAGGTACGCAGTGTGCAACCAATAGTCGGGTTGGATTCTGTTAGGGAATCCCCAAGTCCAGGTTGTTAACCTTGACACACTGTTACTTTTCTGGGCTCTCCCCTCAGTTCCCATCCCCATCTAGCGTATTTCCTTAATAGTGAGTCAAGTCCCCTACAACTCTAGCTCTAAAGGACACATTCCAAGGCTGTCTTTGGCAGAACAGCAAGGAACGTGAAATGTATTCCTTGGGGCCCAGTGTTCTTGTGTAATCCCCAGGTCAGTGACATGTGTTTGGTCAGCCTGGGCACTGTCAGTTGGGTAGGGGGAAGAGCAGAGGCTCTGCCTCCTGGAAAGGTGTACTGACCTGGCCCTGACTCAGCCCCAGAGCTGAGTTCCAGTCATGCTCCCTTCTGAGATCTCCTTTATTTAAAAAAATTTTTTAAATTTATTTTTACTTTTTTAAAGAAAAACTTTTTAATGTTTATTTATTTTTGGGAGAGAGAGATAGAGAGAGACAGAGCACAAGTGGGGGAGGGGCAGAGAGAGAGAGGGAGACACAGATCTGAAGCAGGTTCCAGGCTCTGAGCTGTCAGCACAGAGCCTGACACAAGGCTCAAACTCATGAGCTCTGAGATCATGACCTGAGCCAAAGTCAGACGCTTAACCAAATGAGCCACCCGGGCACCCCTGAGATCTCTTCTTTCTGGTCTGTACTCCTCTTAGAATCCGAATTGTTTTCCCCCTCCTTTTTTTTAAAATTAAAAAAAAAATTAAATGTTTATTTATTTTGAGAGAGAGAGAGTGAGCAGGGGAGGGAAGAGAGAAAATGTGAGCAGGCTCTGCGCTGTTCGATCCCATGAACCGTGAGATCATGACCTGAGTTGAAATCAAGAGCTGGACGCTTAAAGAATTGAGCCACTCAGGTGCCTCCCCTACTTTTTTATAGTTTGTATTTATTTTGACAGAGAGGGGAGAGAGAGAGAATCTCAAGCAGGCTCCTTGCTGTGTCAGTGCAGAGCCTGACACAGGGCTTAAACCCACAAAAAATGAGATCATGACCCGAGCCAAAGTTAAGAGTCGGATGGACACTTAACCAACTGAGCCACCCAGGCACCCCTTCCTTTTTTTTTTTTTTTTTTTTTTTAAATATGCTCTGCAGCCAGTGTGGGGCTTGAACTCATAACCCTGAGACTAAGAGTTGCATGCTCTACTGACTGAGCCAGCCAGGTGCCCCCTGAATTGTTTTCTTAACAAATTCTAATTTGTTCTTAAAACCCTAGTCTTAAAAACCCAACATTACTGTCGTATCTCCTTTCCGTGACCTCCCACATTAGGAAAACCAATATCCACTGAATTTACTAACCAGTCACAGATCTCCCATATGTGTTAGAAGCTTTGAGAAAGTATTAGACAATAGGGAAGAAAATTAAGTTTTAGTAGCTGTGTACCAGGTGCCTGGGGTAAATTCTTTCCCACACTGACTTTATCCTTAACAGCATCCTGATAGGTTGGGTTATTTTAACTTTCGTGTTAGAGTTTAGGGAATTCAGGTTCAGAAGTTAAGTTGCCTGCTCACAAAAGGTAAGGTTGGCTCAAGGCCACAAGCTGTTAGGAGCGCATGACTGTGTGACCTCATGCCCATGCTCTTTCTCCTACCCTTCCTCTCTTCTGACTTCATGGTCTTTACTATTACAAAACACATTTGTATATATTAATTTTAGCCTCACAACAGTAGCAGGGTGAGTCCTAGTATCTACATTTTGTAAATGATGGTGGGGTTCAGAGACACTAAATGACTTGCCCAAAGTCATGTGGAGTTTAGCTCTTCTGACTACAGAATGTGTGTAGGAAAGCATGGCATAATTTGTTGAATGATGATCCAGATTATGGTGGGTAATCAATAAATAATTCATCAGATTAAATTACTGAAAATAAACAATGTCACTGCTTTGAGGTCCCTAGGTTCCTTTTTCTCCCTGTGACCTCCCCTCTGGGCTTCCCTCAGAGACCTCTTTTCCCAGGAACTCTATCACCTCCAACCAAGACTCACAAAGAGTAGCACCCACATGTCTTCAGGCAGGAGGCTTAAGAAGGAAGGGTCTTCTTTTATGATAGAGCTGAGTGGACCTAACAGTTTTTGTTCTTTCCCTTCCCACCTTAGGCCTTCCTGGAATGGGGAGGCCCTACTCAGACTTTTCCCTGCCCCACTTGGCCGACTGCATTTGTTCTGGAGTAGACAAACCAGTGAGTCCCTGCTCTCCTGTTTCACTGGCCTTTGCCCTGGCAGTGATCAAACTAATGCCTCCTCCTCTCTCCTCCCCTGGCACTGCCTCCTGCCTCTGGCTCCACCCCACAGCCCTGGACACAGTACACAGAGCCCAGAGTTTGGGCTCCAAGGGAAACAAAAGGAACTGCCTGGATCCCCATGGCTATGGCCAGCACCTTCATACCAGGGCTGAACCCCCAGAACCCTCATTATATCCCAGGGTAAGACTTCTGCTTGTTTCTGGAAATAGGCATATAGGGATATGGGAATTGTGCCACTTAGATCTTGGAGGTCAAGTAGACATACTGGTATTTGGGAGGCCCAGGGCTGGGATATTTATGGTGTTTGATGGAAAAGGAAAAGCAAGGCAATAGTGGTAGCTGGGCCTGCCACAAAACTCTGTTGTCTTCTCTATGGTAACAGGGTAACAGCAGAGGGGAAGGGTTGAAAACCTAGAGAACCGAGAAATGCCTGCACAGGCACACAGCTGAATCCAGAAAAAAAAATCAGGGCTTCAGAGGTCTCTGTGTCTATCTCTGGGGGTGATGGAGCAGAGGGAGACTGGAGGTGAGTCGGGGGGGGGGGGTCCTGTGCTACAGGTACACCGGACACTGCCCACTACTTCGGTTCAGCATGGGCCAGACCTATGGGCAGATGACTGGTCAGCTACTTCGAGGAGTTCCTGGCCTGGCCTGGCCCCCTGCCCATCGCACACTTCTGCCTCCCATCCGGCCTCCACCATCTCCTGAGGTTCCCAGAGGAAGACCGCCTGTCAGGCGTGGACATGAAAGGCTCAGTTCCAGCATGATCCCAGGGTACACAGGTATGTATGTCTGGTCTGAATAGGTGTCCCTGTCCCAGAACATGTGCCCCAAACACTAATTGAAATCCTCCTTGCCCCCTCCCACCCAGGTTTTGTACCCCAGGCACAGTTCCTCTTTGCCAAGAACTGTAGCCAGGTCTGGGCTGAGGCTCTGAATGATTTCACTCAGTGGTCTGGGGGACAAAGGAGTCAAGAACTGCCGAAGGAAGCCAAGGAAGAAAAAGACATGGGGAAAGACCAAGAACCAAAGCCAGAGTCAGAGCTGGAGGCAGAGAAGGAGCTGGAGCCGGGGCAAGAGGCAGAACAAGTGAGACCAACAAGGCTGGAGAGAGTGCAGGGGGAGTTGGTAGTGTGACCAGGCCTAGGGGTGGCCATGAGTAGCATGACTCTGGGTACAGGGAGTATGGGCCTGACTGCCAGCTCCAGCTCCCAGGGAGCTTCTGGTAGAGCACAGGAGCTGAATTTGATGCCCTTATTTTTTCTCTATCAACTTCCCCTCACAAGGCTTCCCCCTATTCCATGGATGACAAAGATCCTCGCAAGTTCTTCATGCCAGGTGAGAGGAAGTGGGTAATGATCAAAAGCATGGGGAGGCTCCCAGGAGGTCCTGACTCAGTATCCCCATCCCCCTAGGCTTCACTGGTTACGTGCCCCGGGCCCGCTTCCTCTTCGGCTCCAGCTTTCCTGCGCTCACCAACCGGGCACTGCAGGAATTTGGACAGATGTATTCAAGGGGCAGATCCCAGAGGGATCCCAAACATCTCCCCCCACTTTCTAGGACCTACCCTCAGAACCTGGGCCTGTTACCTAACTATGGGGGCTATGTGCCAGGTGAGGATAGCCCCAGAGGGAAGCTTCGGGGACCAGAGTGTTTGTACGTGTGTGGCACGGGTGGAGGTGGTTTGGGGGGTTGGAACTAATAGATATGGAGGGGGGGCTTGGATCACGTGGTTCAGCTTACCACTGCGCAGAAAAGGAAACGGAGGTAGCCCACAGTGGAAGGTGGGACAAGATTTTGGAGGGCTTAGGCACTGGCTGAGAAATAAATGGCTTTTCCATGCTACCAGCTACAAGTGACAGACTGTCTTGTCCATATAGGGTATAAGTTCCAGTTCGGTCGCACGTATGGGCATCTCACCCATGATGCACTGGGCCTCAGCACCCTCCAGAAGCAGCTCCTGGTATAGGTACCTGGACTTCAGGTTCTGTCTTCCCTTTCTTCCTATCCCAGCCATCCTTTGGCAAGGAAGAGAGGTGGGCCGCAGGGTGGGGGGAGGCACAAAGAAAAATGGTTTGGAGGCCGAGCACCTTTTTTATTAATAGGTGTAATAAATAAATAAATAAATACATAAACAGAAGTCTGGGCTCCTCCTCCCTCTTCTGACCACCAGGCACTGGCCACAGCCTATTTACATTTGGGGGCTTAGGGAGCTGGCCCCAATACTGTCACCCATCCTCCTCACCACCTGGCCTAGGAAACCCTGCAAATGGGCCTCTGGTCACCTCCCTGCATAGGGACATGCTTATCTGTACCTATGGGAGGGCCAGCCCAGATGGCTGGGGAAATCCTGGCAGCCCAGTGCTGCATCCCTTCCCTCCTTTCCGGGGTGGAGGTCTGGATGAGGTCACTGGGACAGTTAACGGGGAGTAATTAATACTGAGCACAGGGATGTATGGCCCCCAGCTCTTAGTCTGCTCTCTGTGGCCAAGCCAGAGGGCTTGGGAAGGGCTCTCAGGCTCTGAGTTGGGGGTTATGAGGGTCCCTGAGGCCACCAACATGCACAGGGCCTCAGTTTTGGCTGCTTCCAGGGGTTGGACTTGGAGTTGGGGTCAAGGTCACATAGGCCAGTGGCACCAGGCCGGTGTCGGGGCCGCGGCTGCAGCGCAGCCAGTCTCCTCCAGCTGGCCCCAGCACCCGGAGGATATCTCCCTTGTGGAAGCTCAGCTGTCCAGGGCCTGTGGCCAGATGATGGCACAGTGCCTTCACCTCGCTGGGGAAACAACAAATGGAGGTCAGAGAAACCCCATCCAATGCCAAACCCAGCCCCCCAATCCTGTTTCCCAGGGCTTACCATGGAGGCTTGGAGGGCAGAGCTGGAGAGGGTGGCTCCTGCAGGCTCTCCCTGGGTTCTGGCTCCCGGCGGGCACCCACTGTCTGTGCCACTAGTTGGAACATGGACTTGTCCAGGCTCAGCCAGTCAGAGGGTAGCCTAGAAGAGAGCAGCTAGAGCTCTGGCTCTGTCTGTACCCTGGCTTAGAGAGGCCCCCCAAATCCCTCCGTCTACACTATGGGATGCCGCTCACCTGTTTGCGGGCCGGGTCTCACGCTGAGCCTTTCGGGAGCCAAAGAGGTGGCCCCACTTGATGCCCCCAGGTGAAGGTTCTGAGGCTCCTTCCTCATTTTCTGCTGAGGGGGCAATGGACCCTTCCCTCTCCCGGCTGCGCCTCAGCTCAGCCAGCACAGAATCAGGTGGGCTCCCCATCCAGAAGGGCCAGCCCCTATCCCGGCCAAGGGTCTCCTCAGGGGCAGGGCAGGCCTCCGCCCCCTCGACTACTCCCTCTCGAGGGGGTGGCCCCCCACTTCCTGACCCTTTCTTTTTCTCACTGCTGCTACTGCTGCCACCACGGGGGAACCTAGAGCACTCAGCTGAGCCATCGATGTAGACCTGGGAACTCTGCATGAGCTGGTACCACCAGCCGGCCTGCCCACCTCGGGCCCACCTGCCACGCCCTGGGCCCCCAGCTGCCTCTGCCACCTCTTCTGTCTCCTCTTCCTCTTCATCCTCTCCACCTTCTGAGGCACCCACACCCTTCACCCGCTCCCCATGGACTGCCCTGTCCGTGTCTCCAGGGCCCTCCTGGCCCCGAGCCCGGGCCAGCTGCAATGTTGAGTGGGCGGACAGCAGTAGGTCCTGGGACACCCGCAGCAGCTCCTTGTGCTGCCGCTGCTGCTGCCCACTTTGCAGCAGCCGGTGCTGGAACAGCAAGTCAAGGCTGAAGGGCAGCAGGGCCAGGGGCTGTAGCAGCAGCAGCAGCTCCTCAAAGAGGCTGGGGCACACAGTGTGTGCTGCACTCAGGAAGCCCCACGGCTGGTAGTGGGTCTGGATGATATCTAGGGGAGAAAGAGAGAGGCCTGAGCCACACAGAGAAGCACAGCCTGGCCTGGGGTGGGCCTTTGAGAAGCAGCCCTGGCAGAGCCACCGCATATGGCCACACAGGCTGCATACTGTGCCCTCAGATGCACTCCAGTGGAAACGATGCCACCTCAAGTTGTGCAGGTCGCGACCTCCAAACCCTAAGTGGCAGCCCCAAGTTCAGAGTGGAGGTGTTGGGGTTCCTAGCCACCCTGACTTCCACACTGCCTGAGTATCCTGCTGACTCCAAGGCTCTAACACAAGTAGAAGCTGGGGGAAGTTTTGGGCAGAAGCCCCGGCTTTGAGGATGAAAGTTTGTGGGATTCCCTCCCCACCTCTAGAATCTGTAAAGAGCTGTGCCTCCCTCTTTGAGCCTCTGAGGTCTGGCCTATATTGAGTTTGCAAGAGAGAACAGTGTCCTGGGCATTACCTTCGTGGTTATAGAGGTGGTTAAACCAGAACTCCAGGGACCGGATGCTGTAGGGAAATAGGTGAAGAGAGTTGAATCTTGTGTGGATATAGCCAGATGATAAGGTACAAAGGAGACGGACATTGGGTCAGACATAGAGCAGAGGTATAGGCTGAACACCCCCCTTCTATGGCTACCTGGTTCATTTCATGTAATCTAGTTCTGGAAAGTCAGCGGGGACGTTGGGAGGGGGTGAACATGTGATTCACAAGCCAATTTCTTCCCTCTAGAAAGGAGTTGGCTTGCATAGGACCCAAGAAGTCAGGGCAGCTACTGAGTGAGAGTACAGGGTACACATCCCCAAGGGGATGGCCTGGGCCCAACTTGAGAAAGAAAGATATTAGGATGTGGATCTCAAGATGGATTTACGGGCAGGCAGGATTTGGAAGTAGTGCTGGAATGGAGTGGATCAAAGTTTACAATATCCAAAGAACCAGATTAATTTCCAAATAAGCCAGATTATGGATTAAAAACCAGATTAAAAGCAAATGACCATGTTGGTGATCAGTGCCAGGGGGTTGTGGGTGTGGTGGGAAACCAGTGACCTACTGAGAGAGGCTATAGCTAGATGGGAGTGGTGGGGGAAGGAGGAAGGTGAGCCTGAGCCCTGGCCACAGATCCTGTGGATCCACCTGACTGTCTCAGTCTAGGGAGTTGGTTCCTCAGAAGTGGCGGAGCCTAGGGGAGAGGGCTGGTGGTTTACAGCTCTTGTTGCCCCACACACTCACTTGAGCAGGCCAAGAATGAAGGCGTTGAAACGCATGGTGTGACTGGTGAGCTCTGGGAATTGGCTGACTTTGTTGTAGAGGCCATGCAGGACCTTGGTAGACGGGCCTGAGAGGAAGCCAGAGTTAGCAGTCACATGTCCAGTCTCTGGAACCTTAATCTCAGCCTGGAGTCCCCATCTTGCCACCCAGCACTTACCCAGCTGTGTGGAAGCCTCAACCACACTCCACGGCATGTTCTTACGTTGCCCAATGATGACATCTAGCACAAAGGCCTTGAGCCCATCCTCCAGCACAGCCTGGACCGCAGGGCACAAGTACTTCAGAACCAGGTGGCCCACATTGGGGCTCACAGAACTATTCCCCAGCTTTGCCTGTGGATGCAGTAGACAAGTACAGAGAATCATTTGAGGCCTGACCTTGGTCCTTTCTGACTCTCTTAGGCCTGAGCATGCTTCTCTTGAGATCCCCATCCCGAAGCTCCCAACTCTGGGTTCTTGGTGCAAGAGAGCAGGAGGAAGTGGTCGCACAGAATGGGTGAGGGTCAGCCGGGTAGAGCTCAGCTCTTCAGTTTCTTGCCTACCTTCACCCCAGGATCCCGGCTTGTGCCAAAATGGGCCACAATGAGGTCCACAGCAGTGTTAACTGCTTTCACCAGCCCTGCAAGTAAGAATTTGATGTGTGACAGGTTCCTAAGCAAGTCCCTGGGCAACGTGGCTGAAATGGAGCCCTCTGTGGAGAGAGGGAGGGGCTTCCACTCTTTCTCTCTGTCTCTGCACATGGATCTCAGTCTCACCGAGGACCAGTCCCTGGCCCCTTCTTGTTTTCGCCCAGTTCTCAAGCCCTGCACTGCTTTCACCACCAGTGGATCCATCTCACCAACTGCATCTTCAAGACCTTCTTACTCCATATCCTAGATCAATCTAACTATTCATCTTCTCTGCTATGAGAAACCAGGCTAGTGGCTGCTGGAGAAAGTCCGGGGCCACTCATAACAGTGATCGACAAGGGCACTTCTTGGATGTGCGTCTCGTGGTACGCTCTGCTATCCTTTCACATTGCCAAATCTTTACCCCTCTTCTCAAGCCCTTGATTCTACTTCACCTAGAGAACAGAGGCGACTGGTCATGAATTCCACATCCCTGTCCATCCAAAAGACCTAACTACATTCTACCTAACCTCCCCCAGGGCCCACTCACTCTCCATCTTGTTCAAGGTTCTTCCCTCTTCCTAGGTTTGAATCTCCCACTCTTCCTCTGCAAGGGACCTTAGCTTCATCTTTATTCCTTCTCACAGGCTCCTTCCCTTCAGCCCACAATGATGTTCAGTTCTTTTTGCATCATCTCATTGAAGCAGCTCTCTTAGTCCAGCGGTCCCTTATTTGCTAAATAGCTTAGTAGATGTCACCATTATGCTTACCGAAGCTGTTAGTCCCTGTAGTACTTGAACTGTCCCCAAGAGTACATGGCCATTTATTTATGGCAAAGTCTCCCTCACTATACGTAGCTCTCCAAGGCAAGAGACTGAAGCCCGATTCTTAAGCATCTGATAAATGACCCTTGCGTGCTCATGCACACACACCATACACAATACACAGACTTCTACCTCTTGCCCCAATTCCTGTGCTAATTCTTTCCTAGCATGTGGAGTTCTAAAATAGGGAAATAATCTGGAAGACTAGACAGTAGGGCAATGGGCACAAATAGGCACTGACAACAGAATTCCTGGCCTGAGCTGGGGGTAATATTCACCTTTTTTCTGAAGTAGGTCAATGGAAATGGCCTCTGAGTTGCCATCTGGGGACAGACAAAACTCAGCTGGAGGCTTCTCAGTCAAGGAAAAGGGGTCTTGGAAGTCAGGGCAGGTCAGTGGTAATGGCTTTACTACTTGACCTGCAAAGAAGAGAAAAATCAGTCTCAAGCAACTCTCCTAAGAGTTGCAGCTGGGTTCTGTGTTCCTTTGGGGACTGACCCCTTCTCCAGCCCTGCCAAGCTGTGGTAGAGCCTGCTCTGGGTATACTGGGGACCTGGGCCACACACCATTCATCCGGCAGTTCAGATGGCCAGCAGCACTGAAGGAGCCAGGGAATTCAAAGATGGGGTTCCTTCGGGCCAGTCGAGCTTCCTGCGGCCTTCGGTCTAGGCTCCCTGACAATCCAGGTGGCCCTAGTGGGTTCTTCCTCCTGTATTCCCGCCACTTGAGTGCTTGAGGGGACAGGTGGTTGGCTGAAAGCAGAACAGATTAGCAGAAGAGACAGACAAGAGTTAGCAGGAGATAGCACTTCATATCCACCCAGTGGGCCCATATAAAATATGAGGGCTGGGTGTGTGTATGGATATTATCCATAGATAATATGGGGAAGGACCCCATATTACCCCCCCCCCCCCATTATTTAACCCCTGACCCCAGGCTGGAGTATAAGAAACCATTCAAAGGGGAGGTAAAGATGCTTGGGGTGGGGGGTAAAGCTCATACCATTATTGGGCCTGGAGGCCATGCTGCCCTCACCACCTCCCCGGGCTAGACTTTCTGCTCGACTGAGGCTAGATCTCCAGGAGCCCAGAGGAGGCAAACTTCCTGTTCCATGGAGACGGTACTCAGCCAAGGTCAGTATCTTCTGATCCTCCTTCTGTGGCTGCTGCGAGGTGGCAGGCCGGGCAACAGGAGGACAGGAGTGGCTCCATGGGGGTGAGCTTTCTGTGGCTGTGGCCTGCTCTGGAGGAGGGGAGCACGAGGTGGAAGCAGAAGAATCGGTGCTGGGCCCAAAGGGGCCAGCACTGCGGATGGGAGAGTAGCTACCCAGGGGTGACGGCCGTGAGGTTTCTAGCTCAGGACCAGCTTTCCTGGCACCTCTGTTGGTGGGTGCCTGTGACTCCCCTGAGGGAGCTAAGGCTGGAACTTGAGCAGTGGGGGCAGCCAGTGGGGCAGGCTGCTGTGCACGGCCACAACCAGAGAGGCTGTAGAGCTGGGAAAGGCTGTGGAGGGCTCGGGCCTTGGCCAACTGCTTGGGGAAGTGGTGCTGGAACACGAAGGGCTGGATGGGCAGCGTGGTAGGCCTCTGCTCCTTGCTGTAGCGAAGGACTGGTCGGCTCTCAGCACCACCTCCTGTGGCAACAGTGATGGAGGAGGAATCAGACAGATATGCCCTGAGACCCCCATGAGAGGAAGCAAAGAAGCAGACAGATGATGCTCACTGGGGAGAGGGGAAGAGACAGGCAGGACCTGAATTGTAGGAATTGAATGGGGTAGGGGTAATCCAAGTTTGGGAATTTGACAATGCCCCTCCCATCTTCTGTAAAACTTTCCCTATTGTCTTTATGATAACTGAACTCTCTTGTACTCTTGGCTATTCACCCCTTCTTCATTTTCTTAACTTCAAGGGTGTATATATCTTAAGGCTCCATTCTTTGATCTCCCTTTACACATTCTCCCCTGCATTGTTCAAGTTCAGACATTCATACACATGACTCCTGAACCTTCAGCTTTAGCCCCAACCTTCCCCTTGATCTCTGGATCATTCTGCTTTAGGATTCTGCTTTCACGTATTTTTTATTTTATTTTATTTGAGAGAGAGAGAGAGAGAGAAAGAGAGAGAGAGAGAGAGAAGCAGAGGGAGAGACAGAATCTTAAGCAGGCTCCACTCTCAGCACTAAGCTGAAATCAAGAGTTGGATGCTCAACCAACTGAGCCACCTAGGTGCCCCAAAGATTCTGCTTTCACTTAATAATTGCTATTTTAAAACAGTTCATCTATTGCCTTTCTCCTGATGACTTTCATTTCAGTCAATGGCAGAAACACCATTTCCTTTGTTTTGGAAGCCTAAAGAGTTGGAGTCAGAGCCACATGATCTTCAGGGTAAGATATTATTTACTTCAAGCTTTTGTTCATCATCACCTTTCTCCGCTAAAGCTGACTCATTTCATTCTTAAGCAAATCTAACCATAATATTTCCTTATTTGCAGCTGGGATCAGACTCCTGTCACCCCTATCCACCCCATTCCCACTTTTTCATAATCCTGGCATTGGAGCCTCACGGTCTTTATTTGCTCCCTCTACACAGAACGGTGGTCTCCAAGACTGATCCTCTCCTGTTCTTTCAGCCAATCTTCACGTCAGCGTCTCTCAAGACATAGGGCTCCGAACTAAACACAGAACTCCAGGATACTGTATAGCCTGATGGTCTTTGTGTGTGTGTGAGCTACACTTCTAATAAAACACTGCGTATACTGTAAACATCTGGATGAACACAAGGTGGCGCTACAAGCACCTACAAAGCCTAAACCCCTGGGTATGGCTCGCTAGCACAACTCTGGCCGCACAAGTCTGTCAGATAGGAATTAATATCCTTACCTGACAGATCAGGGTATTGGAAATTTAGAGATTAAGTCATTTGCCCAAGGTCATACAACTAGGAAGTGGCAGAGATAGAACTCTGCCTAAGCCAGAGTCTGATTTAGGGGCTAACATTCTCTTTATCACATTGCACTACACATGAAATGGTAGCCCTCATCTTTTCCCATTTATTTATTACTTCAGTGAGTCTTAAGGGGACAGTGATCACAACCCCATGGTGGGGGGGTTAGAATCATTCCTAAGGGACGTGTTCAAAATGTACCCTCTAGTAGTCATCCCCAATCTGTGCTAAGAGCAACCTTTGTCATTCTCCCTTTGCTTACTGTGCTCCAGCCACACTTCCTGCTGTCCTTAAACATGCCTAGTTCATTAACATCTCAGGGTCTTTTGCACTTGCTGTTCTGCCCCAGATCTTCTCATCATTCAGGCATCAGCTCAAACATCACTTTCTCAGTGGCGACCATCCCAGTCACAAGTCACACTCTATCTCATTATCCTGTTTTATTTTCTTTTTAACATTTAATCACTATCAGAAAGTAATCTCATTTGTTTATTGTCTATTACTCCTCATGAGGGCTCCAAAAAAGCAGGGTTTCTGAATTGTTCATTGATGTATCCCCAGTGCCTAGAATAGAGCCAGGTATGTAGTAGGTACTGAATGAATATTTGTTAAATGAATGAATCCCCACTGTCTCCCTTGGTTCAGTCTAGTCTCACTGCATCCAGATCTTCTTACATAAATCAGACTGCTTCCTAAAATACCAATTTTATCCCATGGCCCTACTGCCCACAGAATAAAGTCTAATCTTCTCAAACAGGTGTCCATACCTGCCACCAATTAGGCTGCTCTCCCCTCAAACTTCCACACCTGCCATTCTCATTGACACCACTCTCCCCACTCTGTCCCCAACTTTAAGCACACAGCTTTCCCTCCTGGGAATGCCTCCCTCCTTTCCATTTATTTAAATATCAAATTTCAAGGCTGAATGGACCCTGGCTATCAGATTAGGTATTCCCAACCCCAGCTTTATTATACCCCCTATCTGAAGTATGTTTGTATTAGACTGTTTATTTCTACTCTTTAAAAATCCTCCCTAAGTCCCCAGGATAGGGTTTGAGGCAGGGAAGTAAGCTCAGAGAAGAAGGAGGAGCCTAACCTGGGGAGTGGGTCTCAGTTATGTCCCCAGGGAAAACAGACTAAGGCTTCACATTTTTCTACGTGACAGCTCTTAAGAAAACTGGAGTCAGAGACCACGTTCATACAAGTCTGCTGTTCTATAGGTGACATAGTCCCAGTCCCTCAGTTCCTTCTTAAAATGAAGCACCTAGAACTTCCAGGTGAGCACTAACTGGTGCAGGGAGTAGAGGACTATCAGCTTCTCCCTTCTGGAGTCTATCAATGAATCCAGTCATTTTAACTTTTGGAAGGAAGCCCTTCCAAACTGCTGACTCATTCTGAGTTTGCTATCAGTTAAATATCCCAAATCAATGGAAGTACATACAGCTCACCTGTCAAACTTCACATTGTTCCCTGCTTTTTTAATTTTGTTCTTTCCAGACTTGGTAAGATCTTTTTGAATCCTGACTCTGCTGCTCAGAATCTCAAAGAGATCTCTGCTTCTTTTGTCATTCATGAATTCTTTTGAATAGTCACTCATAGCAAAGAATCGAGAGAAGAGACCTGTGGTAAGTCACTGGAGACTTATGGAACAGAACAGCATCTCTATATGAAAAGTCTTACCTGATAACAAAACAAACAACACTTTTAATGCATCTCTGACCAGGATTGGTCTTGCCCTAAGAATGCCAGCCACAACATCCCCTGTGCCTAGAGACACCTGCCAGACAGTACAGTCTAAGAAGGGAGTAGGTTCCAAGGGACTCTGGCCAATCTCTGCTGTTTCTGACCCCCCTCTTCCCTAGAGACCTCCCTTTCCATCCCCACCCCAAGAACAGCTCCTCTGTGTATGTTTAGGAGTGTGAAGTCTTCTGATGGGCTGTGATCTCCCTAACAGCAGAGATAAAACCATTTATGTTTTTTTAACCCATTTCCTTTGAGAAGCCAAGGGACCCCAACCTGAGGCCACAGCACAGCACAATCCCCTTTATCTCCCTTTCCCCTGCTTTATCTCCTCTTTCTTTCCAAACCCTCTGAGATCTGACTGCCACCCTCACTGCTCCCAAATGTTGCTTTCTGGATTCTTCAGCCTTAATGTTAGCAATTTCACTTCAAATTTTGTTGAACTCTTTTTGAAATTTTCTCCTCATTTAGTGCATGTACCTTCACTCTCCCCTGGTTTTCCTCTAATATCCTAATTCTTCTCAGTCTCCTTGGGATGTTGCTCTGCTCACCCTTAAATCATTGTATCCTCAGGGCTCTCTGTCCTTGTTCCTTTTATAACTCCACACATTCTTCCTGGATGCTCTCATCCACTCAAAGCTTCAACCACCTCTTTTTTTAAAAGTTATTTTTAAAAATTTAATTTAATTTTATATATTTTTAATTTTTTCTTTAAATCCAAGTTAGTTAACATATAGTGTAATAATGGTTTCAGGAACATAATTTAGTGATTCATCACTTCCATATGACACCCAGTGCTCATCCCAACAAGTGCCCTCTTAATGCCCGACACACATTTAACTCATTCCCCTACCCACCTCCCCTCCAGCAACCCTCAGTTTGTTTTCTGTATTTAAGAGTCTCTTATGGTTTGCCTTCTCTCTGTTTTTATCTTAATTTTCCTTTCTTCCCCTTTGTTCATCTGTTTTGTTTCTTAAATTCCACATATGCAACTACCTCTTTTATTCTGACGACTCTGATCATAGCCATCCCCTGACTCCCAGGATATCCTTCCAATCTACCTTCCACCCAAACAACCAGTGATCTTTCTAAAACGCAAATGAAAACATGCTACTAAGCTGTTAAAAACAAACAAAATGCCACTTCCCTGATTAAATCCTTCAAAAGTTCCATCCACACCCCACCATGGCTATACCAAATTATTTGCAGTTTCTGGAAAGCATCAAGTTATTTTGCACCTTTGTAGTTTTATACAGACTACTGTATGAATCTAGAATGTTCTTTCAAGTCTCCACAAAGCCTATTCCTAATCGTCCTTCTAGACTGGTTTTAAATATAAATTATGTTAGCAGTCCTTTTCTGACATGTTAGTCTGGATAGCCCTCTCATAGACCAGTACCATATACTGTCATCTCTGTGTTTTAATTATGTTTCCTTTTCTGTTTTCATCCTTAGTCCGTATTCTTTGAGGGCAGAGACTGTCCCTCATATCTATCACCAGCATTTAACACAGAGCCTTTATAAAATATTTAAATGTAATAAAATAAATAGGAAAAGAGAGGACCCAGGAGGCTTTAAAGGTCTAGCGACTGGTTTCAGACTCTTTGATGAGTGGCAACAATCACTGATCAAAGAATGGACTTCACTGACACCCAGTATGGTCTGCCTATTGGACATATCCCTTAAGCACTGTAAATTCCTAAATGTCCAAAACTAAACTCGTGCCTTATCCCTTTTCCTATAAATCTACTTTAGTGTTTGAGGTCTCTATCCACGTACCCTCATCTTTCCAGTCATCCAGGCTTACAATCACAATCTTCTGTGTTACTTCCTTTCCCAATATATCAATTTCTAAATCCTGACTTTATCTCCTCAGTGTCTTTGTTTATCCTCTATCCCTCCTTCCCCTGGTGACAACTGTAGGACATGACCTGGACTGGAAAGATTAATCTAGGCTGAGGAACCTTTAGTGGTTATGGATGGGGTGGTTGCCAGGGCCCTATCACTGAGGAAGCCATGCATGTATCTTCATATTCTCCAGCTAGGTTCCTTACCGTCAGCTCTAGCTCTTGCATCCTTCTGTGTATGGCTGTTGGCTGGGCTCCCTGGGAGAGCAGGCCCTGGATCCATCAGCTGGGCCAGGGGGCCTTGCCCAGCAGCTCTGAGGCCAGTAGGTGGCATCTCATTGGACTGGGGGCCCTGACAGACCTGGGTGGACCAGGGCTCTGGGCCAACTAGGTCCATGCCTGGCCCCGAAGGCATGGGTGGTAGGCTATGGCTACAGCGAACGCCCTCATCCAGTGGGCCCACCCTATCTTGTTGGGCTTCTTGGATGGGTGAGAACTCCTGGGAGGACTCTCCGATGCTCAGTCGAAGTGGCGGAGAGCCAGAGCCTGCAGCTTTCTTCCGGCCTTTGGCGAGCTCGGCGAAGGAGGTGACCCGCCTAGGCGGGGAGCCAGGCCCAGCGAGGGCTGTAGGACCCTCACTCAGGCGCACTGGGCAACTCAACATGCGTTCCAGTGAGCCCAGGCGGACAGGAGGGCTGCGCGCCAGGGTGCGATCACAGCTTCGAGAGCGCTGGCGTCCAGTGCTAAGGTTGGGGGGCGAAGTGTTAGTGTACACTTGCCCCTCGATCACAGCAGGGCCCACAGGAGCTGCTGCTTCCACTGAGGAACCCACTGCTTCTTGCTCCTCTGGCTGGACTTCTGGCCTCTGGAATAGGTAATACTCAGAGGGCTGGCTGGGGCCAGGGTCTGGACCAGGGCCTGGTGCCGGGCTTATCTTGGTGTGTTCCTCAGAGCAGCTGGTGATGGAAGAGCCAGCTGGGCTTGGGGATGATTGGGAGGACAGGTCACAGGTGACAAGTTTATAGTAATTCTGTGTGGCCACAACAAGACGGGCCTGGCTCTGGAAGCAGGCTGTGAGGTCAGCCACAGCTGGGCAGGGCTCACAGTGTGGGCGGTAGGAGTTGCAGTTGGCATCGAGCTCAGGAGACGAGGCATGAGGACAGCCATAGCTCCCCTCCCTTCCCCCACTGTCGGGGTGGTGGGACTCACAAGACATCTTAGACTCAGCTGGGGAGGGCTGCAGGTCCAGGTAGAAGGCGCCAGGGTCTGAGTGGCTGCAGAAGGAAGAGTTGCTGCAAGACTGTGGGGCGGAGTTGAGATTGGCACGGGAGTTGCCATGCATCTTGTTGTAGAGGGTGCTGAAGGTGACCAGCACACCGTCTGAGCTGTTGCAGGAGGAGTCACTCACATAGCCCATGGACTGGTCAGCCGCCTCAGACTGACTGGATGTGCTACTGCAGCGGCAGTGCTGAGGTCCTGAGCCTGAGCATCTTGGGTTCCTTGGGGATTCATCTGAACTGAGTTTCCATTCGTGATCAAAGGAAAAGCCAGAGGTATCACTGGCTCCACCCCCACTGCCACTCCCACCAGGCCCCCCACACTCATCCAGTTCCATGGTCTCCGCTTCCAGTTCTGGCCGGCAGCAGTGGCTGGTGCTGCACTGCTGGGTATCCAAGGTGGCCACTGGCTCCTGCTCCTGCCCTTCCACTACTCCAGCCCGACTACGTGTTGCCCCCCATGGCCTGCTCACTCTAGGGCCAGGTGGTGGCAGCTGGAAAGGGGACAGATGTAAGGTGGGCTGACCAGCCCCATGCAGGTGGAAGGACTGCTGGGTGGCACTATCACCAGTGCTGTCATCATATAGGTCACCAAGTCCTGGCTCAGCCACACTTTCCTGTAGCAGGAAGGGATTGTGTCGTTTAGGGGCCCCGGGGCCTCTTCCATCCCGCACCCTACTCTTCGTGCTGTCTGCAGACCGCGCAGATCCCCCCGGAGCAGAGTGCAGACTGTTGTATAGCAGCGAGTCAGCTTGTCCTAGGTCTTGATCAGGCTGGGTGATGCCCAGCTCAGGTGGGCAGAAGGGATTGGATCTTGTGCTCCCACTACCCCCACCTGCCCCTCCACAGCACTGTCTGTCTGGGACTTGACAGTGCACCAGGGGGATGTGGTGGACGATGAGGGTCTCTCCAGTCAGCTTTGGGGGACTATCCATTCTGGAAATTTCGAACAAGGGCATCAACAGCACCAGACACTGCCCCTGGAGCCCAGTGGGGCAGAACACATTTCATCAGGAGAGCTTGGCACCTGGAGAGAGAGGGAAAGAAAGGGAACCTAATGTCACCTCCCTGGAAGTCAGGGACATGCCCTTCCCATAGCATTTTCAGGTGGAGAAGAGCCCAAGAGGAGAAAAGATTCGGAGTCAAGATGGAGCTTGATAACACAGCCCAACAGGGCAGGGGTACCCCACCATACTCTGGACTGCACAGGCCCAGCTCTTGAGCACCCCCTTAATTTTAAGTTGGCCATGCATCCACTTGTGACCAAAGGCAGAGCCCCTTTTAATGCCACATACGAAAATCTCGGGGTTCTCAAGGGCAACACTTTCTCGTTTTCTTTCAAGGATGTGTTCTTAGCAGTAAATGATGACTAGTCCTGAGTACAGAAAAGTATGAGTAGTGACATAACTAAGAAAAATCATCTAGGATGACTGAAAGGGTGCTCAGCACTAAGGGGGATACAGAGATGACTTAGTCACAGTTACAGCTTGCAAGCTTTCAGATAAGGGGAAAATCATGAATACTATATTATGTACTCACAGCAGTAAGCTATAATTTTGCAAGAAAACTATTTTTAAATATTCTCTATCATTTGCCCCCCTATGTCATCTCATTTTCTCTTCCTCTGAGCCCCAGAATGCTTATCCCTCTCTCATGGC
This sequence comes from Acinonyx jubatus, assembly GCF_027475565.1. Lineage (NCBI taxonomy): Eukaryota > Metazoa > Chordata > Mammalia > Carnivora > Felidae > Acinonyx > Acinonyx jubatus. The sequence goes on from NC_069391.1 coordinate 36,607,017, forward strand.
TGTGGGCTAAGGATCCTTGCTCTCCTTACTACTGTTCTGGAGCTTTTTCTTCTTCTTTTTAAAGATTTTGTTTTTAAGTAATCTCTATACCCAACGTGGGGCCTGAACTCACACCCCCAAGATCAAGAGCCACATGCTCCACAAACTGAGCCAGCTAGGTGCCCCTGTCCTGCAGCTTCTTGAATACAGAGACCAAATTGGGCATCAAAGTGACTGAAAGTATGCTAATCTCTTCCTTCTCAATGCAGGGCGGGTGTCTATTTCTATCTCTTTTGTATCACTCAGGCACAACATCACATAAGACCTAGCAAACATGACAGCCATAATACATTCTTGTCCAGCTCAGGGTACAGATCTTCTGAAGTGCCCAAATTCTATCCAGTTTCAGCTCAGAACTTTCACTGTGGGGGTCTCCTAGAAAGTCTTCTCTTCCCAGTTTTTCCTCTGATAGGCTAAGGTAAAGTTCTCTCTTGTTCAAGGTCTCCTGGCCCCAAGGACACAGAGCCCACTCTGAGCTTCTCTGGTCTGTTGGCTGGACTGTGGCAGAATGGCTTCCTCAAATTCTAGTCTTCTGTGCTATCAAGTTCAATCCTAACAGTCCTCACTTGCTCAGATGCCTCATATCTAATTTCATTCATTTCTCTTCCTTCCCTTTTTATTCTTGTCATTTTCCTTCCACCCACTATGAGTATAAATCCCCCACAACCTAAGTTCTCCATCATTTAGCTGAATGCTTTATACCATCAATTTTTAAAATTTTAACTCATTTAGATTATAGGATCACAGCCCTTCATGTGGAGTACAGAAAAGATCTAGGCAAGTCACATATACTCAAGGACATGAAAAGGCAATAATAAATGAAAAAATTCAAGTGGCTGATAAATACATTTGTGAGGGATACAGTTTTAAAATATCATTATTTACAAATTAAATTACATCAAAATTAAAAAGTATTTACCCTCTTTTTCCCCCTTTCCTTTCAGAGAGGAAGACTTTGTTGGACTTCCAATCCTTTGTGAGTTGACTGGGGGTAATAGATATAGGGGTAGTAGATACGGAGAAAGGTGGAAACTAGACAGACTAAACTGAGCTACAAGGTTTGAGTTATAGAAAACAAGGGAATAAATATTTTTTACCTTGGATTAGGTGATGGTTTCTTCGCTATGACACCAAAAGCACAAGTGAAAAGTGAGAAAATAGATAAGGTGGATGGACATCATAAAAATTAAAAACCTTCAGGCGTCAAAGGATACCATCAAGAAAAGACAACCCACAAAATGCGAGAAAATATTTACAAAGAGACTTCTGATCAAAATATATGAAGAACTCTTACAACCCCACATTAAAAAGACATATAACCCAATTAAAAACTGGGCAAAGACTTGCCTAGACATTTTTCCAAAGTAAACACACAAATGGTCAATAAACACATGAAAAGATGCTCAACATCATTAGTCATTAGATAAATGAAAACCACATTGAGATACCACTTCATCCCCAGCATGATTCCTAAGATACAAGACAGACAATAATAAATGTGTGAAAATGTGGAGAAATTGGAACTCTCAAACTTTGCTGCAGGCATTGTAAAATGGTGCTACTTTGGAAAAATAGTCTGACAGTGCCTTAAAATGTTAAACATAGAGTTACCATATGACCCAGCAATTCTACTCCTAGGTATATACTCAAGAGAAATGAAAACACATGTTCACACAAAAGCGTGTATATGAGGGGCACCTGGCTGACTCGGTAAAGCATGTGAGTCCTGATCTCAGGGTTGTGAGTTCAAGCCCCAATTGGGTATAGAGCTTACTCATCTATCTATCTATCTATCTATCTATCTATCTATTCATTTATATTTTATTTTTTAATGTTTATTTATTTTGGAGAGAGAGAGCACAAGCAGGGGAGGGGCACAGAGAGAGGGAGACTGAGGATCCAAAGTGGGCTCTGCACTGGCAGCAGTGAGCCCCAATGCAGGGCTCAAACTCATGAACTGTGAGATCATGACCTGAGCCAAAGTCAGATGCTCAACCCTCTGAGCCACCCAGGCATCCCTATTTATTTATTTTTTTAATTTGGTTTTTCTTTTTACTTTTCTTCTAAGATTCTATTTTTAAGTAATCTCTTCACCCAGTGTGGGGCTTGAACCTATAACTCTGAGATCAAGTGTTGCATGCTCCACTGACTGAGCCAGCCAGGCACCCCAGTGTAGTGCTTACTTTAAAAATAAATAAATATGGGCACCTAGGTGGCTTAGTGGGTTAAGCATTCAACTCTTGATTTTGGCTCAAGTCATGATCTCATGGTTAATGAGACTGAGCCTTGCATCAGGCTTTGCTCTGACAGTGCAGAGCCTGTTTGGGATTCTCTCTCTCCCTCTCTCTCTCTCTGCCCCTCCCCTGCTCAGTCGCTTACTCTCTCTCCAAAATAAGTAAATAAACATTAAAATGAATAATAAATATATAGATAAAGCTGCACCAAAAAAAGATGTTAAAAAAAATAATGTGATATATACATACAATGGAATACTATTTAGCAATAAAAGGAATGAAGTGGTGATCCATGCTACAACATGAATGAACTTCAAAAAGTAAAAGAAGCCAGTCATAAAAAGCTTTTTTGTATGATGTAGGATTCCATTTACATGAAATTTCCAGAACAGACAAACCCACAGAGCAGAAAATAGATTAGTGGTTTCCAGGGACTGGGGGACTGGGGAATGGGGAGTGACTGCTAACAGGTATGGAGGTTCTTTCTGGGGTAATGAAAATGTTCTGAGATCAGACAGTGGTGATAATTATGAAAGTCTGCGAGTAAAATCAAAACTACAGAATTTTATGGTATGTGAATTATACCTTAACAAAGCTGTTATTTAAAACCTTTTTAAAAAATACACACACACAAAAGGTTAGGAGTTATGAGGTCAGGAGGGGTGAGGAAGGGAACCAGTGTTGAGCAGTGGAGGGGATGGGGCATTTGCAGAAACAAGTTGAGAACAAGAAAAGAGAAAGAGAGCTGGCTTAAAGTATGGGATTTTATAGAGAGAAATAAAGAGGATTTTTAGGAAGTTTAGCTATGAGGTACATGAGATAATTTCTCTTTGCTCCTTCATATCTCTTCCTTCACCAAGAAAACTTGGGTTCAAATATTTATGCCACAAGGATAACAGAAAGTTGGAAACAACCTAAAATTCCAATAATAATCAATCAACAAAAAAGAAAAGAGCAGGGGTACCTGGGTTGCTCAGTCAGTTAAGTGTCCAATACTTTTTTTTTTCTTAATTTTTTAATGTTTATTTATCTTTGAGGGGGGTGGTGCATATATAGAGGGAGACACAGAATCGGAAGCAGGCTCCAGGCTCCGAGCTATCAGCACGGAGCCAGATGCAGGGCTTTAACTCACAGGCCCAGAGATCATGGCCTAAACCAAAGTCGGACACCCAATTGACTAAGCCACTCAGGCACCCCAAGTGTCGCTTGATTTTGGCTCAGGTTTCTCTCAGTTGGTAAGAGCAAGCCCTGTGTTGGGCTCTGCACTGACAGTGTGCAGTCTGCTTGGGATTTTCTCTCTCCTCTCTCTCTGCCCCTTCCCTGTTCATATGCTCGCACTCTCTCTCTCAAAGATAAACTTAAAAATTTATTTATTTATTTATTTGTTTGTTTGTTTGTTTTTAAAGAATTTTAAAAATGATTTTATTTATTTTATTTTTTTGAGAGAGAGGGAGATGCACAGAGAGAAGAAGAGAGAGAATCCTAAGCAGGCTCCACGCTGTTAGCACAGAGCCCAACACAGGGCTCAAACTCACCAACCATGAGATCATGACCTGAGTTGAGATCAAGAGTTGAATGCTTAACCGACTGAGTGACCCAGGCACCCCTGGAAAAAAAATTTTTTTTAATAAAAAAGTAAGAGCAGAGTAACATTAAAATATGTCAATGTGACCACTGACTTGGGAAAACATTCACAAAATATTAGGTGAAAACTGCAAACTACAAACAGTACGGTATGACACCATTTTTAAAAATAAATATATGTCTATATGTGTCTTAGTCTGTTGAAGCTGCTATGACAAAATATCTGAGACTATGTGGCTTATAAACAGCAGAAATTTATTTCTCATAGTTCTAGGGGCTGGGAAGTCTAAGAACAAGGTGTCAAAATGGCTGTGTTCTGCCCTCTTCCTGGTTCATAGCTGGCACTTCTAGCTGTGTCCTCACATGGTGTAAGGGACAAGAGATGTCTCTGGAGCCTGTTTTGTAAAAGCAGTAATATCATTCATGAGGGCTTTGCCCTCATGAAGTAATCACCCCAAGGCCTACCTCTTACTATCATTACCTTTGTGGGTTAGGGTTCAATATATGAATTTGGGGGGACACAGACATTCAGACCATAGCAATATGCATGAAAGAAAATCTGAAACCATATACAACAAGATGTTAATAGTTCTTATCTATGTTGAGTGATTTTAGATTATTTATAATTTTACCCTTTTGGTATTAACTGTATTTCCTAATTTGTATGTAATATATATCTATTATGTATGTAATTTAAACGGTTTTATTTCCTTTAAACACGTAGATACCACAGGTTCAGGGCCTGGAGAGGGGGTCTTCCCCTTATAGATAGTACTAGGTTTCCCCAAGGTCCAGGCTATCATCTGAGGTCTGGACTAAAGGAGCTATCTTGTACATATAGCAGTAATTTTAGGAGTACCTATGGGTTACAGCCATCACTTGATCTTCAATGAATATCCAGCCCCCCTATATTTTTTTAATTTAATTTTTTTTTGAGAGAGAGAGAGAGAAAGAGAATGCACATGCGCGTGAGTGTGTGAGAGCAGGGGAGCAGCAGGAGAGGGAGAGAGAGAATCATAAGCAGGCTCCATGCCCAGCATAGAGGCTGACCTCAGGAACTGTGAGATCATGACCTGAGCCGAAATCAAGAACTGCATGCCTAACCGACTTAGCCACCCAAGCGCCCCGACCCAACCCCACCCCCCTTTCAAACCACCATTTTCAAGCGGTATTCACAAATATACAAACATAGAAACTTGTGATTCTGATCCACAAAACTATTATTGAGTCATATATGCTTTGAAATGGAAAAACATAGTGATACACAGAGTCTAGAAGGCTGATCCTCTAAACCAGAGATAAAGAATAAATGGATAATGGAAGATGATGAAGAATCTGTACCTGGAGGGTGCAGAGAGTTATATTATACCGTTATGTTTACATATCTGTCCCCCAGGCTAGAGTGTAGCTTCTTGAGGTCAAAACCTGTGATACAGTCAACTCTGTGTCCCTGGAACTTATACACAGCGCTTGGAACATGGTAGGTGCTCGGTTATTTGTGGACTTCTATTTTACCCATTTATTTTTTTTTAATTAAAAAAAATTTTTTTCCTAATGTTTATTTATTTTTGAGAGAGAGAGAGAGTGCAAACAGGGGAAGGGCAGAGAGAGAGGGAGACAGAATCTGAAGCAGGCTCCAGGCTCCAAGCTGTCAGCACAGAGCTGGACATGGGGCTTGAACTGACAAACCATGAGATCATGACCTGAGCTGAAGTCTGCCACTTAATGGGTTGAGCCACTCAAGTGCCCCTATTTTACCCATTTAAAAAACTGACTTGTCTTTTTATTATTGAGTTGTAGGGGCTTTTAAATTTCCTTTATCAGACACATGTCTTGAGAATATTTTCTCTCAGCCTGTGGCTTGCCCATTTGTTTTCTTTAAAAACATTTTTTAAAATGTTTATTTATTTTTGAGAGAGAGAGAGAGAGTGTGTGAGTGGGGAAGGGGGTAGAGAGAGAGAGATGGAGACAGAACTCTAAGTGGGTTCCAGGCTCTGTGCTGTCAGCATAGAGTCCAATGCGGGGCTTGAACTCACGAACTGTGAGACGCTTCACCGACTGAGCCAGCCAGGAGCCCCTGCCCATTTGTTTTCTAAATAGCGTTTTTTTTTTTTTTAAGTTTATTTATTTACTTAGAGTGCATGTGCAGGGGAGGGGCAGAGAGAGAGAGAGAGAGAGAGATAGATAGAGAGAGAATCCCAAGCAGGCTCCACACTGTTAGCACAGAGCCAGACTTGGGGCTCAAACTCACAACCATAAGATCATGACCTGAGCTGAAATCTACAGTCGGATGCTTGACTGACTGAGCTACCCAGGTGCACCTTCATGGTGCTTTTTAATTAATGGAAGTTTTTAATTTTATAAAATCCCATTTATCTTTTATGGTTAGAGCCTTCTGTCCTATTTAAAAAATCTTTGCCTATCACAAGATCATAAAGAAATTTTTCCTCTTTTTTCCCCCCTCTGAAAGCTGTATAGTTTTAGCTTTTACATTTAGATTTTGTTGAATCCTATTTTAACCGTAAAGCTCTATCACTGTTTGATTCATTTTATATTTTTGTATCTTAGAAAAGGTCTTATTCCTTTCTGATTTCCACACAACCAAGGGGGATGCCTGCCAATATTTCTTTCACAGACAACTCTAGCTCAGTCAACTGAGGTGACGTACTGCAGGCATCCCATGAGATTCTGTATTCATGCCCCCTCTCCTGAACTTGCACATTTTTGTAAAGCACATTTTTTTTTACATGTCGCCTCACTGATCCTCACAACAACTCACCAAAGTAGGCAGAGTCACTTTCATTTTAAAAAACAAGGAAATTGACAATCAAAAACAAAAGGACTTGTCCAAGATCATTCAGTGAATAAATGACAATTAGACAGGACTCAGGATAACTTAACTTTTGTTAGTTAAGAATGTAATGAGAGTATACTATACATGTGACTTTATTTCAAACACAACACACACCTCTTAGACTTCTTTCCTGGGAATGACTTGTTCTATAACAATACAAGTTTAATACTGTGGGCCATGAGCTCTAATAAACTTGAAAACAATAGGGTAGAAGAGCTCATTGCAGATCCCCTCTGCACCCTGATTAAATGGAGAGACATGGGAGATGATGATGGGGAAGGAATAGAGAGTCCAGAATAGGAAGAGAGTGAAAGAAAGCTCTCAGAAGACGGGCCCAATAGCTATGCCTAGTAGGAAGATAGTGGTTGGGTTTAGCCAGCATAAAGTTATGAAGTCTAGCTCTCCAGAATCAGGGAAAGCTTTCCATGAGAGCCCTTTTCCTGGCCCCCATTCCAAATGGATGTCTCTTGGCCTAACATAATAATACTATTTATTAGTGATCATTCACTGAGCTCTTACATGCCAGGTGATTTACATATGTCATCTCTAGTTCCACTATGATCTTTTAGAGTAGGCACAATCATTCCCACTTCACAGATGAGAAAACTGAAGCTTAGCAAGAGTAAATCGTTTGCCTACAATTACACAGCTGAGATGGAACAACACAAACCCAGGTCTGCCTAACTCCTAATTCTTCCTACTACAACAGCCTCCCAAAGAAAATGTTCAGGGGCCACACCCTTTTCCAAAAGTACCGGCATTTATTCTGCTACTACAGCAGCTGCTTCCTACCTTTCCTGTATAGGCCCACACTTGAACCTCCACTTACATAATTTGGATTTACCCACTTCTCTATTCTCTGAACCGACAGTCCCTTTTATATTACCACCTCAGTAATATGAGTGTTATTAAACACTCTTCAATCCACTTCTGTCTCAGTTCCCAGCCCTCACCTTCCTGCCCCATTCATAGTCCCCAAGGCCTCTTTTCCCTGTTCTGTAGTTCACATTCCTAGATGCTTCCTGGGAACTAACACCCTCCCTCCTGCAACTTCCCAGTGTATTTGCCATAATTGCACAATGTGGAACTACTGACTGTATGTATGTGCCCATATTTGCACAATGTGGAACTACTGACTCCTTTTAGCATATGTATTTGAATCATTCACCAAGGTGGTCAGTGGAAATGGGAATTTAAGGAACTCTTTCTATCTGCTCAGCAATAGGTCAACTCTGGGCAGGAGAATGTTCTAAACTCCAGAAGAAAGGTTTCCCCTGTCTTTGGTCATCAGCATCTTTCTGCCAGTCATAAAACTCTTTCCCTCTTTTCTTGGCCTCCTGAAGGAAGACTGGGAAGACAGCAGTATTCAGTTGCTCTTCTCTAACAACCTGACCTTGATCTGTGGCCCGATGAGGAGCGTCAATAGCACTGATAACTGTTTTCCTGTCTGAGTCTTCTCTTGGGCACGACTGAAGGGAAGAGACAAAGAGGGTGGATTTGGGAGGACCAGCTTATGCTTAGGTCTCTTCCCGATAGGAATCTAGGTCTGTATAAGGAGACTGATTATAACAGGTCAGCTGTAGGCATTACAGTGACTGACTCCTCACATTCCCCCTCCCCCAATATACTATAGAGCCTCTTGGTCAACATTCTTTCTTATTCCATCCTTACCTGCAGCCTGGTGGCTCCATGGCAACAGAAGATATGGTATGCGTGTCTATGGGCATGTATGTTTATGTATGGAGGAAAAGAACGGGTTGGATGCTTCCCAGCCCTTCCTCTTGAGAGCTGCTTGGATCCCAGCATATTCTCCATCATAAACTTACAATAGCTTTAGGGGTGTCTCCTCCCATTAAGTCTTTGTTCCTAGATCTGACCCCCCTTCACCATGACCCATACTATAGCAGCCTCATTAGAAACGCCCAGAAAAGAGGGGATCTTCTGTTGCTTGACAAAATAGCATTAGCCCAAGCCTCTGCACCACAGCCCAAATGTATGCATGGACGAGCTCATCTAATGTTTGCTCTCATGCTTGCACTCTCTCTCTCTTTGCTCTCTCTCTTTCTGTCGGAAGGACAAAGCCAACCCTCAGAAGCCGGGGTCCAAATGTGCTGATCGGTTATCCTAGCGTCTTTGCCCTGCCCCTCCCCCAGCTCCGCTAAGCCATACCTCTGTAAGGAGCCTTGAGCTGTACCCGGAGGCTTCTGTTCCTTTTGCACTGCAACCAAGCTCTACCTCGACAGTTCCAGCTGAGGCATTGTTCCACGGGACCACACAGGGGGAACTGAACCGATTTCCTAAGATCTGATTTCTGCTAATACAATGGCATCGTTGCTAATGCAGGGAGGCTGCGCAATCCCAGCCCCAGTATCCTTGCTGCTGCCGCTGCTACTGGTGCTGCGGTGACGTTGCTGCTAAGGGAAGGGGGAAGGGAAAGGAGCAGGCATGCCCACAGTACAGCCACTCAGCCTCCCTCCCTGTCAGTCCCTGTGGGCCCTTTAGCCTAGGGAAGGGGGAGGGGAGAGAAAGCCACAGAGGGCAGCCAGGGCTGGAAGACTGAGAACTCTCAAGGCAGCAAAGAAAATTAGACCAGAGAGCTGGGTCTAGCTTCTCTTTTGCTCTTAGGAGTCTCAGGGAAAAAGTCTGGGCAGAGCCTTAGAGCTTCCTTCCTTCCTTTAGGCCCCTCCTTTTAGATCTTAGCCAGAAACCTCTCCCTCCTCTCTTCACCCACTCTGAATGACTCCTTGTTTTCCAGCTTTTTCCTTTCACTAGGATTCCAGACTAGCCTCAGGGCAGAGCAGCCATCCTGGGAGGGGGTTTCTGAAACCTTGAAGGGAGGTTTCAGGGACCAGGCATCATTCTGTCAGCAGGTAGAGTCTTTGTGTATCCCAGCTAGATTCAGCACTAGGCTTTCTGGGGTGTGCCTCTTCAGAGAAATGAGGTCTGTCTCAGAAAAAAGAGAGACTGGGCCATAGGCAGGCTTCTATACACAGGGTGGTAGTGAGCCTTAGGACCGAGTTGGGCACAGGTCCCTTCCTAACACAGAGTCTGATTCAGTTCCCTACGTCTTCAGAGGTTCTGTTAGTGTGGCCGGAACAAAACCTTCTCCCTTCACCTGCATCAGGTTTTGGTCAAGTGCCTGCCAAGTGGCATCCAGCTGAGCCAGTGGTGAGGCAGAATCCATTTGACCAGGCTGAGGGGCCAGGAAGCTTATTTTCCTAGGGAAAGGAAGGCTAAGGAAAGGGAGAGGTCTTCCCTCTGCCAGAGAAAAATCTCAGTTCTGCCTGTAGGTCTACAGAGCCCTTCACCCCTTCCCAGCTCCACTTTCCTCAGGTTCTGGGCCAGTTCTGTGGGAATCAGTAAACAGTGGAGAAGCTACAGCCAGAGCCAGTTGTACAGTAAGCAGCAGCACTGTCTGTCTACTTCAGGTCACTGCCCCCTGCTGCCACCCTTGATGGCAAAGACAGTTACAAGCTGGGGACCTATCTAGGTCTCCTCTCAGTGTTGACTAGTATCTGGATCCCTCAGCCAAGCCACTGGATTTCAGGTCCCTAGAAAGAAGGCTTGGGTCCAGTGGCCAGGACCACAGCAACTACCACTCAGGATCCACAAGAGATATAGTTTCTTTCCCCTTATTGCTTCTTCTATTTCCTATGTGACCCATGAGTCTACAGATGATATGCTAAAATGAACAGAGTTGCAGAGAGAACAGAGAAGTAGGTAAAGTTCCAAAAACCCACCTCCAACCTAAATCTGTTTGAGGGGCAAAGGCACCTTGATCTCATAAAGCAGGAAACAATGAGGAAGGAAAGGAGAGAAGGAGGCTGCTTCATAAAACTGACCATTAGTGGTTTTCACAAGGAGACTGAAAGCAGCAGAAATGGTGTTGGTGTCACTGTACATGCATACCTCCTTGTATGGAGCGTCACTTTATTATGTTTTCAGATACTGCATTGTTGTTGTGTTTTTGTTTGTTTTTTGGCAACACTGTGTGGAGCAAGTCTATCAGTGCCATTTTTCAAACAGGATTTTATTTTGTGTCTCTGTGTCATATTTTAGTAATTCTCACAATATTTCAAACTTTTTCATTATTATTAAATTTGTTATGGTGACTTGCGATCAGTGATCCTTAAAAAAATTTTTTTAAAGTTTATTATTTTGAGAGAGAGAGAGAGAATGTGCACGTGCATGTGAACAAGTAGGGGAGGAGCAGAGAGAAAGGCAGAGTAAGAATACCACATAGGCTCTGTGCTGTCAGCTCAGAACCTAACACGGGGCTTGATCTCATGAATAGTGAGATCATGACATAAGCTGAAATCAAGAGTTGGAAACTTAACCAACTGAGCCACCCAGGCGCCCCATGAATAGTGATCCTTGATATAACTATTGTTAATTGTTTTGGGGCACCATGAACCATGCCCATAAAAGATAGTCAACTTAATAAATGTGTGTGTTTTGACCGCTCCACTGTCTGGCTGCTCCCCTCCCTCTCTCCTTCCCCTTTGGGCTTCCTTATACCTTGAGACATAATAATATTGAAATTAGGCCAACCAATAACCCTACAGTGGCCTCAAAGTGTTCAAATGAAAGGAAGAGTTTCACATCTCTCACTTTAAATTAAAAGGTAGAAATGATTAAGCTTAGTGAGGAAGGCATGTTTATTTATTTTTATTTTTATTTTTTTAATATGAAATTTATTGTCAAATTGGTTTCCATATAACACCCAGTGCTCATCCAAGGAAGGCGTGTTTAAAGCTGAGATAGGCCAAAAGCTGGGCCTCTGTGTCAAACACTTATCCAAGTTGTAAATGCAAAAGAAAGTTCTTGAAGGAAGTTAAAAGTGCTACTCTGCTAAACACGAATCATAAGAAAGCAAAACAGCCTTATTATTGATATGGAGAAAGCTTCAGTAGTCTGGATAGAAAATCAAGCCAGCCACATTTCCTTAAGCCAAAGCCTAATCCACAGCAAGGTCCTAACTCTCTTTAATACTGTGAAGGCTGAGAGAGGTGAGGAAACTACAGTAGAAAAGTTGGAAGCTAGCAGAGGTGGCTTCATGAGGTTCAAGGAAAGAGGCCATCTCCGTGACATAAAGTTGCAAGGTGAAGCAGCAAGTGCTGATGTAGAAGCTGCAGCAAGTTATCCAGAAGAGCCAGCTAAGATCATTAACGGAGGCGGCTACATGAGACAACAGATTTTCAATGTAGACAAAACAGCCATATATTGGAAGAAGATGTCTTCTAGGACTTTCATAGCTAGAGAGGAGAAGTCAGTTCCTGGCTTCAAACTTCAAACGATAGGTTGACTCTCATTAGGGGCTAAGGCAGCTGGTGACTTTAAGTTGGAACCAGTCAGTGTTCATTCATATACCATTCCAAAAATCCTAGGGCATTTAAGAATTATGCTAAATCTACTCTGTCTGTGCTCTGTAAATGGAACAAAGCCTTGATGACGGCACATCTGTTTACAACATGGTTTGCTGAGTATTTTAAGCCCACTGTTGAGGCCTACTGCTCAGAAAAAAAAAAAAGATCCCTTTCAAAATACCACTGCTCGTTGACAAGGCACCTGGTCACCAAAGAGTTCTGATAGAGAGTTACAATGACATTAATGTTATTTTCAAGCCTGCTAACAGAACATCCACTCTGCAGCCCATGGGTCGAGAAGTCATTTCAACTTTCAAGTCTTATTGTTTAAGAAATACCTTTCATCAGGCTCTAGTGCCATATATAGTGATTCCTTTGATGGATCTGGGCAAAGGTAATTGAAAATCTTCTGGAAAGGATTCACCACATCTGGTGCCATTAAGAACACTCATGATTTATGGGAAGAGTCAAAATATCAACATTAACAGGAGTTTGGAAGAAGCTGATTTCAACCCTAATGGATGACTTTGAGGGGTTCAAGACTACAGTGGAGGAAGTGAGTGCAGATGTGGTGGAAATAGCAAGGGAACTAGAATTAGAAGTGGAGCCTGAAGATGTGACTGAATTGCTATTACTGTCATGATAAGATTTTAATGGATGAGGAGTTGCTCCTTATGGATGAGCAAAGAAAGTGGTTTCTTGAGATGGAATCTACTCCTGGTGGAGATGCTGTGAAGACTGTTGAAATGACAGCAAAGGATTTAGAAATTACATAAACTTAGTTGATAAAGCAGTGTGGGGTTTGAGAGAATTGACTCTAATTTCAAAAGAAGTTCTACTGTGGGTGAAATGCTATGAAATGGCATTGAATGCTATAGAGAAATTGTTTGTGAAAGAAAGAGTCAATAAATGTGGCAAACTTCATGGTCTTATTTTAAGAACTTGCCACAGTCACCCCAACCTTCAGCACTCACACCCTGATCAGTCAGGAGCCATCAACACTGAGGCAGGACCTTTTACCAGCAAAAAGATTACAACTCACTGAAAGCTAAGATGATGGTTAGCATTTTTTAGCAATAAAGTATTTTTAAATTAAGGCATACACCTTTTTTAAGACATAATGCTATGGCACACTTCACAGACTGTAGTATAGTATAATTGTAACTTTTATATGCACTGGGAAACCAAAATAGTCATTTGACTTGCTTTATTGCAATATTCACTTTATTGCAGTGATCTGGAACAGAACCCACAACACCCCTGAGGTATGGCTGTACTTCCCTCTTCCCTGAAACAGACCTCAAAGTGGGTTGGATAAGGAGCTTTAGTGTAGGGCAAAGCCAATCCCCATGACCAAGCATAGACTTCTAGCTTCTTACTATAAGAGCTCGAGGGCCATGGTCTTTGTCCCTGAGATTTCTGTGAAGCTAAGCCATGCATTGTACTGGAGAGCCACTACTTAGGAAATGTTTGTAGTTGCCTATAGAAGGTGGCAGCTTTCACATTTTAAGTGCTTGGCTTACTTCACCACACCATCACCTATCTTCTACCCACTACTGCCAAAGATCTATAGTGTTTTTGATGAAAGATCAAATTATTTTCCGGTTAGAAACAAAATACAAATATTGTCACATTATAAACCCCAACTGGCTCCTAATTAGTATTCTCACCTGCAATTTACCTTCCAGTACTACCAGATTCATCTCCTTAAAGTACTATCTTTCTTCCATATGTCGCTCCTTCTACCTCTTTTAATGGTTTCCCATTATCCAGAGAATTAAGTTCAAACTCATTTTGGCTTTCAAGGTCCTCCATCTTTGCTATCTATCTACTCCCTCTCTTTACAACCCTACTTCCCATACTTCATCATGTAGTCCTTCAAACTTGTTTCACTATCTCATTTCCTTTTTTTTTAATTAATTAATTAATTAATTAATTAATTAAAATGTTTATTTTCAAGAGAGAGAGACAGAGCATGAGAGGGGGAGAGGCAGAGGGAGGGGGAGACACAGAATCCAAAGCAGGCTCCAGGCTCTGAGCTGTCAGCACAGAGACCAACGTGGGGCTTGAACCCAGAAACTGTGAGATCATGACCTGAGCCAAAGTCAGATGCTTAACCAACTGAGCCACCCAGGCGCCCCTATTTTTTTTATTTTTAAATATAATTTATTGTCAAATTGGCTAACAAAAAGTGTTTACAGTGCGCTCTTGGTTTTGGGGGTAGATTCTCATGATTCATCGCTTACATACAACACCCAGTGCTCATCTCAACATGTGCCTTCCTCAATGTCCACCACCCATTTTCCCCTCTCCTCTCCCCCCTCTCCCATCAACCCTCAGTTTGTTCTCTGTATATAAGAGTCTCTTATGGTTTGCCTCCCTCCCTCTCTGTAACTATTTTTTCCCCTTCCCTTCCCCCATGGTCTTAAGTTTCTCAAGTTCCACATATGAGTGAAAACATATGATATCTGTCTTTCTCTGACTTATTTCACTTAGCATAATACCCTCCAGTTCCATCCATGTTGCTGCAAATGGCAGGATTTCATTCTTTCTCATTGCCAAGTAGTATTCCCATAATCTCATTTCCACTCTGCTGCCTTTGTTCAGATTCTCCTACCTGTTACACTTGGATCTCTACTCAGAATTATTCAGAATCTACAAGGCTCAGATCAACTCATCCGCCAAGTCTTCACTGATCAGCCCAGAGCCAGAAATTATCGGTCTTCTGAACCTGTGGCTACAGGCTGTGAGTTTTACAGACAGGAAAAAAATCCCACAAAACTCAGTAGATCAATATGGGATTGCCAATTTCTTACATTGCCAAGTAGCATCATTAAAAAACAAAATAGGGGTGCTTGGGTAGCTCAGTTGGTTAAGTGACTGGCTCTTGATTTCAGCTCAGGTCATGATCTCGTGGTTTGTGCTCTGCACTGAGAGTGCAGAGCCTGCTTGGGATTCTCTTTCTCTCCCTCTCTTTGCCCCTGCCATGCTCTCTCTTTCTCAAAATAAATAAATAAACTTAAAAAAAAACTTTGCATCAACTATCATCATTTCATAAAAATAAGCATATCATTACTTTTCTCATTTCATTGCATACTGATGCAAAATTCATGAAAAAGTAGCATTAGTCCACAAACAGTTTTGATTAAGTAAATCATTTGTCTTTTGATGCGTTTATTGTTCTTTTTTTCATATCCACTTTAATGTCTCTTTTAACTGCAAAGTCCAAGTTAAATTCATCTTTGCCCAATATCCAGCGTATAAGACAGAATTTTTATTTTGTGTTTCCCACAAAACCTAGCACAGTGCTTGGGCAGATAGAAAATGGTGAGTCCAAGTCTTGTTGAACACGCGTAGTATAAAAAAAGATGAGCCTTGAGTGTAAATGAGAGTGAGCAATAGACAGATCTGACTCAAACGGCTTAGAAGAGAAGACTCCTGTTCATGTGGGGGTAAAAAAGATCTGTTAAAAGAAAGCTTTAAAAAAAAAAAAGGAGTAATTCTTCATAACCTCGAGTCAGGCAATATATTCTTAGACACAATGCCAAAAGTCCAAGTGACAAAAGAAAACATAAAGTGGACTTCATAAGAATTTAAAGCTTTTTGCTTCAAAGGATACAATCAAGATAGTGAAAAGACAACCCACAGAATGGGAGCAAATATTTGCAAATCATATTTCTTTCTCTTTTTTAAAGTTTTATTTATTTATTTTGAGACGAAGGGAGAGAGAGAGCGAGAGAGAGAACACGAGCAAGGTTGGGGCAGAGAGAGGGAGAGAGAGAATCCCAAGCAGGCTTTGTGCTGGCAGCGCACAATCCCCAATGAGGGGCTTGAACTCATAAACTGTGAGATCATGACCTGAGCTGAAACCAAGAGTCAGATGCTTACCCAACTGAGACACCCAGGCACTTCTGCAAATCATATTTCTGATAAGAGATTGCTATTCAGAATATATAAAGAACTCTTAACAACTCAATAATAAAAAGATCTATAACTCAATTAAAAAATGGACAAAGGATTTGAATAGATATTTCTCCAAATAAGACATAAAAATCGTCAATAAGCATATGAAAAGAATTCCAATGTCATTTGTTATTAGGGAAGTGCAAATCAAAACTAAAATGAAATACCACTTCACCCTTCTAGAATGGCTAAAATCTAAAAGACGGACAATAACAAGTATTGATGATAATGTGGAGAAATCAGAACCCTTATACATGGCTGGGAGGATTGTAAAATGGTGCAATCACTTTGGAAAACAGTCTGGAAGTTCCTTAAAATGTGAAATATAGAGTTACCATATGACCCAGAAATTCTACTCCTAGAGATATTCCCAAAAGAAATGAAAACAAAAATTCACACAAAAGCTTGTATACAAATATTCACAGCATTATTCATGATAGCCAAAAAGTGGGAACAACCAAGTGTCTTTCAATAGATGAATGGATAAGTAAAATGTGATATGTTCATAAAATGGAATATTATTCAACAAAAAAAAGGAATGAAGTACTGAAACATGTTACAACATAGATGAACCTTGAAAACATTACTCTAAGTGGAAGAAGCCAAATATGGAAGGTCACATATGATTTGACTGCATTTATATGAAATGTCCAGATTAGGCAAATCTATGGAGACAAAAAGTAGGCTAGTGGCTGACAGGGACTTGGGGAACGGGGAAAATAGGGAATGATTGTTATCAGGTATGGGATTTCTTTGTGGGATGATGCAAATGTTTTAAAATTAGATTGTGGTGATAGTTGCTCAACTCTGTGAATATGCTAAAAACAACTAAACTGTATACTTTAACTGGTGAAACAAGGTACATCAATTATATCTCCATTAATCTGTTAAAAGGAGTAAGTTGCAACAGCAATGAACAGTGTTGCTCAGCTCCACAGAGACAGAAGTCTTTGAAGTCTCTGCAACTGAGTAAGGGTGATGGAATTTCAGGTATACAGAAAGCAGAGGCATTTCTGGCATCACTGGCATGTCAACCCAAGGACCTGAGACAATACCCTCTTTCTCCTGTTTTTTTTCAACACAAAAATTCTTAAAAGAATAGATTATGTTGGGGCGCCTGGGTGGGACTTTGGCTCAGGTCATGATCTCACCACTTGGCTCATGGGCCCACAATGGGTTCTGTGCTGACAGCTCGGCGCCTGGAGCCTGCTTCGGATTCTGTGTCTCCCTCTCTCTCTGCCCCTCCCCACTTGTACTCTGTCTCTCTCTCTCAAAAAAATAAAAAAAATAAAAAGAATAGATTATGTTAACTTTATTTTCTCCCTAACCATTTCTTAACTACCTAAAGTCTGTCTGTCTTGTAATACTTGGTCTGAAATAGTTTAATTTTGAACTTACATTATTTAAACTTTTTTATTTGGCTATTTTCTCCTATTGAAACCCTCTTTTCCCTTTGGCTTTAATCTTCCTAGTTCTTCCTCTTAGATCATTCTTTCTTCATGGTTTAATAAACCAATACCTGGCACACTTTTAAATGTAGACTTATAGTCAAATATACTCAAATTTAAAAATTTTACAAATAATGAAAAATAATGTAGATTTACAGCAAGGCTCAGATGTGAAGTCTTTTCAACTTGAGAAGAATTTGGCCCTTCCCATTATGCCACTGATTTCCAAATCTTACATTCTTCCAGAACTTCCAGAATCAAATCTCTATTGCCTATTAGACACTTTACCATTACCTCAAATTCGACACATCTAACTAAAGTCAAACTGAATTTTCTATTTCAAATCAGCCTTCTTTGGACTATCAGTAACAAACACAAGCTTGAAAACACTGAGAGTTATGTGGACTCTCTCTACATTCAATCACCAAGTCATGCCGAATCTTTTTTCAAATATTTTCGGCATTGATCTAATAATTTATTGTGCTTTACTATATTCCAACTATTATGCTAAGCACTAACTTACATTATCTCATTTAATCCATATAACCACTCTCTAAGCTAAGTATTATTATGTCTATTTTATGGATGAGAAATGAGGTTCAGGGATATTAAAAATCTTCCTAAGATAACTCAGTCAGTAAATATCTGATCTGAGATTCAGATAAAGAAATGTCTGATTCTAAAGTCAGTGTTCTTATTAACCACTTGTTATATTGCCTCTCAAATTCCCACTCTTACTCCCAATCTTTCTAATTCAGATCTGCATTACCTCTCCTTTGAATTGTTATATACTTTTTCTACTAGTTTCATGCTTTCTAGTGCTTTCATTCCGTCTCTTTCCTCCCAGCTATCCTATTTAATGACACAAGATTAATCTTCCCAAAGCACAGCCTTCAATATATCACCTTATTACTAAAAAGTCTTCAATGGCTCCTTACTGCCTACAGGATAATCCAAATTCCTTAATGTGACATTCAAAATTCCTTCCTACTTATTGAACCATGTTCCATTACATGCCAAATTTATTCTGAATTCTGAGTTTTGGCTTACTCCACTGGGAAGATATCTGGAATACTCTCTCCCTATTTCTCTTTTCTTTTCTTTTCCTTCCTTTTCTTTTCTTTTCTTTTCTTTTCAAGGACCTAGCTCAAAGCCTACCATGTCTGGATGCTTTTCTTTCTTCTCCTCCTCCTCCTCCTCCTCCCCCTCCTCCTCCTCCTCCTTCTTTTTTTTTTTTTATTTAGATCCTCTTTAATTCTTAATTCTTTTTTTTTTCAATATATGAAATTTTTGTCAAATTGGTTTCCATACAACACCCAGTGCTCATCCCAAAAGGTGCCCTCCTCAATACCCATCACCCTTCTTCTTCTTTTTAAAATGTTTATTTTTGAGAGAGAGAGAGAGAGAAAGTGTGAGCAGGGGAGAGGCAGAGAGAGAGAGAGAGAGAGAGAGAGAGAGAGAGAGAGAGAGAATCTGAAGCAGGCTCCAGGCTCTGAGCTGTCAGCACAGAGCCTAACGCAAGGCTTGAACCCATGAGGAGTTGAGAGATGGATCATGAACTGAGCCGAAGTCAGGCACTCAACCAACTGAGCCACCCAGGTGCCCTGGAAGCTTTTCTTAATCACAGGAATTTTCTCTTGAACTTCAATACCAATCGTCTGCACAACTCATTTGGTACCAAACCTTGGCCAGTTTATTTTGTTATTTATCTCTTCATGACAGCACATTTTTGCAGTGTGGGGCTGTGTCTTATATCTTGATAGGTAATTATTAGCACAAAACCTTGGAACTTAGTAGGGCATCACCAATGTTTATTTGATAAAGCTACTGGATGGCAAGCCCAGCAGGCTAACTGGACCCAAGATAACTTTTGGGAGCTTAGCTTAGCCTGAGAACAGCACATCTGATGAGAAGGAGGAGAGGAAGGAAGGAAGGAAGATAAAAACCAAAAAGGTGAGACTTAGTAAAAAAATTCTCAGTGCCAAGATCTTAAACTCTTAACCCTTCATTTCTCTCCATTTTCATACCACGGATGGAAAGATGACTAAACAGCTGTGTGTTCAGTCAGCACTTCCCTACCATTTATTCCCAGTCATGATCTTAGAGCATATGTTGCAAAGTGACAGCGTGACAGTCACATCTTGTGTGTCAATAGGTTTTATGTGGCTTGCACAGTAAAAATGCCACCATAAGAACAAAAATTTTGGAGGGGCACCTGGGTGGCTCAGTTGGTTGGGCAACTGACTTTGTCTGAGGTCATGATCTTGCAGTTCATGAGTTCGAGCCCCACATCAGGCTTGCTGCTGTCAGCCTGACAGCACAGAGACCACCTCAGATCCTCTGTTCCCCTCTCTATGTCCCTCCCCCACTTGCGCTCTCCCAAACATAAATAAATATTAAAAATAAAAAAATAAATATATAAAAATTTTGGAGATTTCTAAAAAAAAAAAATAAATTAAAAAAAAAATCTGGATTTCAGTTTGTCTTGCTTGAAAAAACTGACCATGTACCAGGCCCTCATTTCCAGATAGTAACAACTGGCTGGAATTGAGAAGTGGCTGCCCTCATAAGATAGGCATGTGCCCTTCCGTTTGACATGTTCCCATCACTCCTCATGGAGTTTTGTAACTAGCCAGGTTCACTTTATTCATTTGCATTTTGCATTATTTTCCTTGATCCTATAAAGCATTTGAGATTGCAACCCTTGCCCAGAATAACAGGTATGCTTTCTCTTTCTATCCTCAACCCCAGATTTACCTGACATTTCCACAATCATGTTCACTGCAGTATTACTTGCAATAGCAAAAAAATTAAAAAAACATTCTAAATATCAAATTCTATTGGATATTTATGAAGGCTAGTACAGAAAAAGGCTTAAAAGCTAATAAAAAAAAGTAGGATATCAAATTGTATACAGTAACTTCTGCTTCCTGAATATGGTGAACAAGATATTAAGGGAGACCCTTCTACTGCAAAAAAACCTAGATCCTATATAACATACACCTTTTAAAGCATTTCAGGACTCAGGTAAACAGAAGAAATCTCTAAGGCTACTCCTCCTATCCCCCCAAAAGGAGAAAAATCATGAGCTGTGGAGTAAGCAAGGAGGAGGGCCAGGGTTCCTCGTGGGCCAGTTCCCAAAACATTCTGATTGTGGTCAGAATGACAAGCCTTTGGACAACTAAAAGGTGAGGGAGTTAAACCTGAGACTCCTACATTAAGCTGAGACCTTTGAAGTACGTTCAAGTGATCCAGGGATGGTGGTTCCCTCCAACTTTTGGGAGAAGCAGATATGTATTTTCACTGGAGGAAACTACCTCAGCTTAAGCAGACAGGATTCTCAAAATTAAAAAACAAACAAAAATTAGTTAATATCAAAGATCACAAATATACATGGAAGCACCATATATGAATAACAGAGAAAACAACAGATTTAAATTGCAAGGACTTCAGATATTAAAAATGTCAGATGCAGAATACAAATCAGCTATGTGCGAAATGTTTTAAATAAAGGATGAAATCTCAAAGATAACCAAGTAGCAAGAGATTATGACAAAGTCTAGGGATGGTGAAAATAAAACGTATGTGAATATAACCACTGGCTACTAAGCATTCCTATTCCTGGGCCAGGCTGTTTTATGGGGAATCACTATGGTAAAAAAAAAAGGATATGAAGGCTAATGGGAGACACATTATACACCCCATTACAGAGGTGAACAGTAGCCTACTCAAAACAGTGTGTGAAAGTGCTCCATAAACTATAGTGTTTTTATAGAAATGTAAAGCATTGCTATTACTCTTTAAAAATGCTAGCATCCATTGATGATTTTTGTCTGAATCAACTATTATTCTTTCTACGTTTATTAGCTGGCATTCTAATACAAGAACAATTTCTTTTCTTTCTCCCTCCCTCCCTCCCTTTCTTCCTTTGGTATCAGTATAGACTCTTGTAGACTCCTGGGCTCTTTTCTTTCTTTCTTTCTTTCTTTCTTTCTTTCTTTCTTTCTTTCTTTCTTTCTCTCTCTCTCTCTCTCTCTCTTTCTTTCTTTTTTAATTGAATGGGTCATAATCCACTGTTGGTATTACTGATTTTGATGCTCAGATTGTCCCATATTTGGCACTATTTGACTTTTTTCATTGTGAAGACCTTTACTGCTGTGTATAAACTTTTAAAAATTGACTATTTATTTTGGAATAATTTTCAATTTTAGAAAGTCATTTATTTTGAAATAATATTTAAACCATCAAAGATAGTTCAGAGAGTTCCTGAATGTCCTCCAACCAGTTCCTATTACCATTTTACATAATCCTTGTACATTTGTCAAAACAAAGACATTAACATTGTACACATTACCATTAACTAGATTTGCAGACTATTTGGATTTTGCCAGTTTTCCTACTAACGTACATTTTCTCTTATTTGGATTTTTATTTTTATTTATTTTTAAGTTTATTTATTTTGAGAGAGAGAGAGAGAGAGAGAGAGAGAGTGCACGATGGGAGGAGGGGCAGAGAGAGGGAGAGAGAGAATCACAAGCAGCCTCTGCACTGCTGACACGGACCCCGATCCAGGGCTCGAACCCACAAACCGTGAGATCATGACCTGAGACAAAATCAAGGGTCAGACACTCAACTGACTGAGCCACCAACGTGCCCCTGTTATTTGGCTTTTTAAAAAACTAAATGTATATATAACTTTCATAAAACATGTTAGTTAAAAAAAAAAATAAAGCCAAACCAAAAAAATAAAGAAAGAAACCTAAAAAAGATATTCAGATGTGTTTATATTGAGATAAATAGCATGGATATTATTGTTAAGTATAGCTCAGTGAAGAAAAAAGATCTGCATTTTCCACAATCAAGACACTGAGTAGTTGTGGAAACTATCCAGGCAGGTAATTTTTAGTGAAAGCAAGCAGTATTAAAAAATAGATAAGACTATGTGATCCTAGTAGACTTCTGTTCCCAGTCTTTCCCAATAATTTCTTTGCTTAGCTTTCACCTCAGGAAACTCTTCTTTGGAAAACAACAGGAGTACATTTGTTTGTGTTGACCTAGGTCAGATATCCTGTACACCAAAAACAACCTATAGTAGGTAACACCTCTGGCTATGCTTTTACCACAAATTGTAGACTGATTTCAGTAGGAAAAGTCAGAAGTGCTCAAATCATAACAAATCAAATAAACTCTGAGATACTATAGTAGTCTTCTTTTATCTGCAGGGGCTATGTTCCAAGACCCCTGGTGGATGTCTAAAACCACGGAGGGCACTGAACCCTATATATACTATGTTTTTTTCCTATACGTACATACATGTGGTAGTTTAATTTATAAATTAGGCATAGCAAGAGATTAACAGCAATAACTTACAATAAAACAGAACAATTTTAACACTATACTATAATAAAAGTTATGTGGATATGGTCTTCCTTAAAATATCTCATTGTACTGCACTCACCCTTCTTGTGATGATGTGAGATGATAAAATGCCTCTGTGAGAAGATGAAGGGAGATGAATGACATAGGCATTGTGATGTTGTGCTAGGTTACTGACCCTTTGACAACTGTCGGAAGGAGGATCTGCTTCCAGAGGGACCATGGTTGAATGTGCACGGGTTAACTGAAACCGTGGAAAGTGAAACTGTGGATGACTACTGTATACTTCTCCCTGATCTAGAAGCATTCAGAGGCTATTAATTAATATCATGTGAAGAGTTAGTCAATCAATCAAGCAAGCAATCAACCCACAAGCATCCTACTGTGAAGCACTGTGCTGGAAGTTCAGGGGTAAAAGCCCAACTTGAGGGTCTCCTAATTTTGTTAAAATCATTGCCAACATGTCTGTGGAAAGGGCTAAGGCGGCAAGAAAGACATTTCAGGATAAGTGTTAAAGCAGTGGTTTCAAATTTTTTTAGTCCTAATACATAAAACAGAGCTACTCTGGTTGAAACAGGGGAGGCCTAGAGCTCCATACACTCCAAATCCCTCTCTCCACTGTGGGGGTCCCCAAAGGCACTTCTAGGAGAGCCTGTGGCTTAGCGGGAGAAAATCTGAAAACCTCTAGGCAAAGGCAAAGGCAAAGGCAAAGGCAAAGGCAAAGGCAAAGGCAAAGGCAAAGGCAAAGGCAAAGGCATAGGCATAGGCAAAGGCAAAGGCAAAGGCAAAGGCAAAGGCAAGACTGTCCAACATGTTTTGTTGGGTTGGGGAAATGGAGAGTGAAACAAATGATTAACTGATAGAAATCATCTCTTCTCTCTTTCTTCATGGCTCCCAAATCAAAGAAGTGTGGAAAATAATAGATGCGCTAATAGCAGAGTTACTTCTGAGGGCAAAAATGAACTTTCTACATTAATTCAGGAAAATCAATTTGTGTCACTACCCTCCATACCTGCCAAGATCCTATGTCTTTATAGGACTTGAGATTTTTTAAAAAATATTTATTTATTTTTAAAGGAGAGAGAGAGTATGAGCAGGGGCGGGGGCAGAGAGAGAGGAAAACACAGAATCCGAAGAAGGCTCCAGGCTCTGAGCTGTCAGCACAGAGCCCGACGTGGGGCTCGAACCCATGAACTGTGAGATCATGACCTGAGCCAAAGTCAGACGCTCAACCGAGTCATCCAGGCGCCCTAAAGGCCTTGAGATTTGATGGAGATTTTGAATTTCTTACAAGATAAGTGCCTCTCTTTGAAATGTGTGAGAGATGCTGAAAGAATTTGGAGATTGAAGAACTGGTGGTAATAGTGATACCCAAGGGTGTCTGCATGGAGTTACAAGGAAAGAATAAACAGAATGTTAGATGCTTAAGAGCACCTGGCTATGGCATCAGGAGTCCGATTCCACAAATGAAATAGCAGCCAATAATACCCAGAGCTCATCTGTCTTTCCTCCTGGTTACATGTAGCTGCTCCTGAGGAGGCCACTGCTCTGAACTGATATTATGTTATTTTGGATTCCAAATGAGACCAGCCAGCATGCTGGGAGTGTGTTGGAAGAGGCCTGAAGGGTTGTCCCAGACACACCCAACTGCTTCCTTACGAGGACTCCCTAATATAGAATCCTCTTTCTAAGCACAGAGCTTTGCTTTGCTTTCAGCTTCTCAAATATGTCACAGAAAGGTTCAGCTCAAAGTGCACTCCCTAAAGTCAAATACAAACACTATACAAAAGGCGTGGCTCTTAAGTAGAATCGGCTCTTTCCTAGGACTACCTGGTATGGGCAGATCTTCTTTTCCTCAAGTCTGTCTTCCCTTGTGACCTGGAAATATGCAGGCATCTTTCTTTAATGTAATCAAAGTAGCTGACAGAATATCCAGGTGGAACCTGGTGGAACCCCTAATAAGCCTAAGCCTTCACCTCTCAGGCTCAGCTGTACCTGACGCTCCCAAGGCTCCAATTCAATGAATGGAGATTGTAGCACTGGGAATTATAGCTAGGAAAAGAATAAACTAGAAGCCACTGATCCTCACTGAACTATAAAGGGTTGCTTTCCTTTATTCCTTACAAATCTGGTAATAATAAACCTAGTTGTCCCAGAGTCTTTCTCTGCTCAAAAGAGATTATACCTAGTAAAAAAAAAATTCTTCTTTTCTACTCATTCAGCCATCAAGAGTATAGCTTTCTCTAGTAGGTCAACTATTTGATTCCTTCCTTAGTTCAACTCATAGCACCTGTTTGGAGGCAGCAGGCTGAATCACATGACCTCTTAAGGTTCCTTTCAGCTCTAATTACAAATGAAGCCAAATTAAAACCTGGAGCCCAAGGAAAGGTTCCTATGCAGAGTGCTAGTTAACGTCCTTCCACTCACCGTCTTCTTGCCTTTCAACAAAAATACACAGACACACATGCACACCCACTCTTCCAGGTGCCTGGCTTCTAATTGCTACAGTTAGAAGTCTCCAGAGATTGAGAATTTGCTATAAATCCTATCTCTTTAGAGGATGTAGGTTGGAGAGAGAGAAGACAACTATAGAGAATTAGGAAAGATTTAGCTCCTACCTTGACAGACCAAGTTCTTCAGCTGAGGGTATGGAGGAGGAAGATGGAGAGATTAAGCCTTCCAATGCTGGGTGTAGGTGAGCAGCAAAGGGAGGAGTAAACCACCAAGACCAGAGACAGTGTGCCAGATGTGGGTAGTCCTAGGCCCAGCTCGGGGTGCTCTGTTAGGAGGACAGCTCTCAAGTGTGTATTTGCAGCAGCAAGTTGGCTGGGACAAAAAAGGCCCAATGTGGTCAACCCCTTGTTTTTTCTTTAACTGTTCCTTTTGGCCCCTAGGCTCCAGGAAACAAGGCCAGAGTGTTCTCCGCTTCCCCTCCCCCAAGGCAGTGGACTGAGGCACGCAGGCTGGTAAGCTGCTATCCTTTCAGTCTATCAAAAGCTGTAAATAAAAGGCCACAAGTGCACAGTGAAGTAGACTATGAGAAGAATCTAGATTGAATTACACAAGCCAGTTGTGGAGAAAGGGTGGAGGAGATAGGAGAAAGAAGAGACAGAAGTCTAGCTGCCCTTCAAGGAAATATTATCATCCAAGCACATGCCTCCCTCAGCATGACTGCTAGAAGCCATCAAAGCATTGCTCCCCTAGGGAACCAGTCTCCAGTCTGGCCTTTTTCTCAGCAAAGGGGTCCTAGTTTCTGAGAATTCTCCATGAGACTCAAAGCCTTTTCCCAGAGGTGACTTACCTTCTGATAGACTTTAGAAAATAGTCTCTTCAGTCCAGTTTACCATGCTTGGTAAGAGCACCAGGACTGCTTCAATAGCAGGTGGCAGCAAAGACCATTTCTCTGTACCAGATACTGTATTTGCTTTAGTTATAAGACTAAGATGAAAATAAACTGATGTATACTTAAAAAAATGTCTAAAGCAGGTGGCTAAGGTCTGGCCTGAGTCCTGAGTATTCAGGAGCCTCAGTTCTGTAATGATTCAGAGCATGGATTTTGGTGTTGACAGTTCTGGATTCAAATGTGACACACTACTTGCTAGCTATGGACTTTGGGAAGTTACTCAACTTCACCAAACTTCAGCTTCCTCATTTGTAAAACTGTCATATCTTCCTTCAAAGGCTTGAGGTAGAATTAAATAAGATATTGCATGTAAAGCGCCTGACACAAGATATGTGCTCAGTCATGGTCATTATTATTATTATATTTTTGGCAGATGATCAATGGAACCTTTCTTCTCTTCTTTCCCAATTTTCCAGAAAATCTAAAGGCTCCAGGTCTAGGGAACTGGTAGGCAAAACCTCTTTAAAATACTGAAAGGAAATGGAAAGAGTTATGTTGTTTTTTTCCCCTCCCCTGCACTAGAACTGAATCAGTCAGCCTGTGCTGATTATACTCTGGACTGGCAGTCTGGCCCTGGGAGCCTAAGGCTCTCCTAAACCAAAGATACTATTCCATCTCTAGTATTACCTGTTGTGGGGCATGCTCCCAGACTGATGGTGCTTCTCCAGGGGCCCCAGATCAGATCCCAGTAGATGTAGGAAAGAAACAGTCTGATCCCAGGCTGGGAGGATAGGTCTGTCCAGGCTGTTGTCTGCCCATCACAGCTGCCTATGAGGCCTATGGGTTAATAATAGCAACTCTGATGCCAATGGATTAAGACAGCACTGTAGGAGGTGTTTATTTTTACACTCTGGCGTCAGTATCAAGTTCTACTGGTTACTGCCCAAATCTAGGACAGCTTCCTGCTATAAGAGTGGCCTCAGGCTTCTCCAGGATGCTAAGTTGGATTCTGAGGGAAGTGAGCCTTGTTGAAAACAGTTCAGAATTCACAGGGGACAGGGAAGGGGAAAGGGAACAAACAGACCTGTCATGTGTCCAGCTGTCTGGTCCCAAATCTCTGGGACCAGGAGAATTTCAGTTGAGAGCTGTTCTTTATAGCATTCTCCAGAGTCAGGTAGGCCCTGGACAAGAGACCCAATACATTGTTTTGGAAGGGTGTACACATACATACACATACAAACAGGCTGCACTGAAATGATCTGAATAATGACAAAGATCAAGAAAAGACTTCTCTCAACTAACCAGAAGCTTGGCCTTATCAATCACAAGTTCCAGATTAGCGCAGTGAGTGCTGACATTACAAGACAAAGATATCTAAAACAAAATATGGTTAGGCTCGTCCTTAATTGATTTTCATAGTGTCTTTAGCAGGTAGATCAAATCCCTTGAAAATTTATTTGGCCAAAGCTCTTCCTAGACATAACATAACAGGATAGAAACACCAAGAAACCAGCCCTCATCTTTCTGGCCTAGAGCCAGTGCCCAGAAAATCTTTCCTGAAAACTTCTTTATCCCTCGGGGCCTATAGATTGGGGTCCCAGGGATCTTGCACTTTGACTACAGTATCTAGAACTCTGTGGATAGATATCCCACTCATCTCCCTGAAAGGCAGCTCCTAACACAGATTCATCTTGTTCTATTAGGCAGACAGGGATGTGAAAAGGTTGACAGCTGGACAGATGATGTAAATAACCTACTAAGGGGCCGTGTGCACAGCAGACTGCTGTGGAATGACAAAAATGTACCACACATTAGGTAGGAATGCTGAAGTGCAAAGAAAGCAGCCAATCAGCCAAGCTCACGGTAACAGTGACTCCATCATCTTCCTGCCTGTGGCTGACTCATAACCGTCGTCAGTGACACGACATATCATTCTCTTGAGGAGCTAGAGTGCTGGCAAGAAGGTAGGCTGGTGAACCACTCATTCAATACATTTTCCCCCCTGTCTTTCAAGGCTTATCTACCTGGTCATCAGAACAACAATGCAGCCTCAGAAACAACCAGATTTGATCACTAGAGATATGGGGTTTGATCTCAGCTCCATTTGGAAGCTACCCATGCCTAGGATTAGTGGCAGGATGCCCAAGGACGGGAACACTGCTTTCATTCTTGGCTTTTTCTCTGACTTGCTGGGTCATCTAGGGGCAGGGTACCTGTCCTCTCAAAGGTAAAGGGGCTAATTGTATCTATCTTCTGGTGTTGTGGCAAAGAAAAATATTCGAAAAATTAAAATAAGTAGCAACAAATGTAAATGCTATAAATTCTTTGGACCAAAGTATTTTAGAAATATAACTGTCATTCATACATATAGGTGTGGAGCCCTGGCCTTTTAGGTTTTCCTTACAGGTCATGGAAGCCATGTTGGGAAGAGCAGTTCCTTTCCTTCAGGTTTATAATCCCCACTTCTGGTTTGAGGAACAGTCGAAATAGTTAGGAATCTGCTTACCTAGACATAAGGTATTAGTTTCCACTAATGTGTAAAAGAGTGAGTAAAAACATGCAAGCAGAAAGAAACACCTCCACTCACCCACTTGCTCCATCCACAAACCTACTTCTCCCCAACGCCTGAGCCCAGGACACTGATCGGAGGCTTGTATCTCATTGATACAACATTTAGCAGCAGTACTTACCAACTGGATTTAGCCTAAAGGCCTGAGAAAGCAACATTAATGAAAGGATGTATTCCATTGCTCAGTTAGAACAAAGGCAACACTGTGTTCTAAACCCAACACAAGCCTTCTAGCCCAGCAATCCCTCGCTATGGGGTTAGTTTGCCAGGTCTCCAGAGCTCATGGAGAGGAGAAACAGAAATCTATTCTTCATTGATGCTGACACTTCTTTTTCTGCAAGTGCCTACACTGGGATTCAAAACAGATGTTCTGACATCCTGCAGCTACTGGTGAGACCCACTCTCCTTGCAGCAAACTCTATCTGTAAATATGTAAAGGGACAAATAGGAAATATTTAGGCTTCATGGGCCATGTGTGTGTGTAGGTGTATTTTTTTTTATATAACTCTTTAAAATTGTAAAAACCATTTTCAGTTTGTGGGCCATAATTTGCTGACTCTAGACCTTAAAGGCCCCTCTTATTCAAGGTCTGCATCTCAGAATTCTGGCTCTGCTGGGCCGGCCTAGAGATCCTCATTCCTCTTCCTGTGGGGCTGATGCATATATTTCAGAGGCAGCTCCCCTCTAAGGAGCCACTGAGGAATGTGAAGGAAGAATTTTAGGGTTATTTGTATTGGAGCTAACCAGACAGGCTAATTCCCCTCATATAAAGCACTTTAAAAAACATCTGTGGAATTTAGCTTACTGCATTATCACTCTGGAGTGCAGACTGAGCTATAAACAGTCTTTGTCTTTCTATTTCTGCTTAATAATACTATGCCACACCTCTCTACAAGGCCCCTTCCCCTCCCCTGCTCCCAGTTTCCAAACTCACACTTGAATTGGCTCTGGTCCCAAGTTCTTCTCTCCTCCCCATCCCTCCCACTTCTGTATGTGGTATGGTTGTGGATAGCAAGGAAACTGTCAACAGTCAGATGCGTTTGGACGCGGTAAATATGGATGAGAGGCGTGGGGGTAGGGATGAGCTCATTTTGAGCAAAGATTTAGGGCTGACTGTGAATCTAGGCTCTGTCACAAAAGTTACATATTTTATAAACTGGATCAAACTGCTACAGAAACAACTTAAGAACAATGTGCACAGGGTCAGGAGTAGTTGGAGTTATACCTCTCACATACCATGGATTAGAAAGACATAAATGTCTTACAGCTAAAGACTAAAACTTCTATCTAATCTTTACAATGAGCCTTCAAAGTAGAGATTATCATCCCTATTCTGCAGTTAATTAAGGAAACTGAGGGTTTTGCTCTATCTAAGATCACAGAGCTAGAAGGTAGGGGAGTTGGGCTTGGAACTCTTGTCTGACTCACTCCAAAGCTCTTGCTTTTTCCATTGTAATACACTACTAGTATTCTTGGTGGAGAAGAACAATAAGCAAATGTCTTCATTTGGATCTTGTTCAGATTTTGTTTTAATAGCAGCAATTTGTTGGTCTGTTCTCACCCCCCCTTTTTAAAATTAATTTATTTAAGTAATCTCTATACCCAATAAGGGGCTTGAACTCATGACCTGGAGACCAAGAGTCACATGCTCCTCCTATGGAGCCAGCCAGATGTCCCGGTTTGTTCTTTTCAATAGTTTGAATATTAATGAATGACAGGGTGCTTAAAATCATAAGCATGACAATTTTGTGTGATAGCAATTCAGGTCAAATCAATACAGCAATATTCACATTTAAGCTGGGGCCTTATCTGAGCGAACACTTGTTTATTCTTCAACAAGAATAAACAGAATTTTAATGTATTAAATCTTTGTCTAGTTGCCAAATAAGTCTCTTTTCAATAGTGGTATATGTGTGTATATATATATATATATGTATATATATATATATATATATATATATATATATACACACACACACACACATATATGTGCATATATGTGTGTGTGTGTATGTGTGTATATATATATATATATATATATATATATATATATATATATATATATCTTTGTGTAATCAATGTTACCTTGTAATCAATTTGGCTGAGTTGAATTGTAGTACGCCACCTTCTCAGGCCCGGATTGTTAGTTACCAATCAAATATCCATTCTCCCTTTCTCTTTCAAATTAACAGAATCTTCCTGATATTCAGGTGGGTACAATGCTTTCCAACTAATGGAGGTAGGAGTGACCAATGGACTAACTTGTGGTAAAAGTGCTGTGAGAATTCTGGGTTATCTGTTTGTGATGAACACGGTGCCTCCTTCTTCCTCCCTTCCTCCATCCTGATGCTAGGAAGGTAGGCATGATGGCTAGAACTACAGTAGCCATCTTGAACCAACATGGCTTAAATATATCAGAGCAAAAAACCAGAAGGGTTCTGAATCTCTCATTTAGACTGTGGGGCTGCCCAGACCAGCCCAGGAAAGTCTTTGCATTTTTGTTGTTACTGAAAAATAAACTTCAGTGTTATTTAAGTCCTCAGTTTTGGGTTTCTGTTACTTCTATCTATTTCCTCTTTATACATCCAACCAAAGTCCAATAACCACTAAGTCTCATTAATTCTATCTACCCATCTCTACCCCCAATGCTACTACCCACAACCAAGCTATATGTATCACGTGTCTGAACTACGACATCAGCCTCTAAACTGATCTCCCTTCCCAGCACCATCCTTTGAAAATGAAAACTATTTACATCACTCTTTTGCTTAAAAACCCTTCAAAGATTTTCCATAAAATCCAAACTCTGTACCCTGCCTTTCATGACTTACCTTTCTGGTCTCATCTTTTGCCAATCCTACCTTGCCCTGTAGTTTGTTATACCATTACCTCTCTACTGACTGGAATATGGCCCCTCCATTTGTCTGGCCAACTCTTAATCATCCTTCAGGTTTTTAACTGAAACATCTCACATTCAATGGCCTTCCCTAGATCACATTACATGCCTTGGACATATGCTCCCCAAGCACCTTGAACTTCTCTGTACTGTGTTTTAGTTGTTTATTTAGCTTGCAATGCTAGATAGGCAAGCTCCATGGGATAGGTATCTTGTCCATTACTACTGCTAGTCTATCCCCAGAAACTAGGGCAGAATCTGGCACACATAAATCTTTTTGAATGAATAAATGAAATTTTCAAGAGGCAACTAAACAACATGCATCAGAGTTTAAAGTAAGTATTGTCTTTAGTCTACTTCCAGGAAATAAATTTAAAATAAATAACATGATAAAAGTACATAAGATATATACATAAGGATGTTCACTGAAGCACCATTTATAGAAGCAAAATTTAAAAAAAATTCTAAATGCTCTCTCATTAATTAAATTATGAGGTAGCATTGAATTACTCTAGATAACATTAAAAATATTATTTTAGAATAGTTGTTGAGATGAAACTATGTCCATGATACAGTTTTTAAAAAATAATTTATAAGGTATAATTCATGGCATGATCCCATTTTTATTTGTAAAAATGTATACATATTTAGTTCTTTATCTGTATTTTGAGTTTTCTGGCAGTAATTGGGCTGATGGATTCTTTTAGGCAACTAGGATCCTTATAGGCTGGAAGGTCTGGGCCTCATCAACCAAATCATCATAGGAGACATGAGGGACCACCCATTTACAACTCCAAAGAGGACAGACACCTGTACTGGGGAAACAAGTACTTATTAAGTGCCTAACACCTATTTCAGGGAAGAAGCAAAAGCTACAGGCATGCTCTAGGGCAAATTATAACTGATTGAGCAGGCTATCTGTCATAGTAAAGATTCAAGTTATATTCAAAGTTCTAAATGCCTTATAGTAGCTTGAGAAAATTATGGAAATAAAGACAATTAAGGGAAGAATATTCTTAAAACTTGTGCCTGCCCGTTTCATTAATAATTTGGTAAAATAACCGGTCACATCTGAAGAGGGGAAATTTTCTTGTATTTTTACCTTGAATTAGCTAGGACATTCATTCACAGATGGACATAAACCTGATGGTTATCTTTATAAGAGTTAAGAATACAAGAATGACATGAAGTACAAAGAACTATAAAGCAAATAAGTGTATTATAACTATTATATACATTTTCTCTTTCCTCCTTGGTTGCATATTAAGGATAGGGGCTGTCTTATTCATCTCAGTAGTTATTTACCCTAGTCTAGAGCCTGGCACATATCTTAAAATGTTCACTGAAATGACTTAAGGAAGAACTGAATCTTCACCAAACTAAACTGGAAACATTTCTTTTTCCAGAGTAGAATTTGGTTCATTACAGCAGTGGACCTATTTACACACTAGTTCTAGTTTTTCTTGCTGAGGTGTGGGTGCTGAGAGGATCACCCGAGTACAGTGGTTGGCTTCTGGAATGAGCAGGGCAGATATGCCTGGGTATAATTCCTCTCCCGGAGTTCCCTTCACACTCACTGCACTCCCTCTATTGCTAGTGGGAGCTGAAGCATGAGAACCAGAACAGCGTGTTCCAGCCAGAATGACAGACTGCACCCCACCCCCCCTTTTCTTCATCTCTCCCCACTTAACCTAACTGGTCTTCAACTCTGTCCTATGAGCTGCTTCCAGTGGGGCTGCTGAGCATTCAGCAAAGAATGCAGGATGTGTCTCAAAGAGTCCAGCACTAGCTGAGGAACAGTTTGTTTTTTCCTAAAAATGGGCAGTCTATAAAGTTACGTAAGACCCAGCTCTTTGCTGGGAGCCTTTCCAACTCTAGCTGGAGAGAGATTCCTCAAGCTATTTAGAGTTTCAGGAAAAGGGTTTGGAATTTCCTGCCTGGCCAACCTATACTGGAGACATCTCTGTGTAGGGATGGGGAAGTTCCATCAGAGAAAGTAGTAACTGAACTTCCATTGCCCCTCAGGGGTGGACCCACTGAGTTCTAGAAATAGTCTGATTCAATTTATAGTTAAAATCTCAGAACAAGGACAAGCCCCACTGCCAAAACCAGAGCCCAAATCGAATCAAGCCTTTGGGGCTCACTCAAAGGATGCTGGGCCTGGGAAATCTAATAGCCTGACCTAGAAGCACACCAACAAGGCTCTGGAAGGGCTTCCTTTCCTACTTTATGGAGGAATTTGTGGCCTGAAGAACCTCAGATGCCAAAGTCTTGCACAAGGACTAATCAGTCAGTCAATATTAACTGAATACCTATGAAATGCCTGATACTGTATTATGTGACAAAAACAGACCTGGTACCTGGTATAATGTACAGTTACGAAAAGGTTGGTATGTAATTCTGCTCTTAAGGATGAATTCTGTAGCACAGGGCAAGTTATTTGATCCCTCTCAGCCTAAGTTTCTTCAGCTGTAAAATGGGGATAATAATACCTCTCTTACAGGATGGTAGTGGGAGTTAGAAGATACAGAAAACATCTAGTGCAGTGACTGGTATCTAGTAAGGGCTTGGTGAATGGTAACTATAATAAGGGTGAATCAGGAATTTCTTCTTTTCTTGAACATCCTATTGCCTTTTCAAGACTGCACTACTGTTCAACTTACAACAGGGAACCTTGTCACCATCATACCCATGTTTTTCTTTTCAATAGGCACACCACCTCAAATTATTTAACCTTTCTTCATGGCTCTGTTCTTTATCCTCTGTAAGTTGTAAAGTGGCTCTGCCCCAGAAAACATCTCATAGGAATATAAAGGAAAGAAGGTTAGAGTAAGTTTGCAACTTATCTGTGAATCAAGAATTTCCCATCCAGTAAACACAGTGAATTTAGGCTCTTGACTACCTAAATCGTTCAATGTCAGTCAAACATGGTGAAAGCAAGTCCTCTACATAAGCTCCCGGGCTGACAAGATTCTTTTTGAAAGGTCTAATTAGTTCCAGACATGTGCACCATGTGACACTCCCCAAGTCCTATAGCTTCTGTTTTAGAAAAGTCTTTCTAGGCTATACTCTCTTCTAATTCCTACAACTATTGCTATAATTCTAGGCTCTCCTTCAACACCATTTTCAAGGGCTATCAATTCAATCTTTGGGCAAAGGTTCCCAAGGGGCAGGAGTTGAGACTATTTCTGAGACAGATGATAGTTTGTGCACAAAATCCTAGGCTACAGTAAATTCTCAGAAACTTGAAAGCATTGCTCCATTGCTTGCTAATTAGATTCCATTATTGTTCAGTCCAATGCCATTCTGATTCCCAATATTTATACATAATCCTTTTTTTAAAAGAATTTTGAAATTTCTCCATATGTCCAGTGATCCAAATTTTGACAATGAGGTACCCTTGGGTAGGTTATTTCTATTTGCTGTATTGGGCACACAGTGGGCCCTTTCAATGGAGACTCATGTTCTTCAGTTCTGGAAAATGTACCTGTATTCCTTCTTCCCTCCCTCCCTTCCTTCCTCCCCTTTTTCCTCCCCTCCCCTCTCCTTTCCTTTCCTAATTTCCTTCCCACCAATGTTGAAGATTTAGAAAAGAGAGGGATTAAATGATAAGCAACATCCTGAGAAGCAGTAGTAGCTCCAGAATTTCTATACAGGTTGAATTTAGGATCAGCAAACACATCAGAAGAGGTGGGTAGGAATGGGATGGCATTAGGGACTTGTTCTGAAGTTCCATTTGTATAGCAATCACAGTGTTTTTACTCTGGATTTACTTGGGGTAGCTTAAAATGTATATCATTTAGGTATGATACTCTGCTGTATGGATATAAAAAACAATCTCAAAACAGCTTAAGCAACAGAAGAAGTTTATTAGCCATACATATCAAGAAGACCAAAGATAGAATTCTGAGGGGAGAGTTAATTCAGACCCTCAGCATGTCACTCAGACTTTCTATTAGCTGACAGGATGGCTATTACCACTGCAACCATTACATCCAGATATGTTAATATTCAGAGGCCAATGGGGAGGAAGGTGGATAAACTCTCCTAAATAAACTCTGTTTGGTTTCAATGGGAAAGTAGTTGTCGGGCAGGCAACCAACTGCAAATATTTCAGGGTTCTACCATGGCTGAAAAGATAATGTAGGAGGAAATGCAATCCAGTGCACCAGGGAGGGATTAGCCTTTGTTGGGAGCTGGGATATTTCCTCCATTTCAACTAGTAAAGAGAGGATGTCTGTAGATACATTTGCAGGTTGGTAGTAGAAAGTGAGAGAGTTCATGTTTTATGCCTTTTTTCTTTCTGAAGTGCATGAGTAATAATCATCAACAGAGTGCATGGAGGGAAAAAAGGAGGGCAGAAGGCAATGAAAGTATAAAATATTTGTTATAAAGAGTGGAGGAACAACTTTGTTAGAAAAATATAGTAAGATTGATGGCCAACATAAATCTGGTGATGATGAATTTCAAGTGGTACTAAATATGCTGGGCTGTACAATTTTCTCTAGCAATGCGTAACTATTTGAGTACAGACAGGGAAGATGAGGGATTATGTTCTTTTAGGGTTAGGGTTTTATGAGATGAATACATTTTTATTTTATTTTTATTTTTTAAAGTTTACTTATTTATTTTGAGAGAGAGACAGAGTGAGCACAGGAGGGGCAGAGAGAAGGAGAGAGAGAGAGAATCCCAAGCAGGCTCCACACTGACAGTGCAGAGCTTGAACTCACAAATCGTGAGGTCATGACCTGAGCTGAA
The DNA here is from genome assembly GCF_027475565.1 of Acinonyx jubatus. Lineage (NCBI taxonomy): Eukaryota > Metazoa > Chordata > Mammalia > Carnivora > Felidae > Acinonyx > Acinonyx jubatus. Next base: position 36,643,447 of record NC_069391.1, read on the forward strand.
ATCCAGAATCGGACACTCAACTGACTGAGCCACCCAGGTGTCCCTAGATGAATATATTTTTAACAATGTTTTATTTTCTTTAGTGTTTATTTATTCTGAGATAGAGAGCAAGCATTTGCACATGCTTGTGCAAGCAGAGGAAGGTGAGAGAGAGAGAGGGAGACAAAGAATCCCAAGCAGGCTCCACTCTGTCAGAGCAGAGCCCAAAGCAGGGCTCAATTCCACGAACCATGAGATCATGACCTGAGCCGAAATCAACAGTTGGAGGCTTAACTGACTAAGCCACCCAGGAACCCTAGATGAATATATTTTTAAAAGAATGATTATAATGTGAATTAAGTTTTAATTAAGTTAAAGGGCTACCATTGAGGGTACTTTAACAAGTGAATGGAATACACTAAGCCATAAACCATAAAGTCTAAATAGCAACATGGGAAAATGCTTATGAAATAATGTTAAAAGGAAGTGGAATACAAAATAATTTTAATGCTACAATTATATTCCTACAAACTTTATATATACACATAAACAGAAAGGATAGGCAGATGGAATTACAGGTGATTTAAATTTATTTTATTATTGTTTTATTTTAAATTGTTATTATATACAGTAAAACCTTGGATTGTGAGTATTTTGTTCTGCAAGTGTTCTGTAAGACGAGCAAACATTTCTAATACATTTTAACTTGATAAACGAGTGATGTCTCACAATAAGAGTAGTACATGACGCCACATGTCACAGGATCGCAACTGAGCCAATGATTCTTCTCTCTCTCCCTCTCTGCGGGATTGTGGGTAATTGTCTCCCATGCTTGGATGCTCACTCTCAGACCGCGGTGTTTAGCAGAAATCAGTGATTTTTCAGAATGTAAGCAGGTGCCCACAACTGGCACTACTGTATTTTTTGTCACTTCAAAGCACCTATAGACAGTCCTTTGCTTTTCCATACAAGAGTAAGCTTAGGAATGCTTTGCTTCATTCTCAGTCAGGCTGCCTGCTGCCTGATTGCCAGTTACATGAAATATAGTATATGACAAGAGTTGATTAATACTATACTGTAGTCAACATCCATGCGAGTGTATATAATGGCCCCCATGCAGAAAAATGTTGAAAAGAAAGGTGGTTAAGAAGAAGGAGATGATTACAGTGGAATATAAAAAGGAAATCATCGAAGTATGAACAAGGTATGAGTGGCCCCAATTACAAGATTTCATAAGAACTCTATGTCTGCATCTCGTCTGCAGAGGAGGAAGAGAAAAAGGCAGAGGAATCCCTCACTTCAAATGATATTAGGGAGATGTGTAAAATGTGGGAAACAAGTGCAAACTTTTGTAGAAAAGCACCACCCAAATAAGGCTGTAGCACTGCAAGTGATGAATTTAACAACAATGCAATGTCACGTTTCCGTGAAATCCTCAAAAGGAGGCAAAAGCAAGTGTCATTGGATAGGTTCCTTGTTAAAGTTGCACGAAAAGAAAAAAGATTCCATTGAGCCAATAGATAGCATTGATTCTGTTAGTGATAGTGAAAGTCGTCCTTCACAATAACCCTAAATAACTCTTGTCTCCCTCATACCAGCCATGAAGGTTTTCAAAGGTAAATACAGGTTAATTGGTTTATTTTTCTTTATATTTTGTATTTTATTTATTATTTTGTATTATATTACAGTATTTTAACCATTTTTATATGAATATTTTTGGGTTATGGAACAAATCATCTGAGTTTCCATTATTTCTTGTGGGGAAATTCACTTTGATTTACAAGTGCTCTGGATTACAAGTATGTTTCTGGAATGAATTATGCTCGCAAACCAAGGTTTTTCTGCACTTATTTATTTTTAAAAACTCCTACTTATGATTCAGTTCATGTTTAGCTTGATTAATAGATCTTCTTTTTAAAAGGTCTTTATCTATAGAGTCTACCAGCCATTTTGTCTTCTTTAAAACTTGTTTTATTTTATTAAGTTTATTAATTTTGAGAGAGACAGAGACAGTGTGAGTGGGGGAGGGGCAGAGAGTGAGAGGGAGAGAGAATCCCAAGCAGGCTCCGTGCTGCCAGCACAGAGCCCGAGGTGGGGCTTAAATTCATGAAACCATGAGATCTTGACCTAAGCTGAAACCAAAAGTCAGATGCTCAACTGACTGAGCCACCCAAGTACCCCTAAAACTTGTTTTATAGGGCTAAAACCAAACTCATCCTGGGGCCAGGCTAGAATTTCTGTGGATGTAACTAAATTCATGGATCTTTGATGAAAGCAAAAATACCTCAGTAATGTACATTTGCTGAACTAGGCTAATTTAAGTCAGTTCGGTTACTATAATTCATTCATTATACAAATACTGAGCTTATACTATCTGTCAGACATTGTGTTAGGCACATGAACATATAGCAGAAAACCACCTAAGGAACAGGAAGACCTTTGGCTCAAGCCTGACTTTCACAAAGGGCCTCAAACTTAGCCTTTAATCCTTATATACAAATGAATTTATATATGTAGTCATTAAAAAATAGCTTTATTGACATATAATTAACATACCATAAAACTTACCTTTTAAAAATGTACAATTCAGTGGTTTTTAGTGTATTCACAGGGTTGTGCAACCATCACCACAATCTAATTTTGGAATATTTTCACCACCTCTAAAAGAAACGCTATACCCATTGATCTTGCATCTTACAATCTTGTTGAACTCATTTATTATTTACAATAGTTTTTTTGTGGATTCTTTAGGATTTTCTATGTACATGTTAATGTCATCTGCAAACAGAAATAGTTCTACTTCTTTCTTTCCAATCTGGATACCTTTTATTTCTTTTCCTTATCTAATTGCTCTGGCTAGAACTTCAGGTACAATATTGAAAAGAAGTAGCAAGAACAGATATCTTTCTCCTGTTCCTGACCTTATAAGGAAAGTTTTTAGTTGCCTTTCTCCATGAAGTATGTTAGCTGTGGGATTTTTTGTAGATGCTCTTTATCTGCTTGAGGAAGTTTTCTTTTATTTCTAGTTTGCTGAGTGTTTAAAATTTTTTAAAATGTTTATTTACTTTTGAGACAGAGAGAGACAGAGCGTGAGCAGGAGAGGGGTAGAGAGAGAGAGGGAGACACAGAATCTGAAGCAGGCATCAGGCTCTGAGCTGTTAGCACAGAGCCCAAGGCAGGGCTCGAACTCATGAGTCGTGAGATCATGACCTGAGCTGAAGTTGGACGCTTAACTGAATGAGCCACTCAGGTGCCCCTGCTGAGTGTTTTTATTATGGACTTGTCAAATGGTTTTTCTTCATCTATTGAAACAATCACATGATTATTATCCTACATACAGTCATTAAAAAAATTTTTTTTAAGGTTTATTTATTTTTGAGAGTGAGAGAGACAGAGCATGAGTGGGAGAGGGGCAGAGAGGGAGGGAGACACAGAATCCAAAGCAGGTTCCAGGCTCCGAGCTGTGAGCACAGAGCCCGACGCAGGGCTCAAACTCATGGACCGTGAGATCATGTCCTGAGCCCAAGTCAGCCGCCCAACTGACTGAGCCACCCAGGTGCCCCTACGGTCATTTTTGTATTAAAATAAATTAGTTTGTTTATGTAAATATTTAAAATATACCAAAATTACAATAATCCTGCTTTGGATTCCAGTCATTTTTAATATATAAAGAACTTCAAAAAATGGATGAGACCAGGATGTCTTTAAATCTTTAAGAGATCCTGGATTCAAAGACTATTCCTGCATTCAGAGTTTAAGGTTAGGTGTTACCTGTTATAATGGAGCCCTAGACAAGGCCAATGGAAGCATAGAAATCATACCCAAGTTTGCAGGGGATAGTTAGAAAAGATTTCAGAAAGGAGGTCATAAGAGTAGATGCTTAGAGGAGGAGTAGAAATATTCTTGTAGGTCAAGGGAAGGATTTGAGTCAGAACCATATGTATACAGTTCCTCATTATTCGGCCATTGAGAAACAGGGAAATTTTGCCATTTGCAACATGGATGCCTGTGGGCATTATGTTAAGTGAAATAAGTCAGAGGAAGACAAATACCATATGATCTCATTTATATGCAAAATCTAAACAAAACAAAAAAAAAACAAGCTCTTAGGTACAGAGAACAGATTGGTGGTTGTCAGAGGGAGGGGAAGGTTGCCTGGTGGGAGAAATGGGTGAAGGGAGTCAAAAGGTACAAACTTTCAGTTATAAAAGAAATAAGTCACAAGGATGTAATGTATAGCACAGCAACTATAGTTAATACTATATTGCATATTCAGGGGTGCCTGAGTGGTTCAGCAGGTTAAGTGTCAGACTCTTGACTTCAGCTTAGGTCATAATCTCATGATTAGATTGAGCCCTGTGTCAGGCTCTGTGTTGACAGTACAGAGCCTGCTTGGGATTCTCTCTCTCCCTCTCTCTCTGCCCCTCCCCCACTCATGCTTTCTCTCAAAATAAATAAACTTAAAAAAATACTATATTGCATATTCAAAAGTTGCTAAGAGAGTAAATCTTCAAAATTCTCATCACAAGAAAAAAACCTTTTTTTTTTTTTAATGTTTATTGTTGAGAGAGTGAGGCAGGTGCACATATGCAGGCAGGTGTTGGGGAGGGGCAGAGAGAGAGAGAGAGAGAGAGGGAAACCAAGAATCTGAAGCAGGCTCTGTGCTGTCAGTGCAGAGCCCAATGTGGGGCTTAAACCCACAAACTGTGAGATCATGACCTGAGCCAAAGTCAGACACTCAACTGACTGAGCCACCTAGGCACCCCAAGAAAAACATTTTTTGTAACTATGTATTGTGACAGTTGTTAACTAGACTTATTGTGGTGGTCATTTGCAATTTATACCAATATTGAATCATTATGTTGTGCACCTGAAACTAATATAAATGTTGTATGTCAATTATAACTCAATTAAAAACATGTGGCTTTCAAGAGCCACTCAATGGTAGGGGCGCCTGGGAGGTTCAAATGGTTAAGCATCCAACTTCAGCTCAGGTCATGATCTCACAATTCGTGAGTTTGAGCCTCACATAAGTCTCTCAGCTGTCAGCACAGGGCCAGCTTCATGTCCTCTGTCCACCCCCCCCCCCCACCCTCTCTGCCCCTCCACCTCTCCTACTCATCACCATGCATGTGCTCTCTCTCTCTCATAAATAAAATGTTAAAAAAAAAAAGAACCGTTCAATAGTATACCTTCATATTATACTTGTCTTTATTTTTTATATTCTCCACAGTGAGCATATTCACCTATATTAGAAAAAAGACAAAATATATTTCAGAAAATATTTTTAAGTAAAATAAGATTTTGCTTTAAGTTTCAAAAGCAAAATGTCACAGTACCTTTCATTTCATCTTTCTCCATAAAAATATATTTAAGCTTAAATATTTTCTAGGTTTAAAGCATTAGTAATGCAGCTAATAGCATTTCTTTAGAACTATTCTCCATAATCCTTTAATCTTGAATGAGAGATTTATAATCCTAACCTCTAAAGGGAGAAAATCCAATGTGGAAATGATATGCCCCAAATAACACTCTTCGACAGTGGCAGTATTTGCCTTCAATTCTTGGATCTTGTACATGGGGCCCTCCCCCTGCACCCTCCAAAAAAAAGTCTTTACATTGATTCACTCTGAGAACCACTGATTATTAAGAGGCTGAGATTAGAGTGTGGATCTAACACTAGTTCCACTCAAAGTGTGGTCAATGGGTCGGCATAATGAGCTTTATCTGGAATGTATTAGAAAGGCAAATTACTTGGGCTCTAAACTAGACTTACTGAATCAGAGTTTCAAGGGTGATCTAGGTTATTTTTATGCACCTGAAGTAAAGCACATGACTAGAGGAAATTAGGCAGACTAAGGGTACTCAAAGGGAAGGAAAGGCAGAGCTCTCCAATGTTCAACGTATATATATTTAAAGCATATACATTAAAAAAATTTTTTTAAGTTCATTTATTTATTGGGGGAGGGGGGAGAGAGAATCCTAAGCAGGCTCCATGCTGTGAGTGCAGAGCCTGACATGGGGCTTGAACTCACAAACCACAAGATCATGACTTGAGCTAAAATCAAGAGTCAGAAGCCTAACCAACTGAATCACTCAGGCACCCCTAAAGCATATACACTATTATAAAATAATCTAAAATCAAAAATTTTTTATATACTATAAACCAGAAAGTATGGCTAGAAAACATTTTCTTGGCTTTGGGCTTGAAAGGGTAAACAAATTAGCACAGGTCTTAGATTAAAGGGCAACAGGGATCTAATTCATTCCTGGTTCCAAGCAGCTTGTTAAATTAAGGCTATTGGTTTCACATAGGAATTTATATGTATACAGAACACATTTTGGTTATATTTCTCTCATATCATGATTGGCTACTGGTGGGTGGTCAACTGAAGACGATGGGATCTCAAACTCAACCATTTATTTGAATCTTTAACTACTTTGGAGTCAGGACTCAGCAGAATCGTCTTTATCAGTGGTTTTCAAACTGTGGTTTACAGAGCTCCCTCAGGGGACTGTGAAAGGGAGGTGAAGGGAACGGAGAGGAAAGGAGGGAAAGAGAATGACCAGGTTAGACTCTACTTCCCCCAACTCCTTGCCTTCAACCAAAACAGCTCAGATTTTACCTTTTGTTTTTTCTTTTTAAGATTTTATCTTTTTGTATCCACTTTCTTGTGGAATATACTTGAACAAAGAACTCCCTTCTTTAAAAAGTTTGAGATTCTCTATTCTTTACTACAGACCTTCACAAGCCAATACAGAGCCATAGCTGTCTTCTGTTCTCATGAGGTCAATGATCTTTGTTAACTATCTTTTACTACCACTTGTTACTAGAAAGGACTCACAAATGCATAATGAGGCAGGTGGTTCTGCTTCCAAGCCTCCCTTCTCCAATCATTATCATTAGGGATGAATAAACTAATGATATTGTAGGTTGCTGTGTTGGATGTCAAGCAAAGCACATCACATAAATCAGCCAATAAACTGAAATAAACATTACATTATCTAAGAAGTTAACTATAGCTGTAAGTATAAAGTAAAGAGAATAATATTTTAAAGAAGTAGAATAGCTCTTATACAACCAAGTAAAAAGAAATCCTTCTAAGGAGTCACCCTGAAAGACTTCATTCATTCCAGTAGTGCTATTAAAAATATTTCTAGAACTCTTCTTTTGGAACTGCATAAAACCAATCTAGCCAATTCACAAAACTATCACTGTTTTAAGCCACTGTGTTGTATTAAAAAAAATTTTTTTTTATTAGAGAGAGAGAGAAAAAGAGAGAGATAGAGAATGCATGAGCAAGCAGTGGGGGAGAGGGGCAGAGTGGGAGAGAATCTTTTTGCTGAGTGTGGAGCCCGATGTGGAACTCAATCCCACAACCCTGGGATCATGACCTGAGTCAAAATCAAGAGTTGGATGCTCAATTGACTGAGCCACCCATGCACCCTTAAGCCACTAAGTTTTGGGGTGGTTTGGTATTTAGTAATATATAAGTAGGACAGAAATGTTTATATCATTATGCTTTGGGGGATATTTAAGGGAAATGACTAGCTTTACAGAAAACTCTAGCTATGCAAAATGCTCAGAGAATAGGTTGGTCTAGATAAAGTTTGGCTGTATCCTTAAATAAGTAGAATACAACACTTTAAAAAACAAGGAAATAGGGGCACATGGGTGGCTCAGTTGGTTAAGCGTCTGGCATTGGCTCAGGTCATGAACTCACAGTTCCTTGGTTGGATCCCTGCATAGGGCTCTCTGTGCTGACAGCTCAGAGCCTGGAGCCTGTATCAGATTCTGTGTGTGTGTGTCTCTCTCTGTCCCCAACCCCCACCCCCACTCACGCTCTGTCTCTCTCTCTCTCTCTCTCTCTCAAAAATGAATAAACATTAAAAAATAATAATATAAAATTAAAAAATAAAAAATAGGGGTACCTGGGTGGCTCAGTCGGTTAAGCATCTGACTTCGGCTCAGGTCATGGTCTCGTGGTCAGTGAGTTTGAGCCCCATGTCAGGCTCTGTGCTGACAGCTCAGAGCCTGGAATCTGCTTTGGATTCCATCTTCCTCTCTCTCTGCCCCTCCCCAGCTTACGCTCTGTGTCTCTCAAAAGTGAAAATTTTTTTCTTTTAAATAAAAAATAAAAAACAAGAAAATAATATTTTGTAAGAGAAATCCATGATGAATGGAATCAGCAGTAGGTCCCCAACTTTCTCCTTTTGAGTTTTGGCTTTTTTCCTTAGGGTCACCTGAACTCTGTCTATTCTGACTTTAGGAATACTCTGTTTTCCTTTTTTCCTTCACCTAAGCATGGATAAACATAACTTCCCATTTTTCCCTGAGTATATTAAATATAAGGCTATATTTTCTTTTTTAAAAGAATGTACAATAAAAGAAAGAAGTACAAAAGTATAAAAACAGATAAACAAGTTAAATATAGCTTTTAAGATACTAAGATAAGCAAGTTAAGTATAGACTTTGGATCCTAAGATAACTAAAGTCTAGCCAGAGGTTGGCTGGCCCAGTTTTTCTCTCTACCCTGTTATCAATCCATCGTCCTTGACTATAGGACCTCACACAAAACAAAAACACAGCAGATATTTCAAAGCTCAGTGTCTTATCTTCCTGAAGATAAAAGACTATCCTATTAAATCAAGAATTCTAGAGAACAGAGGATTTCTTCTTGAAGTATCTAAACTAATTTTTAAGGGCGCCTGGGTGGCTCAGTCGGTTAAGCGTCAGACTTCAGCTCAGGTCATGATCTTAACAGTCTGAGTTCGAACCCTGCATCGGGCTCTGTGCTGACAGTTCAGAGCCTGGAGCCTGCTTCAGATTCTGTGTGTCTCTCTCTCTCTGCCCCTCCCCTCAAAATATAAATAAAAACATCAAAAAATATTTTAAACTAATTTTTAAAAAATTTCAGGTATTTTGATAAAACTCTTTTAAAATGTACTTTTTACTTATACACTTTTGTTTTACATATAGTATACAGGTTACAAATTAACTTTTTCTTTTTTTAAAACTTTTTCTTGATGATTCACTATGAACACTAATCAATACACTAGGCTAAAATACAGCATTGTTCTCTGTGTCTATTAAGGATTTGCATACCAAATCATCAAACCCATTTTTATTCAATAGGCAAGAAAAAGAAATAAAAGGCATCTGAGTCTCTGTTTGCAGATGACATGATCTTACAAGCAGAAAATCCTAAAGAATCCTCCCCAAAACTGTTAGAGTTAATAAATGAATCTGGCAAAGTTGCAGGACACAAAATCAACACCTAAAAATCTGCTGTGTTTCTATACACGAGTGAAGAACAATAAGAAAACAATTCCATTTACAATAACATCAAAAAGCATAAAATACTTAGGAATAAGCTTAATCAAGGAGGTAAAAGACTTGTACACTAAAAACTATAAATCACTGCAAGAAGAAATTAAAAAAGACACAAATAAGTGGAAAGATATCCTGTGTTCATGGATTGCAAGACTTAATATAGTTGAGGTATCAAAACTCGTAGTAGGTGACAACATAAACAGACATTATACTAAGTGAAATAAGCTAAGCATAAAAAGAAAAACATTACCTGATTTCACTCACATGAGATACTTACAATAGTCAAATTAGTGAATCAAAGAGTGGAATGGTGGTTGCCAGGGGCTGGGGGAGAGGGAAATGAGGAGTTGTTCAATGGGTATAAAGTTTCAGTAAAGCAAGATGAATAAACTCTAGAGATCTGCTGTACTACAATGTACCTATAGTCAACAATAGGGGCACCTGGCTGGCTCAGTCCGTGGAGCATGTGACTCTTGATCTCGGGGTTGTAAGTTCAAGCCCCACGTTGGGTGTAGAGATTACTTAAAAATAAAATCTTAAAAAAAAAAAACCAAACCAATATATTGTTAAATGTTCTTCCACATTAATAGTAAACCAAAGATAATAAACAAAATACTATCCAAAGCACTCTGCAGATTCAATGCAATCATTTTCAAAATGCTAACAATATTTTTTCCAGAAATAGAAAAATCCATCCTAAAATTCATATGGAATCTGAAGGGATCCTGAATAGCAAAACAATCTTGAAAAAGAAGAATAAATTTGGGAGTCTCACATTTCCTAATTCTGAAACTTACTACAAAACTATGGTAATCAAAAGAGTGTGGTACTGGCATAAATACAGACATACAGACCTATGGAAGAGAACAGCAAGCCCAGAAATAAACTCTGGCATACTTGGTCAAATGATTTTTGACAAGAATGCCAAGACTATTCAATGGAGAAAAGACGGTCTTTTCCATAAATGGTTTTGGGGAAATTGATATTTACATGTAAAAGAATGAGGTTGGGCTTTTGTTGTATACTATGTACAAAAATTAACTCAAAATGGGTCAAAGACTTAACCATAATACATAAAACTATAAAGAAGTTAGAAGAAAACATAGGAAGGAAACTTCATGCCAACTGAATTTGGCAATGATTTCTTGAATATCACACCAAAAGCACAGGTGACGAAAGAAAAAACAGGTAAATTTTATTTCACCAAAATTGAAAACTTTTGGCTTTTTTTTTTAATGTATACTTATTTATTTTGAGGGGGTGAGGGGCAGAGAGAGAGGGAGAAAGAGAATTCCAAGCAGGCTCCATGCTGTCAGCGCAGAGACTGATGCGGGGCTCAATCTCATGAAATGTGAGATCATGACCTGGGCCAAAACCAAGGGTCAGTCACTCAACTGACTGAGCCATCCAGGTGCCTGCAAATTTAAAACTTTTGTGCATCAAAGGGCAATTAACAGAGCAAAAAGGCAACCCACAGAATGGGAGAGTGAATATATTTGCTTATCATATACCTGGTAAGGGACTTCTATCCAGAATAAAGAACTCATACAACTCAACAAAGAAAGACATGTACCCAATTAAAAAATGGGCAAAGGATTTCAATAGACATTCCTCTAAAGAAAATATAAAAATGGCCAATAAGCCCAAGAAAAGATGCTCAGCATCACTAGTCATTAAAGAAATGCAAATCAAAACCATAATGAGATACCACCTCACATCCATTAGTTTGTTATTAAAAACAAAACAAAAACACAGAAAATAAGTTTTGGCAAGGATGTGGAAAAATTGGAATACTTTATACTGTGGGAATGTAAAATGGTACAGCCACTGTGGAAAACAATATGCAGGTTTCTCAAAAAAGTAAACATAAAATTACCACATAATCCAGCAATTCCATTTTTGGGTATACACACAAAAGAATTAAAAGCAGGAACTCAAACATATCTGTACATCCATGTTCACAGCAGCATTAGTTACAATAGCCAAAAGGTGGAAGCAACTCAAGTGTCCATTAACAAACGAATGAATAAATAGGATATATCATATATACCGACAAATATTATTCAGCCTTAAAAAGGAAGGAAATTCAGATATGAGCTGCAAAATGGATGAACCCTGAAGACATTATGTTAAGTAAAATAAACTAGTCACAAATATATGATTTAACTTATATGAAGTATGTAGAGTAGTCAAATTCATAGGGAAAGAAAGCAGAATGGTAGTTGCCAGGCTCTGGGGAAGAGGGATGAGAGTTCTATTTAATGGGTATGGAGTTTCAGTTTGAGAAGATGAAAACTTTTTGTAGATGCATGGTGGTGATGGATGGATAACAATGTGAATATACTTAATGCCACTGAACTGTATGTATGCTTAAGAATGGTTAAAATTTCTCCAAAGAAGACATTCAGATGGCCAACAGACACACGAAAAGATGCTCAACATCACTCATCATCAGAGAAATGCACACCAAAACCACAATGAGATACCACCTCATACCTGTCAGAATGGCTAAAATCAAAATACAACAAACAACAATGGCGAGGATATGAGAAAAAGGAAGAACCCTCTTGTACTATTGGTGGGAATGCAAACTAGTACAGCCATTGTGAAAAACAGTATGGCGTTTCCTCAGAAAATTAAAAACAGAACTACCCTACGATCCAGTAATTGCACTACTGTATATTTACCCAAAAAATACAAAAGCACTAATTCAAAGGGATACCTGCACCTCTGTGTTTATAGCAGCATTATTTACAATAGCCAAACTATGGAAGCAGCCTAAGTGTCCATCAATAGATAAATGGATAAAGAAGATGTGGCATATGAATACAAGAGAATACTATTCAGCCATAGAAAAGAATGAAATCTTGCCATTTCCAACAACATGGACAGAGGTAGAGAGTACAATGCTAAGCAAAATAAGTCAGAGAAAGACAAATACCATACGATCTCACTCATTTTTAGAAGTTATGAAACAAAACAAATGAGCAAAGGGAAAAAAAGGAGAGAAAGAGAGACAAATGAAGAAACAGACTCTTAACTATAGAGAACAAACTGCTGGTTACCAGAGGTGAGGTGGGTGGGGGAATAGGGAGAATAGGGTATGGGGATTAAAAAGTACACTTATCATGATGAAAATAAAATGATAAAAAAATGTTTAAAATGGTAAATTTTATGTTATATATACTTTGCCACAATTAACAAAAAGAGTTAATGTGGTACAAGAGAGGTTATCCTATGAGTTACACTTTTTTTGTTAGAATCTACTCCCCCCATCCCACTCTCATTCCCACACCAGCCATCTCTTTCAGAGCCATGTTGATATCTGGCCATTCAAAATAATATGCTTATTTTGCATGACGGACTCATTTGACAGGTACTATAATATCATATGCCAATGTCTGAGTGGTTGTTTTCTGGGTAACCCAAACACTGATCAATCTCTACAGAGCCTGCCCTTACCCTAACATGCCATGAGTTGTCTCAGTCAAGAGACTTTTAATAGAGTGCTCAGTCATTGTGTATGAGTAACAGAAGAAAAGGGTGAGTTACTGTCCTAAGTTTGCAGAGAGAAAATTAGAACACATAAGCCTGCCCATGAAGTAGGGGTGCCAGATTTAGCAAATAAAAATACAGGACACGTTGTTGTTTATCTGAAATTCAAATTTAACTTGGCATCTTGTATTTTATCTGGCAACATGCTTAAGTACTGAAAGTTGAACAGAAAATAAGTCAAATAATCCACAGTGTTCTGGGCTCACTGAGGTCTTACTTAACAGGGAGCCTAAACAGGAAAAAGTAAAAAAAGCTCCTTAAAATGTATTGGATACCCCTCTCCCCCACTCCAAAAATAAAAAAAAGTATTGGTCTCCAGACACAATGCCTATGCTTAATCCAACTCAGAAGCCCCTCCCTGCTTTGGGTTTCTATGGTCCAAGACTTACTTTATAAAGATAGATCAGAGGATGGGAAAAAAAGAAAGTGGAGAAGGATAAATCAAAGCTAGAAATGGGTGAGAACATACTCAGCTTCTTGTTAGGCCTGGCCTCAAAAAGGGACTCAACTTAAAAAAAAATCAGAGGAAACTGGATTGTGACCTGGCTCAACGTGGAAGAGAAACAATGGTGGTAGGTGTCCTGTGGTCATATAGCAGTAGCACAGTTAACAGAATACCTGGGATAGTGGTGGGCTCTCTCTTCCTTCCCCAAAGCCATAACACTGCCTCCTAAGAAACTCGAATCACTATTTTTACTGACTAATACCCTGAGCCCCAGTTACAATAATGCCCGTACTGGTCAGGCAAGTACTTCTCGGCTTAACAACTCCTACGGCTTCCCAGCCATTTTTCCATCACTCTGCAAAATCATCTACTTCCTCACAGAACCTAGGTCAAAACTGAGGTCTCTGAACCCTGTCTTACCTTCAGGAATCTCAATCTGTTCAGGTTATCTTCCTAAGAATCAACAAAAACAGGTTTCAGGCTGTTCTTTGAGAATGCCATCTTTAAAAGACTCACATTCTCATCTATTACTACTGACCCTGTTCACATAGTGGTAATCCCTGCCTGACTCTGGCCTACCAAGATATAAATGGCCCATATGGCCTGATCATACTACAGTAGAATTTAGGAATCTTTGATATCTATCACACTAGGCCTGCCTGGGATGTCTACCACTCCGGTCCCTGAGAAGTGTGAGTGGGCGTATCCAGGAGCTAAAGGGTAAAATCAACAAGGTCCTTCATTCCTCAACCTGTCCTGGAGCACCAGCTGACTACACTGAGTCAGCTTTAAAGGCTGTGGCTGGTCTCCAGAATTTTTCCCCAGAGGGAGTAGTTAGTCGCTAGGGCAAGAGGAGCAGGTCACTTGGGCAAAGCTCTTTCAAGTTTATCTGGGCACCTCTAAGGTACTTACCAGTAAGAATTTCTGCAGCTCCCAACCCTCATTTATTTTTATATATATATATATATATATATATATAAATAAATATATTTATATATATATATAAATTTATATATATAAATAAATATATTTATATTTATATATATAAATTTATATATATTTATATATTTATATATATATATAAATTTATATATAAATATATAAATAAATATATATATATTATTTATATATATATATTTGTAAATAGAATATGAGTGGAAAACAGATGATACATAGAAGGTCCTACCAGAATGAAATTAGATTCATGAATTCAAAGACTGAATATATTCAGTTTTAGGATTCTGATATGAGCATCACAAGTAATCCCCCAGATGCTCTTCCTTTCCACCCCGCCCCCCTTTCATATAACTGGAGACACATTTCCCACTAAACCACTCTGCCTCACACCCTCTGCATTGGGCTCATTCATTCATTTATACACCCATCAAATATTTAACTGAGCTGATAACATGTGCCAGGCACTGTGCTTGGCGCTGGGGATACAAATGAATACTGTATGGTCTTTGCCTCCAGGATTGTCCCGAGCCAGCCCTGAGCACGGGATCACCGTGCCCTTCACAGCAGGTAAGTGCGGTGTCAGGGGACTGGCAAAACGTCAGGCCAAACATTTTCTAAGGTGAGAGTGACAAAAAGATCCTATTCTAGTTCAGGAAGATGACAACTTGGGAGCCAGGGGGCCAACGGGGAGGAGGGCACCGAGGACCCTCTGGGACTGGCTATGCGGAGGCCCCTACTACAGTCCTGGGGTCGGGTGCTCGGCGGCCGAGATGCGGGTACAACGATGACAGCCGGGCGCGAGTCAGCTGAGGGGTGTCACCGAAGGGACAGTTTGAGGAGACGGTTGGGGTGGATCTGGGGTGACGCCCAAAGGGATGTTTGGTCCTTAGGGCTTGAGGCTTCAGTGGATGGTAGAGGTGAAGTGTCAGGAGGAAGGAAGGTGGGAGTGGACCGGCAGGGTGGGGATGAAGGGCCACGGAGAAGGGCTGAGGGGAAGGGCGGCGGCACAGAGAGCTTTCCCCTGAGGGATTGTTTGGAACGTGAGGGCAATGGGTCTTCCGGACCCCGCCAGCCCCCAAAGAAACGTCCCTACCTCGTTTCTCTTCTCAGCGTGATCCTACGGTGCCCGCGGCGTTGGTGGAGGCGGCGGCGCGGCCGGCGGCGTCTCGCGCCCCTCTGGGGTCGCGTTGCAGCTGGGACAGGCCGGCGCCCCCCTCCTCTCCAGACGGGTTGGTAATGTCCGGTTCCCCCTGCAGCCGCGGCGCCGATGGTCCAATCTGGGTTGCCCTCATGCCGCCCCTCCGGACGGCGCGTTGGTTCGGTCCTTCGGGCCCGCCGTGTTTGGCCCACCTCCCCCGCTTCTCGCTGTGATGGGTGCAGCGAGTCACGCGCAGAGCTTTCCCGCGAGGGGAGCGGCGAGGCTTCCGCTGTGGCCCCGCCTTCTGCGGCCCGCGCCCCGCCCCTTCGGGGCGGTGCGCGGCGAGGCGCGCCTAGAGTCTTCGGGAACCCAGGTGACCCTGGGCGTGGGCCTAATGGCTTCGAAGACAGGTGTATCTGTGCACCCACTTTCGCCTAAAGCGGCAAGTCTCAACCCTGACACCTCAGTAGACCCTCTTAGGGAAAACGGAAAATGAAAATAGAGCAACAAAACCAAGGCCTGACCTCGGCGGAGACGGCTGAATCAGGATCATTGGGATGGGAGTGTAGTGGTGGTTGGGAGGCCCCAGGCTGTGATATTTTTAAAAGTACCCCATGCATCACCAGGTTAAGAATCTTGGTAAAACCTGGAACTGACAAAGACCCTCTCCTTTGACTCAAACTTTAGGATCCTCTGAGTTCTCTGCTGGACTAGGCCTGATCTTGGGCTTCCCCATAGAATCCAGTTTGAACAAGAATCTTCCTACGTCAGTTTAGTTAGAATCCCCCACCTTTGGTATCTGACCACCCTTTGTATCTTACCACCCTGGTCTGCCTTCAAGCAAGAATTCTGTTGAGACCCTTTAGCAAGAATTCCCCTTACCCCTGATGTATCCTCTTAGCAATTGCTATCTATAGTCTGAATGTTTGTGTCTCTCAAATTCACACATGGAAATATCCCCAAAGGTGATGGCTCTAGTAGGCCGGGGCCTTTGAGAAGTGGTTGCATCATGAAGGTGGCACCCACATGAATTGAATGAGTGCTCTTATGGAAGAGGTCTCTCAGAGCTCCCTAGCCCAATCCTCTAGGTGAGGATACAAGGGGAAGTCTGCTGCCCAGAAGGGAGCCCCTCACCCAACCAAGCTGCCACTCTGATCTCTGATTTCTAGCCTCCAGAACTGTGAGAAGTAAATTTGTTGTTTATAAGCTACAGAGTCTGTGGTACTTCACTATAGCTGCCTGCACAGACTAAGACGGTAATTTTCTATCCACTGACCCCTATACTGCTACTTGGCTAGAAAATCCCCCCTCTTCTTCTTGGTGTCTGAGTTGAGCTCAATCTCTCCCCCATTTGCAAAATCCCATTTCAATGGTCCCCATACCTGTTGTGATGCCCTTTAAGGTCTGCCTTACCATCTTTAACAAGTGTCATGAATAACTTTTTTCTTTAGGAGAACTCATGCTCTTCCTGCTCCTCATGGAAGGCAGGATGTATGTGGGACATTGAGGATCCTGTTGTCTCTTTCTTCCTGACAAAGGTCAGTGGGGGATGGGGTGGGAGGTGGGCAGGTGGTCACTCAGCAAATAATATAAATTCCCTGGGTTCCATGCTTCGTGAAAGTTAGAGACTGAGACCATATGCATTCACAGGGTTGTTGGCTCACAGTCAAGGAAGC
Organism: Acinonyx jubatus; assembly: GCF_027475565.1. Classification (NCBI taxonomy): domain Eukaryota; kingdom Metazoa; phylum Chordata; class Mammalia; order Carnivora; family Felidae; genus Acinonyx; species Acinonyx jubatus. The sequence continues at coordinate 36,660,531 of NC_069391.1, forward strand.
AGATAAATGTCATGCTGTGTAATGCATCCTCAGGCTTCACAGAAGTGGTGTGAACGGAGTTTTGAAGAATGAATGGTAAAGGGTGTGGGGGAATCAGCATGTCCAAAAGAACACAGGGGCAAAACAACTGATATGCTTAAGGTGTGGGGTATAATGGAGAGAGCACAGCAGATATAGTCAGGGGCTTTTGAAGAGCTTCCTATGATATACTAAAGAGTTGGGACACATTCTGTAAACAGTGGAGAGACATTGAAGGGCTTTATGCAGTGGGAGGAATGACAAATCAAATTTGAATTTCAGAAATAAAATTCTGGGGGGGGGGGCGGTGATGTGGAGAAGGCTAGGACTGCAGGTAGGGAGATTGATGAAAAGTTGTATGCTTGTACAGTTAGGTGGTCCAGGGTAAAGACTTAACCCAAACTAGGCCAAACAGAATCCCTTCCCTGAGAATTTGGAATTGGGGGAGAACTATACCCTTATTCATAGTTGGACTTACAATGGAAACTGAGATCTGTGACCATCTTTTACTTGCCAAATGGCCTGAGTAGCAAAGAAAAGCAGTTTGCTGAGAAGGATCAATCTGTTTCAAAGAAAGGAGCCAAGTGTAGACACAAAGAGGTTCCTGGGGGGCTTTCCAGCAGTGTGTTCCACTTTGGAGGCTCAGCTTGACTTCTACCCTGGGTTCATGGCACATCTTTCTATCATTTCATATAGTCTCATTTTTGTCTTCAATAAGCAAAGATTACTTCCTGTTATTTGTGTTATGAGCTAATTTTTGAAAAGGTAAAATCATGAGTCTTATACAAATATAAAATAAACACATATTAAACTCACTAGTTAGTGAGGGAGCTAATTCAAGAAACTAAAACCGGTTCAGATGAGGATTTGACTTTTATAAGTGTATATTTTCTACCAGACAAAATTATTTTGCATCATCAGGAACAAGAATCGTTTGCATTGTCATGGATAGAAACATTTTGCATTATTACCAGTATTCAAACAGATTTGCACTTTCAAATTTCACTCTAGTAAGAGCATGGATATTGAGTTACAGGAAAGTAAAGAAACCAATTGAGACTCTGTAGTAATTATAATGAGAAGTGAGAGGATCTGAATTAGGGCAGTGGCTGAGGAGTTAGATAAAAGGAGATAGATTTAAGAGAGATTTAGAATATAGAATCAATAGGACTTAATGCTTAATTAAATGTGTTGTTGGGGGAGCCTGGGTGGCTCAGTCAGTTGAGCTTCCGACTCTTAATTTCTGCTCAGGTCATGATCCCAGAGTCCTGGGATGGAGCCAGGCATCAAGCTCTGAACTGAGCATGGAGCCTGCTTTTAAGATTCTCTCTCTCTCTGTCTCTCCTCTTTCTCCCTCCCTTTGCCCCTCTCCCCCCACTGGTGCCCACTAAAATAAAAATAAGTAAAAATAAATAAATAAATTAAATAAATAAATAAATAAATAAATAAATAAAATGTGTTGTTGGAGGCAGGGCGTAAAGTTGATCAAATGACTATGATGACTCCCAGGGTCCTCCAATGCTGAGTCTTCTCTAAACCTCTGAACGTATCTTGGATATGTATCTTGGAGCTAGAATTGCAGGGAAATGTTGGAGCTAAGAATTGTGCCCTTGGGGTACCTGGGTGGCACAGTCAGTTAGGCTTCCAACTCTAGATCTTGGCTCAGGTCATGATCTTGTGGTTCATGAGTTCGAGCCCTGTGTTGTGCTCTGCAACTAATGGTGTGGAGCCTACTTGGGAGCCTGCCTCTCCTTCTCTCTGTCCCTTCCCTTCTTGTGCTCTCTAAACAAACCAACGAACAAACATAAAAATGTTTTTAAAGAATTGCTCCCTTGTTTCTTTTCTCCTGGCAGTGGTAAATAAATTATTTTTCCTGCAAGTTCTTAAAGAAAAGGTGCAGGGTGAGCCAGATGGTTCTGTGACCTTGCCCTGTTCCTAAAAGGCTGTAGATGAGGAAAAAGTCTAAACTTGGCCTATATAAACTGGAATTGCCTTTGGGTTTTTGCTATTGGCAAAAACAGGGAAAAAGATGTCCTTATGGAACCCAACTTCAGAAGGCCCCTCATGGGGTTCTTTCCTGCAATGAAATAATATCTTTGTTTCTCTTCGGACATCTGCTTATGCTTTTGCTACAGGCTAAATATCTTGGCTCACTTACCTTCATAAAGCAAATCATGGCCACTTTAAAATGGAGGCCCCACTGTTCCCGAAACTGTTCTTATCACTGACTTAGTTTCCCACTCACTAGCTACTGTCCTCATCACTGACTTAGTTTCCCAGAGTTCTAATTCTAATTTCTAGAGAGAGAGAAGCTATAGTGAGTTATATATCCACTCTTGGCCAGTTGTGGCTAGGGGTAGTGGAGTCAACTGGCACCAAACATGACCACCCAAATTCACCCCTTCATCAGGGCTGTGTGGGGAGAGTCAGTAATCCGTGAATTTAGTATCCTGCTTTTCAGAGAAGAAGCCATTGGGTAAATCCATAGGATCATTTGACAAACCAGTGCTTGCATCTTTGGTAGCCAACCCATGTCGTCCTTTGAGTCTACCTTCAAAATATATCCTCTAATCATCTACTTATTTCTCCACTGCTTCTATCCTCATCCAAGCCACCACCATGCCATGCCTAGACAACTGTAATTGCCTACTAAATAGTCTCCCTGAGGTCACTTTTGCATCCCTATTGTCCAGAGAGTGGCCTGAACAATCTTCCAAACTGGCTTTAAAGCTCTCCACTGTTTCCCATCATATCTATCAAAACACCCTTCTCTTTGTGCATCATGTTTTGTCTACATTGGCGTCTTTTTCCTACCCACAAAGATAGCTCCTACCTTAGGGACTTTTAACTAGCTATTTACTCTGCTTATAATGTCTTTCCACTATATTTTTGCAAGGCTAGATCTTTCTAGTCATTTATGTCTCATTTCACATGCCACTTCTTCAGAAAGGCCTTTTATGACTACTAAATACAAAGTAGCTCCCCCTTCCTTCTCACAGTCCCTCACTATTAAAGTATCTTCATAGCACTTATTATCTGAATGATCTTGTTTACTTTGTTATTGTTTCCCTTAATAGAATGTAAGATCCATGATAGTAGAAACCTTTTTGATTTTTGGCTTTCACTGTATCTCTACGTTGAGAACAGTGCCCAGATCATAGTAGATGCTCAGTAAATACTTGTACATGTGGATGAATGTGATGGAGAGAGAGAGAGAGAGAGAGAAATTGGAACCTTGAAAGGATGGGATTTGTGGGATAGGGATTACTATAAAACCATTTTATTTTGTCTTCCACTCTTTAAACCCACTCCATAAGACTGTACACTTCATGAATTTTCTGGTCATTTTCAGGTAGCAACCAGTACTTGTCACTGCTTCACTCTAATAATTAAAATAGCCAGACTAATAAAATAATTCTTTAAACTTCAAACTTTAAAATTATGGCTTTTCCTATCTCTCAGCTTGGCCCTACTATAAATGCCCATGTTTAGTGGGAAAAGGGGGTGAGGATTAGTAGATGTCTATCTTTTCTCCCTTGCTTAGCTTGCTAGCACTCTCAGAGTTTGAGCAGGGTGGAAAGAGAAGAGATGAGGAAGGTTCTTACTTGGCTAATACTACCACAAACTAGTTTTAGTTCTTGACAAGTATCTAAAGCTGACTCTCAAGGAGCCCTTTTGTAGGTTTTTCGGTAACACCCTCTCTGTTGATTGAGCTATTTCTCCTATACCTAGTTACTTTAATATGGGTGAATTCAGCTCTAGTTGGTCACTTACAACTCCTTTAGAAATCTCTAAGAATTAAAAAAAAAACTTTACTTAAGTATACTTTACATACAATAAATTTGCAGATTTTAAGTGTACAGTTTGATGAGTTCTGACAAATATATACACCCAGGTAAATACTTCCAAAATCAAGATATAGAAAATTTACCTCATGTCCCTTCACAGGCAGTCAAACCCTGAGGCAACCTTTTATCTAATTAGAAATATCTAACCATTTGACAACAGATCTATTGCTTCCTTCTGCTGAGATCTCAACTTTTCAGATCCTGTCTCTCTGACAGGATAAAGAAACCCTAATTAGGTCTGTTACATGGCCCATATGTGGTCTATGGGGAGTACCCATGCATCCCTTTGTCCTGAAAAATAATGGGGGCATAGGCCAATCTCACCAGCCACCTCTTTTTGCTCTTCCATAAAAAAGGTAGCTAATTGTTCTCCTGCTTTTTAGATTTTCCAGGTATGAGTTAGGTATGAGTTCTCTGTAACCCCAAACACATTAATCATATCAATTTCTCCAAAGAATTTCCTTAAAACCCTCTCAACTTGAACTGAACTTGGGATGGGACTCAAAGTCCATTAGTAATTCTCTCTAAAGATCCCTTATCAATGTCTAAATTTCTGGCCTTTTTCTCAAGGTGGGTGAGGTGATTAAAAGTTGCACACTTATTTTTCATACCCCCCTTTCCAAGTCTTGCATGATCATCTCACCCTTCAGTTTGGAACGTGGCATGTGCTGTCTTGGATCCTTAGCAGAGACTGAGACTCAAATCTCCCAAGATGCACATAAACCACCAGGAGAGGATGCTGATTCTTCAGGAGCTTTGGGGGATACTATAGGTCCAAATTGTATTCTTACAAATGCCTTATAAGGGAGACCATGTGTGACCATGTTTCATAAAAAGAGACCTCTAAAGTATAACTGAACACTACATACCAAAGGATAAGATTTATTTTGAAAGGACAGGGTAAGAGGCAAGTTTAGGACAAATAAAAGGTAGTAGATTTAATTTAGTCATTCACTGAAAAACATTAATAATCTAAGTGCCAGTACTGAATACCAAAATGAAACAGAGTTCTTGTCCTCAAGGAGATCATCATGGCCTAGCAGAAAAGACAGATAAGTAAATCATAATTAAAAGAGGCATGTGAGTGATAATACATTCAAATCTTGAGAACTGAAAATAAGAGAAATATACAAGGTGGTCTAATATAAGGAAGGTCTGGTCCAAGGAAGAGGCACCCAAATCAGAATAGGAGGTTGGGTGTCAGTGAAGGCTCCCAGAGGAAGTGACCCAAAGCTGAGAGTGAAGAGCAGATAGACATTAGCTAGACAAAGGAGGGAGGTGTATTCTAAGAGGAGAGAATACAAAGAGCCAAAGCATAGAGGCTTCTGAAGACAATGGAACCTTTGAGGAATTACAAATAGTTTGATATGGCAGAAATGAGAATAGGGGTGCCTGGGCGGCTCAGTCGGTTGAGCGTCCAACTTCCGCTCAGGTCATGATCTCACAGTTTGTGGGTTCGAGCCCCATGTGGGGCTCTGCGCTGACAATTCAGAGCCTGGCGCCTGCTTCAGATTCTATGTCTCCCCTCTCTCTCTGCCCCTCCCCCGTTCGTGCTGTCTCTCTCTCTCAAAAATAAACATTTAAAAAACTTTTTAAAAATGAGAGCATATGCAGCAGAAATTGGTGATGAAGCTAGAGAGGTAGGCAGAACCCAGGTAGGAAAGCTATGATGAGTCATTAAAGGTTTTTAAACCGGCAAATGACATGATCTGATTTGTATTTTAAGAGGTCATTCTCTGTGGTATAGATAATGGATTGGAAACAAGCAGAACCAGAGGCAGGGAGACCAGAGAGGCAGATGTTGCCATAATCTAGGCAAGAAATGATGACAGCAATGGGACTGGGGAGGATAGTAAGGGACAGTTTTGAAGACATTCTAAGAGTAAATGGAACTTGGTAACAGAATGGATTGGATTAGAAGAATGAAAGGGAGGAGTCCAGAAAGACTGAGGTTTCCGGTCTGAGTTAGTGGGTGGTGATGCTGTTCGGGGAAAGAAGAAAAACAGGCAGAGAAGCAGATTTCAATATCCTTTCATTTCATTTGTTCATTAATTCAATAGACCTTTACTAAAGGCCTATTATATGCTTTGAATAGCAAGTAAATCAATGATTACAATGCCCTGTGATAAGTGTCACTGAAAGAGGTACACACAGGAGAGCAATTAAATAAATAGGAAGGGTATGTAAGTCACACTGAGGAATTAGGGGAAGCTCTTGGAGGAGACTGCCTAATCTAATCTTTCAAAAAAAAAATTGGGAAATTCACAAAACATACAATTCACCATTTTAAACTATACAATTCAGGGGGCATTTAGTATATTCACAATGTTGTTTGACTACCACCTCTATCTACTTTCAACTGTTCTGAGATTTGAAGGGTGACTAGGAGTTTGTTGGATGAAGAAGAGGGTGAGGGAAAGCATTTTAGGATGTAAGAATAGCATGTTTGATGACATGAAGACCAGAAGTGGCATGGCTAGTGTGAATGCACATGGGGGAGTAGTGTAAGACAAGGTAGAGAGGGCCCAAAAATAAAATGTCCCAATTTTAGCTTTATCCAGAAGGCATGGAAAGCCACTAAAAGGTACAAAGCTGGGGTCTGACATGACCAAGTTTGCTGTTTATAAAGACTACTCTGGAAGTGGTATTGGTGATGCTTTAGACAAGAGGAAAACCAGGAACATGAGTTGGGAGATTTTATGCAGTAATCCAGATGAGAGGTGATCAAAGTTTGAACAAGGGCAACAGTGGTAAAAATGGAGGGAACTGAAAACAAGACACAATAAAGATGCAGAATTTACATTACTTGATGACTTATAAGACATCAGACTAGAGGAAGAGTATAGGATGATTTCCATCATACTGTCTTGGGTGACTGTGATGAGGGTGATGACATTCTGGGGTAAAGTTCTGGGGCAAAATAATTAATATATGTTGGTGGACTGAGTGTGAATTTCCTAAGATTCAACTAAATGAAGGATTTCAGAATCAGTTTTTTTTTTTTTTAACGTTTATTTATTTTTGAGACAGGGAGAGACAGAGCATGAACGGGGGAGGGTCAGAGAGAGAGGGAGACACAGAATCTGAAACAGGCTCCAGGCTCTGAGCTGTCAGCTCAGAGCCCGATGTGGGGTTCGAACTCACAGAGTGTGAGATCGTGACCTGAGCCGAAGTCGGCCGCTTAACCGACTGAGCCACCCAGGCGCCCCCAGAATCAGTTTAATAAATGGATCTGGATCTAAGAGAAAGAGCTGGTAAATGAAGTCATGCATCTGGATGAAGTCACTCAGAAAAGATACTGAGAAAGATGTGCAGAGAACCTGGTACTGAACTTTAGGAACCAATATGTAAGGTGTATAAAGGGGAAAAAGCTATATGGTTAAAGGATGTGGTCATATTGAGGTATGAAGTGAAATGGAGCTGAAAAAGGAGAGAAAGCGGGTGGGGAGGGAGATACTGAACTAATTTGAAGGGGGAGGATGGTGGGGACCTGTGGGCCAATGATATTGCTTGGACTATGTTATTGTCACTGGGATCCAACAGATCATACAAATCTCTCCACTCCAAATTAAGCAATTTATTACTCCATAAACTTCTCAGAAACAATTTCCCAAGTACATACAATTTCTTCTCTAAGTAATTTTATGGAATGAAGACATGTGTTCATCAATTATGACTTATATCCCCTCAAGGCAGGAACCACCTCTTTTTTTTTTTTTTATCCAGAAACTCCTTCAGCTTCTTATGACCAGCTTTTCATAACTGCCTCCTTTTGCTACCCAGGGCCAGCAAAAAGATTCACCCTGAATTCCCCAGATAAACCTGAGAAGGGTGCCTGGATGGGGTATGTTTGTGTGGGACCCTGGAAGGTTTATGGTTACTCTGGGTATGGAAAACAGAGCCCAAAGTAAGATTCTTAAGTCATATTTTCTTTTCCCTTTCCTATATTGCATCTCTTCACCCACTACTTTCATATTTTCTTGTCTGGATTAAAACTTGGAAGGGTTGGTGGAAGGGAGGCCTGACATTGCTTTTTCTTGAAATGCTGCAACTCTGACAGATATCTGGGGGTTCTTTACCTTTACAGATTCTTTACCTTTCCTTGCCTTACCTGGACACAGCCTTCTAGGGAATGAAGCCCGTGAAATGAGAGCTAAAGGGCAGGTTTATGCTGGTTTCCCCAGGGCTCAAATCCATCCTTATTAAGTTGTATGAATACAAGGGAGGAAGAGTAATGACTGATTCCTTTGAGATTTCCCTATGGATCTCTACTTTTTAAAAAGAAAGCTGTTTTTCTTGGATACCCTAGACCTCAATATCTTGCCAGAAGTGATGAGGGCCCCAAAGCCTTGCTTGTGCGAGAATGCATAGGCAGAACGTCGACAGCTTGCATATTTCAGTTTGGTCCGGGTTGGGGGTGGCAGTGGAAGTTTCGTGCAAAGATGAATTCTGTCCATAATCTATAGCCAGAACATGAAGGACAGTGTTTTTATCCACAGAGGCAAAGGCAAAGAGGGCCATGAATTATATCTGGGTAGATTCCTTGTTCTACTCACCTTGTCCACGTTGACAGGCCAGAATAGTGGTTTGAGAAATTGGTACCCAATCACAGGCAAAATACAGAGGACCACGCTGAGGACAATACTCAACCACATTTGTGGCAGGTTCAGAGTGTTCCTGGCCACACCTGTAAACAATGAGCCAGGAGGGGGAAAGGCTTAACCAGAGTCTAGACGAAGGGGGCTGTCAGCCAGAACTTAGATAACTCTCCAACCCAAAGAAGGAAGTTATTGGTTTGGAGACCATTTAGTCTCCTAATAACATAAATGCAAAAGAATTAGAGTGAGGTGCTTTTCTACAGGCAAAGTCACTGTGAATTCACATGCCTCTGTCTCCCTCTAAAGGCTGGGCAGGCCAGGAAAGATGGGGGTAGGTTACAGGAATCCTAGAACATTGGCCTAGATACAAAAATGGGATGCAGGGTTTTGGAGGGGGGAAAATGAGTGGCTTGATGACAGATGAGAGCCAGCCACATCTAATATCTACCCTCTCTATATTTTGCTCCCATCAAAGTAGAGATGAGAGATAGGAAAATTAATGTGGGAGACAGTAAGGCAGTATGCCACAGTAGAAAGGATATTGGACTGGGAACCAGGAGAGCTAGATTTGAATAATTTTTAAAAACCTGCAGTCTCTAAAATGGTGCTAATAATTCTTGCTCTTTGTACCTCATAGGATGCTTACAAAAATCAAGTTAGGTAAGAAATTTGAAAATATCTCAGAAAATCTAACAGGGTAAAATATTCCCCCAGCTAGATTTTGCATCCTTTTAGGGCAGAGACCATGTCTTATTCATATCTATATCCACAGAACCTAGCACATAGTAATATGTGCTCAGTGAACATTTATTAAACAAATGTATTTGATTCACACTCCTCAACCCTACCCCCAACCTCCTTGCCACATACTGGGTGGGCATAGCCTTACCTAGGAATTGGAAGACGTTGGGGAACATTAAGCACAAGCCATCACTGTACAGGAAGAATAAGATGCAAAAGTAGAAACCCAGGCTACCCCAGGTGAAGATGTGGCTTATCATTGTCCAGTAGGTTGTCTCCAAGGCAATCTGAAAAGCACCCTCTTATGTGCAATACTCTACAATCTGGGGCATATCGGCCACCTCCCTTCTCCAGTCCCGTAATGGAGGATGATCCCTTCCCACCTTCCCTCCCTCCTTCTTCTTTCCCTTTCTTCCAGACAGGCTCCCCACCCAATCCCTTCCCTACCACCCCCCACCCCCCAACACTGGCCACACCTGCATTGTGACCACCCAGAGCAAGGAGGTCTGCACTATTAGGGAGAAGGACTGGTAGTCGGAGATTTCTTTCCCATCACTGCGTACTGAGTTGTAAATGGTCCCCATAGGGATAAAGAACAGGATGAAGGAACTGTAGATCCCATGCACTAAACACTTCACAAATTCCTTCTTGTTGAAATAGAGGTTGTGCTGGCCTGGCTCATACAGCTCTGGGAAGCGTAGACTCCATGTTTCATTCACGTCCTGGAAGCACCAGAGGGTAAGGAGGAAGGCTCAGGGTCTCTCCATAGAAGGTCCCATCTCCATCAGAGTAGAAGCTTCTCCCCCTCACTGAGTCTGCTGCCAGGCTGCCTAGGAGCTTCCTCATGGATTACTTGAGAAGTGGAACCAGAGAACAGAGCAGTGACCACAGACCCTTCGTGAAGTCCCATACTCTAGGCAAGGATCTAGGTAGTTAAAGAAAGCTAAGAGAAGTTCAAGATGGTGGTAAGTTCAAGACCTGGAAGCAGTTAGGATTGCAGAGTTAAGGGGGTAATTAGGGTTGGGGTAGCTGGAAGGGAGGACAGGAGCTTGGGATGGGGGGCAGTTGGGACATGAGTCCCTAGTTTTAAGTGATCCCTTAGTTGAATATTTTTTATCAAGGGCCAGTAAAAGGAGAGGGGGAAGCCAGTGGGGACCAGTTAGTCCCATGGAGGTATCCATGTTCTGTGATGCTCCTCCCATTCCTATAGTGACTGGTGAACTCAGGTGACAGGATTCTATATATGGATGCCATTGGATCTTCTTCATCTCCTAAATCTGAAACTTTGAATAACAAAGCTTGGGGCTTGTTTTTGAGAGGTTTTGGGTCCCTAGAATTAGCCAGATTAGTTGAAGCTAGATAGGACACAACTCATCCCTCTAGTTGCTCTGAGGCTAGCAGCTACTTCATGGAGAATTTTCCTTCCTACCCTGATGGAGACCAGGAACCATGATCCCATGATGTCCTCTTTTGGCTATTTTATTCCTCTTTGGAGGCTTCTATTCTATTCATTGTGCCCAAGACTGGAGGTTGGGGTAGAAAAGGAGGGAGAGGTATGGTACCAGGACCCCCAATGCCCAGGAAATTTCTGACAGGGATAGATGGTATCCCATAGGCTGACTCCCTAGGACTCAAAATATCATACCCACATTCCCATCCGTGGACTTTAGGACTCTCACCTAGGCCACCTTGCATTGGTTTATCTTATTATCTCTGTATGGGTCTCTCCTTTCTTGAAGCCCCTTGCTTTACCTAGTCCTGCCCTAATAACTCTATATCCTTTCACTACTGTTATGCACACTCAATTTACTATAAGACACAATTTCCATGTATCTCTATAAAGATAAAATTGAACACAGGAAAATTTGGATTTATAAAACTAATGATTAATTTCTGGGGAGAAGGAATCTTTATCTTATGATACCTCTTCAGGTGATGAGTTCCCTTCCTTGCCCTAGAAATTACATTTATAATTGACTTTGTAGAACTCAGCTCTTTTTGTCCCCCCCACTCTTGGGAACATTCCTCAAGGGCCTAGGGGCTTTATCCCTGACTAAGAGGCTTGCTGCTGGTCTTACCTGGTCAAACAGACTCAAGCCCAGGACAGGGAGGGAGGTGTAGACAAGGTTGTAGAAAGTGATAAACCAGGTATCATAAACAGTCTAGAAGAATACCAAGGAGATTTCTTAGATTCCCCTCTTTTCCAAAATCCCAGCTCTACCTCCCAGGTTCAAGAGAGCCCCATTTGCCCCCAACTACCTAGCACTATACTAACCTAAAGCAGGATTTGGATTTCGGAAATCTGACAGAGAAGGGTGACCCCAATCTCTATTTGGTCATACTCGATTTAGAACCCTGGGTCTCAGGCTGGGCAAGGCCATATCAAGTTTGGTTGTGGCCAACCCTACAAGGTTAATTGGATCAACCCTACTGCCATGACCTGAACGATCCATGCCTGCACAGAAAAGATCCCAAGTGCCTGCTAGGGAATGCTAGCTGGATCCCTGCACTCTCAGGCATATAAGCCTCTGGCGTCTTTTTTCTGATTTATGGCATTCAGTAGCTTCTATTACACTGGACACTTTCTAACACTAACAAGTAGAATAGTCCAATGACCCTCCCCCAGCTGGGTGCTCCATCCTGGGGCCTAGAGAGGGCTCCTTTACTAGCCACAAGAGGTCAGCAAAACACATACATACACACACACCTCTCAGAAACTAGAATGGCTTTGCTAGACACTGGGGGTATACAAGTCTACTACTTTCAGCTGACCAGTCTGTTTCCCTCAGAGCCCAAGGTAACAAAGGTGGTAGAGATCTCCCAAGATAATCATTCCTGAGGTTATTTTTCTTGGGAATCCTTGAGAACCCTGAAAAACTTCTCATAGGAAAATGGATTCCTTGTAGAACATAAACATCCAGGTGTCACTTTTCCCCACTACTATGGGGGAGATTTAATACTCAAATGTGAAATTAATTCATTAGAGCAACAACAATTCATGTCTGGGGCAGGGAAAAGGGGGATCGTGGTGGGGAAGTAGAAGTAAAGGGAAGCTGTGTTTTGAAGTATGGCTACAGGTAAACCCCATAGTCACCCTGTCTGGCAAGTCTTTGAGGCTTAGCCTGTTCCATAAAGATTACTTTGGATGATTAAAAAAAACCCTCCAAGATCCAAGCATTTCCCCATATTATCTATGTTTGGAAACTATGTCTCCATGTAAGGTCAACGTTGAAAATATCTTACAGGAGAGTTTTGAAGGTGAAGTCCAAGTCAGAGCTAAGCCAGAAAAGTTAGGGTATGGAAATATAAGTTTAAGTGTTAAGGTTAGTAGATGGGATCACCATGGATAAGGAACTTTATGGATGGATGGCAGCATATCATACATTGGTCTCCAGAGAAGAAAAAGGGTCTGAGCTGGCTAAAGTGGAGGGTGGGTAGAGAAGACCCAGCTGACCAGAGTGGGGAATACCACCTGACCTCCTACCTGTGCAGAGAACCCGCTGAAGAAGGCATACCAGAAATGCACCAGGGTGAAAGCAAAATTTTTGTAAAAGAAGTAGCTGAGAAACTTGCACATGCGATTATAGGACCAGCGGCCATGGACCAAGAGTAGACGCTGAAGATAGTGGAACTGGGAGAAGGCATAGTCGCTGTTGAGCATGGCCTGCATTCCCTCCTGGCCGCTGATGCCAACCCCAATGTGGGCAGCTGCAAAGAAATCCCAGAAGCTTCTCAGCCACAGAGCTTGTCAGTTGGGCTACCAGCCTGGGAAGTGTAAAAGAAAGTCTGAGATCATGTTGTACAAATCCCTTATTTTACATTTGGAAAACACTGTTAGGCCCAGCTCAAAATGGCACTTAGTGGAGCCTTTTTCTCTTGAGTGGATTGCCCTTTTCCTTTAGTGGATTGTCAGAAAATAGCCCTTTCATCTACACTTTGTTTTGGATGCTGCCACTCAAGAATGCCTGGCATGGCTAGTACTAGAAAGCTCTCCTGGATGGTCTTTGTACCTCCTACAGCCATCTGGGCTCTTTCCTGCTGTCCAGATGCTGAGGTAAAAATTTCTTGTTATCAATAAAAACCACACTCAGATATCACCTCACGCCAGTCAGAGTGGCCAAAATGAACAAATCAGGAGACTATAGATGCTGGAGAGGATGTGGAGAAACGGGAACCCTCTTGCACTGTTGGTGGGAATGCAAACTGGTGCAGCCGCTTGGGAAAACAGTGTGGAGGTTCCTCAAAAAATTAAAAATAGACCTACCCTATGACCCAGCAGTAGCACTGCTAGGAATTTACCCAAGGGATACAGGAGTACTGATGCATAGGGGCACTTGTACCCCAATGTTTATAGCAGCACTCTCAACAATAGCCTAATTGTGGAAAAAGCCTAAATGTCCATCGACTGATGAATGGTTAAAGAAATTGTGGTTTATATACACAATGGAGTACTACATGGCAATGAGAAAGAATGAAATATGGCCCTTTGTAGCAACGTGGATGGAACTGGAGAGTGTGATGCTAAGTGAAATAAGCCATACAGAGAAAGACAGATACCATATGTTTTCACTCTTATGTGGATCCTGAGAAACTTAACAGAAACCCATGGGGGAGGGGAAGGAAAAAAAAAAAGAGGTTAGAGTGGGATAGAGCCAAAGCATAAGAGACTTAAAAACTGAGAATAAACTGAGGGTTGATGGGGGGTGGGAGGGAAGGGAGGGTAGGTGATGGGCATTGAAGAGGGCATCTTTTGGGATGAGCACTGGGTGTTGTATGGAAACCAATTTGACAATAAATTTCATATATTAAAAAAATTTTTTCTTATCACTTAAAGCCATTTACATCAGTTGAAGATGCAGCATGGATGTCAATCTAACATAATATTTAATTACCTAAGTTTATTTAAGGAGCTAAAATCCACCTGTTAGGAGGAAATAATGATGTACATACTTTGTTAGTGAGTAGCAAATTCTTTAGGAGGCTTAATAGGACTTTTTCTGGATAAAACAAGGATTAGGATTGATGGAAAATGAGACTGAAGTGCCTAAAAATTTTAATTAGTCTACTTAGTGTAGGGTAAATTCACTGATCTTCTGGTATATACCTACTGTATTGCTTAATGGAATAATTGAAACCTCTAAGGCCCTAAAAATCAGAGGAGTTCTAGAAAGTGGGGAAGAGCGCAAGAATACTTTCTAGTATTAAAGCCGAGGCTAGAATGTCTGCTAGTGTTTCCTGGATGGGGAGAGAGGTTGGACTAGAGGATCTCTAGGTATTGTCCATATCTCAGAGAACCACAAGTTGCTGGAAGCCAACAACATTCAGCTGAAATTAAAACCAGTTTCAGTCATTTGCTTTTATTGGTCCAAGGCCTCAGTAAGTCTGCTATTCTTCTTCAGCCAGGGAAGTCAGAGCAAGTTCTTGCAAACACTGCTTCAGGGAAGAAAAGATCCCTGCATTGTGCCTCACAGCTAATTCCTCGGTTGGGCAGTCCTGTCTTCTGCCTAACATTGCTCAGGCCTACAGCCTTCAAAAACAGAACAGATTGTGACTCCTGCTCAGGGGTTCTTCATGTAGCCTTTGATGCCATCTTGGAAAGATGGTGTGGTAGTTGCACAACCTGTTGTTCTGTGAATATATGCGTATGTTCTTGTGGGAACCATGTGTATTTGTGTGTGTATGTGTGTGTGTAAGTGCATGAATCTGAATGTTTGTGCATGTCTGCATATGGACTGATATATGCATGTGTAAATAAGTGGGACGGTAGGTATAGAGGAGGATGAATGAAGTTGCAAAACATTATAAATGTACAATACATATGATATGCAGGACTGTGAACCAAAAACACAGTGCCACCGAGGTCAGTTTTGTCCCTGGAGGAAGGAAAGGGCAAGCCCATGGTTGAAGGTTACTGCCCCCAACCCTCACATGCCTTTGATCATGCTGACATCATTGGCCCCATCCCCGATGGCCAGTGTCACCACCTTCTTGTACCTCTTCACCATCTCTACCACCTGGGCCTTCTGAAGGGGTGTCATCCGGCAGCAGATAACTCCCTTGCACATGCACGCTGTTCGCACTAGCTCCAACTCCAGGTTCCCTTCCAGAGCATAGGCCTGCAGCATCAGAACAAACCCACATTTCAGGTTGCCCAAAAAGGCTCTCAGGACAGGACCTTTCTAGGCTCTTCCCCATCTCCATACTCTCCTGTATTACTTAGGTCAGGCATAGAGGCTCCCAGGTGCTCCATTCCCAAGGGAGACAAGTGCCCAAGTCAGTTCTAGGCATCCTCACAACTGACACAGCCTCCAATTGGAAACCAGTCAGCCCAGTTGGCTGGGCTATAAGGCCAAGTGACATTTTTGGAGGACTTGTTTCTGTTTGCTTCCCCCTTGCCCCTAAATGACAGGTCATATCAGTGGTGAAGAATTTGGATAAGGAAGGAATATGCCCTTAGCTTCTCTTTCCTTATTAGTCCTGCCTGGAGAAGGATAGGGAAAGGTGTCTATCAGGAAAGGGCATCAAAAGAGAGGGGGGGAAAGGGTGACTCATGAAACAGAGAAGTGGTCTTGAAATTTCCCTGAAGTGGGCTGGACCTAGGAGAAGAGTTCTTTGGGAGAACAGAACAGAGTTGTAGCTCTGTGTTGCCCACCAGACTGCAGCCATTGATGATCAAGCCATAGTTGCCATTGGGCACCTCCTCAGGTATTCTGAGCATTTGGGGCTTCGAGGTGAGGTAAATGTTTACTGGGTCTGATTCCAGTAGAGACTCAGGTTTCATCTTGTCCCTGGCTGACCTGAAAGCCAAGAATACTGGTTAATGTCTGACTGGAAGTCCCAGAGTTAGGAAGGAAAAAGTGTCCCAGAATGAAAGTGGGTAATGTGGATAGAGCCTCTACAAAGCAATAGCCAGAACCTCAGACTTGACTGCCTCCTGAGACCTGCCATTGCCTTAGGTCCTTGACCATCGACACACCACACACCACACTTCTCCAACCTCAGAACTCCAACTCCTTGAGCTGTAATGCTTCTGCACAAAATCATATAAAGTATTTTAGGTTTTTTTGTTTTCCCCTTCTCCATTTCTTCTTTGTTCCTTCTGGAGTGTGGGAGTCATACTAAATGAACCGTGGCAGTTCTCCCATCTATCTGTACCTGAGTTCTTGCAGAACAGTCTCATTATTCTTGCCTTCCACGATAAACATCCCATCCATTTCTTCCTCAAATATGTTACAGGCATAGGCAATGTTCACAGCAGTCTCTACAGGGAAGGGTGAACACACGTCACATTTTGTCTGTGACAGGGTCTTTACAAAAGTGTACACATACGT
This sequence comes from Acinonyx jubatus, assembly GCF_027475565.1. Lineage (NCBI taxonomy): Eukaryota > Metazoa > Chordata > Mammalia > Carnivora > Felidae > Acinonyx > Acinonyx jubatus. The sequence continues at coordinate 36,677,067 of NC_069391.1, forward strand.
AGGCTCTAACAGTGGGCAACAGAGTCCATTTGTTCATGTTTGCCATGGATGCAGTCAAAGTGTATTTTTCATGAGTCACTGGAGACCATATTCAAACACACAGGAGACTGTTTACCTAGTACAGACTTCTGAATAATTTATCAATAATTAGGATCATTCTGGCTTAGCCTTTCTTTTTTTCTCATCTTTTAATGTGGAATGCTTCATGAATTTGCCATCCTTGTGCAGGGGCCATGCTAACCTTCTCTGTATCATTCCAATTTTAGCGTATGTGCTGCTGAAGCAAGCACCATTCTGGCTTAGTCTTTCAACAGATCTTTCCCTCATTTCTTAAAACAATTCCAAAGCGTATACACTTCTCCAAATAGTCAGGATGTACATCCCTGTGCCTGTGTTTATGCTAGATTTTATGGGGGACTGGGATGTTTTGGTTGTGGTCTTTTCTTTACATCAAGAAATCTGGAATTTGGAATAAATTCATACTAAGGAAAAAAATTTTCCAAAAAATAAATCCTGAACCCTGACTGCAAGTGATATCAAAATTCAGAGGAGAGATTGGAATTGTTATAGAAACTTTCCTGGAAAAAGACTTTGAGGGATGAGTAAGACTTATTTAGGTGAAGAAAAAAACATTTCAAATGGGAAAACAACTCAAACAGAGGCTCTAGAATAGGAATTTGATTGTTTGGGACATACTAAAGATGATGGTCACTTCAAGTTGCAGTATATGTAAGTAGCAAGAAATTATCCAGATCTTGAAGGCCAGACAGTAGAGTCTGACTTTACCATGAGGAGTTCCTAAAGGTATCTGATCAGAGGAATAACATATAAAAGTAGTATATTTTAGTGAGATTAAACTGATCATATGTAGGCTGTACTGAAATTAATAAGGACAAGAGACAGAAATCAATTCAGAAGTTTTTACAGAAGTTCTGAAGTACAGCAAACAGGGAACAAAGGCTGAATTAAGGTGGTTGCACAGTCAAGGGGATCTTCAGAAGATACGGTGGGACATGGTGAGAGAATGAATCTTTGGGACAACAGAGAGGGTGCAGTCAAAGATAACTCCAAAGTTTTTAGCTTGTGGGTTTCTGGATGACAGGGATCATGTCTGATTGAATCATCTCTGTTTCCTCAATGCTTAATACAGCATCCGGCATAAAGTAAACTCTTAACAAACTATGTGCAAGACTGGGAGTAAAGATGTCCTGTAAGGACTTGGCCTGGGTTATAAGGTAATTATGAAATAAATGGCTAAGACAAAAAGAAAATACAAAATAATATAAAGAAATGGCTAAGGTGGGTAAGGAAGAGGATTGGTCAGGTCAGGACCTCCCCTTTACCTTGCTTATCTCCAGTTAAGACCCACATTTTAATTTGGGCTTTGTTCAGGGTGGTGACTGTCTCAGGTACTCCATCCTGCAGCTTGTCTTCAATGGCTGTGGCCCCTAACAGCTTTGAACAGAGATAGCAGTGAGTGAGGAAAAAGGAGAGCATCACAGCATTTAGCTCTACCCAACAACTCAACTGGCACCTCATCACATTCTTATTAAGTTGTCTCTGTCCTGGCATGAGGATCCAGATAGTATAAAATTCAGCACACTCTGCTTCTCAACAGATTCAGCTTTTCAAACACATAAATCAAATTTAAAAACAGAATATTAGGGATCAAAGAGGGAAAAGACTTGCCCAAGTCATACATGAAGCTGTGTGACACTTCTAAACCATCTGTTTCTCAACACACTTTCCGTTCTCTCTTGCTTCACAGCATACTTCCTGGCTTGCAGGGTTGGCCACAGGGCTGGGCACCGGGACTCAGTCTGAGGAACTGACAGATGGACAAACTACTGGCTGATTTCTGCTAGGCCTCCAGAAGGACAGAGTAGAGGTACTAACCTAACAACTGATTATGGAAGGAGATTTGTAAGCTTTGGGATCTCTGTGTTTTCTCATTTGGTATCAATAGTTTCTCTTTTTATAGCAGAGCCAACCTGTATCATTCAGGTAAAAAATACTTTGGGATCACCCTTAACTTCTCTTTCTTTCATATTATAATCTAATCCATTAGCAAATCCTGTTGGCCCTACCTTTTAAAAAATGTACAAAATTCGACCACTCCTCACCACTTCCACTACTTCTACCTAGTCCAAGCTATCATCATCTCTCACCTGTACTATTCCAACTACCTTCTAATTGGTCTCCCTTGGTCTATGATTGCTCCCCTATAGTATAATCTCAACACAGCAGTCAGAGTGATTGTTTTGAAAGCTATCTCATCACTTCATTGGTTGAACTCTTCAATGGCTTTCCATATCTCATTATAAGTCCTTACACTGGCTTATGAGGGCACTCTACTACTTCCCTGTCTCACGTCCTTTTATTCTCTCCTCCTCACTTAAACTGTACCAGCCAGACTAACTGCACCTTGCTGTTCAACTAACAAGTTAGGCCTGCTCCTATTTCAGGGCTTTCACTCATGCCATTCCCTCTGTCTGGAAAGCTAATCCCCCAGAGATCTGCTTGGCTTGCCACCTTCTTCATGTCTCTGCTCAGACTAAACAACCTATTTAAAATAGCAACTATGTCTTGCCCTCTCCAAGACATACATGCATATGCTGATACTCCCTAGCTTTATTTTCTCCAACAGCACTTTCATTATCTGACATACTACATATGTCACTTTTTTGTCTGTTTTGTCTGCCACTACATGCTCAGGGCTTAAAACAATGCCTGACACATAGGAGTCACTTAATAAATATGTTGAATGAATGAATGAATGAATGAATGAATGAATGAATATTTTGTCTTGATTATTCCATCAATTAGTTGTGGATTATCTAATTTGTGCATTATTCAGATCCTCATTTCTCCCAGATTACTTAGTTTCTGTGAGCAGCTTTGGGATAAGATAAAATTTATAACTAGTGTTTTCCCCCTATTATTTACAGGGGGAAAGATTTAGGACATCCCGAATCAGCTTGGATTCCAGTATCCTGTATCTAGAGAAGCTCGAACCTATTGATCTGCTGGAAGCCACTCTCAGAGATCTTGCTCACTCTGCTGACTGCCACCCCCAATTCTGCCCCCAATATGTCCCTGGCTTCCTCACACCAACCATCAAGTCTTTTTCAATCTCTTCATAGACATTTGACATTTTATGTTCCCGATTCTCCAAAGACAGGCAGGCTTCACTGTGCTTCTTGCTCCAGGCCTGGAAGAATGAGTTATCCAGTTCTCGGTAGGCCACCATCAGGGTGCGGAGGCCTTCAACGGCAAAATCCTGGAAGACATGTGTGTGCACTGAATAGGCCTGGACTGGGTTAGGGCTGAGTTTAGAGAGTGGCAGACTGACCCCACTGGCCCATCTGCCTGCAAAATAGGGCTTAATAGTTAGTACCATAGTGCTAGTACCTAGCCTAACCAGAAAACAACTGGTGAGCTTTCTCAGCAAAATGTCCTAAAGACATTTCTTTCTGGGGAAAGAAAGAAAGAAAGGAAGAAAGAAAGAAAGAAAGAGAGAGAGAGAGAGAGAGAGAGAGAGAGAGAAAGAAAGAAAGAAAGAAAGAAAGAAAGAAAGAAAGAAAGAAAGAAAAAGAAGGAAGGAAGGAAGGAAGGAAGGAAGGAAGGAAAGAAAGAAAGAAAGAAAGAAAGAAAGAAAGAAAGAAAGAAAGAAAGAAAGAAAGAAAAGAAAGAACTTCTGAAATGTAGAAAATTCTTTTACCTGTAGTTAATTTGCTGTGTGACCCTGCGAGAAATGAAGCCTTCTAGATTTATTTGTTGTAAAATTGGGATAATAACTCACTGCTTACAGAGAAGATTATGATGTCTATAATATGAGAATGGAGTAATAAAGTGAAAAGGAGTTGTTATAAAAAAATAATCAAAGGAGTTACTGTTTTTCACAAGCATACATTCATTTTATTTCCCGGTTTTCCTGCCTTCCTTCAAGCATCCAATGGGTACCTCAAAAGCATACACGCTTGTGTATTTGTCTACAGCTGACTAGCTCAGTTGATTAACTACAGCCAGCAGTGTTAATGAGGCCACTGATGAAATGCTCTCTGGCTGAGTTAGCATCTTTTTGCTCCATGGCCACTGATATATCCTAACTAACCATGGCTAACTATCTTGCAAAGTATACTCTTGGTCATAAGGAGGTGTGGGTGAAGAGTATGGGTAGTTTAGGGCAGAACTCATATCCAACTAAGGATGGGTTAGAAGCAGATTTTATGGGGGTGCTTGGGTGGCTCAGTCAGTTAAGCATCTGACTTTGGCTCAGGTCATGATCTCATGGTTCATGAGTTTGAGCTCCGCATCGGGCTCTCAGCTGTCAGCACAGAGTCTGCTTCAGATCCTGTGTCTCCCTCTCTCTCTGCCCCTCCCCCGTTCATGCTCTGTCTCTCTCTGTCCCAAAAACAAATAAACGTTGGAAAAAAAAAATTAAAAAAAAAAATTAAAAAAAAGAAGGAAGAGATATGGCAGAAACTGATCTTGCATAGGATACTGAAGGAGGTCTTATAAGCTTAACAATACACTGACAGATTCTTAATCCATTTGATAACAATATAGCATATTGCTTTAAAGTTCTTTCTTACCCCTTACTTGTGTTATTTTCTTTTCTATCATGGTGAACAAACTAGGGCCCTGGGGCCAAACCCTGACTGTCTCTTGTTTTTGTATGACCTGTTTGCAGATTCCTGTATTAGAGCGCCTGGAACTGTGCTTTAGTAGGAGTGAGTTTTTGACTCTTGATTCCTGAATATAAGCTTCACTCTTACAAGTTTATCATCACTGGTTAACAGACTGTAGTGTAGTCAGGTGCCATATGGGTGTCTGTTAAGGTTGGTAGCAGGAAGCAGGTCAAAACATCTGAAACAATTCTATGATCATCTTTGGAGCTGGCCTATGGAAATGCCCTCTGAGAAGATACTCTAATTTGTGTGTTCTGGAAGGTTAAAGGATATGTTTTTCAGACTAGTCCATTTGTGGATGTATACTGTGGTCTCTGGGACACAGTATAGGACACAAGAGCTGTCTTGTGTGGGATACTTCATAGACTTTGTTTAAAACTTGAAATATAATGTATATATCATAAAATTCACCCCTTTATATAATTCAGTGGTTAAATATATTCATAAAGTTGTACAACCATCACTACTATCTAATTCCAGAACATTTTCATTTCTCGCAAAGGAAACCCTGTACCCATTAGCAGTCATTCCCATTCTCTTTCCCCCTGGCCCTTGGAACCACTAGTCTACATGCTTTTATAGATTTGCCTGTTCTGGACATTTCATGTAAATAAAATTACACAATATGTGGCCTTTTGTGACTTTGTGACTGGCTTCTTTCACTTAATATAATTTTTTAAAGGTTCATCTGCATGTATCAGTATCATTCTTTTTTGTAACAGTATTTGTTGTTTTGATATACTACATTTTATTTATCCATACATCCATGCCATCCATGATGGACATATGGGTTGTTTCTACTTTTTTCTATTATAGATAATGCTACTGTAAACATATGTGTACAAGTTTTTGGGTGGATGTGTCTATTCATTTCTCTTGGGAATAAACCTGGGAGTGGAATTGCTGGGTGATATGATAACTCTATGCTTAACTTTTTCAACAACTGCCAGATTGTTTTCTAAAATGGCTGCATCATTTTACGTTCCCATCAGCAATGTATGAAGGTTATAATTTCTCTATATCTTTGTCAGTACTTATTATTATCTGATCATCTAGCTATCCCAGTGGTGTGAAGTAGTATCTTGAGGTTTTTATTTGCATTGCCCTAAAGGCTAATGAAATTGAATATCTTTTCATGTGTTTATTGACTTACCTGTTCTCTGACTTCTGATTATGTGTTAATGTAAGGACAAGACAAAATGGATTAATAAAATAGCATTTTCTCCAATCTATTTTTTCTTTAAAATATTTTTTTTTCTGATCTCTCCCTCTCCCATCCCATACCCTGTCCTATTCCCCCAACCCTTAATATATCTGGGTTTATGAGTAGAAATTCTGGAGAGTATAGATCTGTTTTTTCTTTCTAGTGCCAGAAGGAGCCACTCCCTCTCTAAGATATACCTCAAATCCTAGAAGGTGGAAGTGGGGTGGGGTAGGTAAGTGGTATACTTGGGGATTCTAATCCTATGATAACAGAGGATAGTGACAAACAACAGTCCCCTAAACAGCCCAGGCCCGGTGCTTTCTGCTCCATACCTTCAAAACTGTGTGTTCTCACCATGGTTGGTGAGGTAGGGCCTCCCATATTAGCATGCCCTATTCTGAAGCAAATTCTAGGTCTGACCATGGGACCTCTGAAACCAGGAATTACAGAGAGAACCATTTTGATTGTGGGAAGTGCTCCCACAGATACAATCCTCATCACGCCCAGTCATGCCCCTGAGATCCTGTGCTATCTAAATTCTTGACACAGAAGTTGGCAATGGAGTCTGTAGGAATACCACAGAATGAAGTAGTTTTTATTCTTCCATCAATTAAAGAGACACAGATACTAATATCTTATACTAAGATACTAATGTTATTAAGATACTAATATAAGTAACACACAGACACAAGGACATATATGTGGACACATATCTGCATACAAAGAACCACCCACAGTTTCCTTCCCGGGCAACCTAAACACTTACATCTAAATGTTCCATGGTCACATCTCTGAGGAACCTACAGGATGGATGGAGCAGCTGACAGAGGATGGTGTCTGCACCCTTGCAAAACAACATTACTCGATCTTCAGGTGTCCTCACTAAGGATAAACAAATTAAGAAGAGTAATCACATAGGCCCATTGTTACAAGAACTTGTCTGGGCCACTGAGGGATGGCATGAGGCTGTTCCCATGACATTTATTTCTGATCCTTTAGGGGGCTAAGCTCTCAGTGAGCAGTCACAGAGGATAAATAATGCCGTAAGGGCCAGTGAGGGCGGGAGGAGACCTTATGGAACCAGTTCTTCCATGGGTTCCTGTGTTCCATGGGTTCTTGTGGAAGACTCTGATTCAGAATCACATTTAGCTTCTCACATTTAGGTTCTAGACCAAGGTCCATACCTAGTAAGGACCAAGAGTGAAAAATGACCTTCTTCCTCTTCCGTCTGAGGCCAAAACTAACTGAGAGTAAGATAGTATGAATTTCCCTTATATTGTCTGCCCCCATCTCTTATTCTAAGGTCAGGCTTCATGGATTTATTCTCTGTTTTCATCTTGGCTTTGGGGGTTCAGACAAGCCACTATCTAGGAACACTAAAGAAGTATATGGTAACAAGCTCTCAAAGAGAAATTATTTGGGTATGTGAGAAAGTAGGAATGGCTATGTGTTTGTATTTGAGGAACAGTACCTTTTTTTTTAAATTTTTTTTTTTAATGTTTATTTATTTTTGAGACAGAGAGAGACAGAGCATGAATGGGGGAGGGGCAGAGAGAGAGGGAGACACAGAATCCAAAGCGGGCTCCAGGCTCTGAGCTGTCAGCACAGAGCCCGACGCGGGGCTTGAACTCACGGACCGTGAGATCATGACCTGAGCTGAAGTCGGATGCTTAACCGACTGAGCCACCCAGGCGCCCCTAGGAACAGTACCTTTGAGAAGGCATATGAGTGGGAGAAAACATCCGTGTGTATATAAAAGAGAAAGTCAACATGTGAATGTGTATGAAAGACAAATAAGGGGAGAGGACTGACTAGGAGGGGCACCTACCAACAATAGACATCCTCTTGCGCACATTGCTGAAGTCCAAAATAGCCAGCAGTTGGTAGACTTTGGTCTCACCCATTTCAACTACTGCAATTGTCTCAGAGGTGCGGTAACGGAACACAAAACCAAAGTTCCTGGCAGCAGTGACAAGGGCACCTTCATCTGGGGACTGAGCCTGGTATACCAGCTTACCTGGTAGGAGAGAAGAGGGCAACAAGAGCCCGCAGAGATGTGCAAGTGAAGTCAACCCAGAAGTGACACCAAGGGACTTAAGTAAATATGGAGCCCAGACATCTTTCTTCAAACTTCCTCACAAGTTTGGCCCTAAAAGGCCAGATTGCTTGACAGGTTTTTTTTTTTTTTTTCCTTTCCAATATTTTCAACTTATTTCACAGACCTGAACTGGTATTACAGGGGTACATGGTATATGCAATATACACAAATGAACAAACACAATTACTCTCTTATTTTAGTGGGTAAAGATGGGTCAGGAGCTTGTTAAAATGCAGGTTCCTGGGCCCTATTCAAGCTTACTGAATCCAGAATCACAAAATCTGGGAGGATGACCCAATAAATTGAATTTTTAACAAATCTCCTGGGTGAGTTTCCGGCAAGTGGTTCTGCATAAACTGCTTCTACATGAGACTGGCTACACTTTGATGGACACTCCTATAAGATAGGATAATAAGGATAGGATATATAGCATAGGATAATATGATTGATGATAATAAGACTGATGATGTAACAAACAATTAAAAAATACATGAGTATTGTCACCTTTGAAACTCTCACTTGGGGAAGGTAAATGACTTATTCTGGTGAATAAGTCTTTCAATCTCATATTACTCAAGACATTTCTGTATTTAATTTTTTTTACAGTAGAATAAAATAAAAATTTATTCTTTCCCATTTTGTCATTATAAGGTAATTTTAACTTATAGTTTTCAGTGTCCATAGTTGAAAAAATACTTTCCTAGATTGTGAAGAAACACTTCAGAAAATTAACAACAAAAACCCTTTAAGTCCTCAGCTGTAACATGTACTGTTTTTTTCTCATCACAAACTACTGAATTCTAGTAACTGCTTCAGATTATTTTGGTCCCAAAAAGAACTGGGCAAAAAACTGCACTGATCGATGCAAACACTTTAGCATCAAAAAATGTGTAACTCCTCTTTCAAAATATCACTACAACCTGAGGTATATTTTGGATTATTTCTCTTTGGAAGGTCAATTTGATTTTTTATTTTAAATGTTTGTTTATTTATTTTGAGAGAGAGAGTAAGGGAAGGGTAGAGAGAGAGGGAGACAGAGAATCTCAAGCAGCCTCCACACTGTCAGCATGGAGCTCACTGTGGGGCTTGAACTCATGAACCGTGAGCTCATAGCCTGAGCTGAAATCAAGAGCTGGAAGCTTAATCGACTAAGCTACCCAGGCGCCCCAGGCAATTTGATTTTTAAAAACAGTTATGCATCATCAGAGTCTTATACTTGTGGATAAGTCACACGGGACACATAATTTTAGGTCAGACATAAGATGTATCTATGAAACAGTAAGACTATTTTTCTTGTTTGTTTCCTACTTTGTCACGTAAGGCAATAAAAAATGACAAGTCCAAATATGCTTCAAATAATAGCAACTTGTTAGAATGCCAGGTCTGGAGATATCTGTGGTGGGATGGGATCTCACTGGGCCAAGAGAAATGAGATTTGGGTTCTTATCTTTGCCCTTCTTAACTATAGGATTTTAAGCAAGTCATTTAATCTCTTTTAGCTTCAGTTTTCCTCTATAAAACTGGGGTAATTTTTCTCATTATGCTTACTTAAGAGGGCTGTTGTGAAGCTTGTGGGAGATAATATAAATGTAAGCAATTTGTAAAACTAAAGGTGTTACTGGGGCGCCTGGGTGGCTCAGTCAGTTGAGTGTCTGACTTTGGCTCACATCATGATCTCACAGCTCGTGGGTTCAGGCCGGGCATCAGGCTCTATACTGACGGTTCTGAGCCTGGAGCCTGCTTTGGATTCTGTTTTTCCCCCTCTGTCTCTGCCCCTCCCCCACTCACACTCTGTCTCTCTCAAAATAAATAAACATTTAAAAAGTATTCAAATATAAAGTGTTACTAAGGGTATTACACTAAAGGTACGTTGCCTTAAAGGATATGATTTATTTGGTTGCCAAAATTCTTGTTTGTTACCAAAAAAAATTCTTCATTTTTAATCAGTCATTTCTCATTCATTTGTTTGTCAAAGAGGTTTGAGTAAATTCATGGGTGTCACAGTCATATTTGATTGTTAAAGAAACCAGGCTATGTGGGGATACCTTGAAATTATGAAGCAACAAGAGGACAACTCAACTCCTCCTTCAGGAAGTCTTGTTAGAGATAATGCGGCTGATCTTGGGGACAATTCAGATAGATTCTGTGACAGAACATTGTTGAATCTCAAGATTGGAAGCTCCCTAGATAGCATCATTTGACCCCTATCCAATGACTGAATCCTCTTTAAGACCAAGAGGCTGTCTTCTACTTGAATATCTCCAGTGATGAGAAGCTCACTACTTGTCTATCCATCCCATTGCTGGACAACACTCCCTATTAGGAAGTTCTTAGATTAAGCCATTATAAATGATATCAAACCAAACCCACCTGTAGCCATCCTAGGTTCTATGACATATTCTTAGTCCATGAGACCACAGGCCCCTCCTCACCTTCCACTTTCTCTTCTGACATCACGGTATGACACAATGAGAGTGAGAGAAAAAACAAGTGTACCCAGCGATCTCCCTTTTTCACTGCTTCTACCAAAGTCTTGTCATAAAATGAAAACTTAGGATCAGCCAGTTTGTTGTAGGAGAAGTCGACCTTTTCTGTTTCCTGGAACACAGAAGTCAGAACAAACTTCTTAGTAGCAGCCTGACACTTTACAGAAGATCTATTTGGGGACAGCTTCTGGAACGTGATGAGAATTCTTAGGACGATGGGAGGAGAAAAGAAAGATAAATGGAGGAGACTTTGTGCTGGTTTCTAAGGCCTTTGTAGTTCTCATCATTCCCTTGGACCAGGAAAGATCCATCCCATAGGAGACAAGCTGAGCACTGCCTGGCAGACCCTTCTTGCCCCCTTTCTTCCCCAGCTACCCTGAATGATCAGTGGCCATCTTCACATTCTATTCTTCTTCTTCTTTTTTTAATGTTTATTTTTAAGAGAGAGAGAGAGAGAGAGAGGGAGGGGGAAGGAGAGGAAGAGGGAAAGTACGTGTGCACAGGGGAGGGGCAGAGAGAGGGGAGACAGAAGTTCCAAAGCGGGCTCTGTGCTGATAGCAGAGAGCTTCTAAGTCCCAAATCCATGATAACCAAACCTGAAGATATGAGGAGGTAACTGCTCCATATTAATAAATGGTATCGGGAAAAAGTTTTGTCTCTGGCTGTCCTCTGTCTGATTTTGGGGGCTGGGAAGGGAACTGAGTCCTAAGTACAGTGACTATCACTGTGTTGCACTATTTCTATTTAATTCTACAGGGGCTAGAGACAAATACTGCAAGATAGAGGCAAGAGTATATAACAAGGAAGCTTCAGTACATACTTATCACAGACTTAATTTTGAGCCATTTTACTTGATCTGTCAGCATCTCTGGTTCCTTCCTGCTTCTAACCCTCATGGTCATTGCCCTTACCTCAATCTCTGGACCTAATATTCACTAACATTTTCCTGGTTCCTTTAGATATTGACTCTCATTCTCTATTTTGGCTAGGCTTTTGGTGGCCACCTTGGGTAAACATCTGTTTCTGACTTGATTTGGCCTTGAGACTCTTTTACCCCATCCTGGAGTGTGATGTTAGTAACAAACTTCTCCAATCCATACCAGGATTCTCAAGGATACTTTTCCAGTTCTTTGTAGTTGTGGTGCTACCTGTGCTAGGCCCCAATATGTCAAGCTCAGACACAACTGTCCTGGTTCGTGCTATGTCAGGGAAAGGGAAGTTTTAGTGAGCTATATTGGCTCTTTTCTATATCACATCTAGAAGGAGTTTTGTCACAGTGGTGTTAAAGTATGGTCAGGTCCAGAGGCAAGCCCCAGACCTGGCCAACCACAGAATTGTGAGCTCTGGGAAGTTTGCGGTTCCAGTAATTTAAGATAATTCATCATATAGTATCTCCTGAGGCTTTTCTAGAGCTGGGCTCTTACACTGGCACACTCTTTGAACTGGAAGCTGGTGAGTGATGTGAGAAAAGCTGAAGAGGTAGGCATGAAGTAGATCCTGCATTGCCATCTTATAGGCAATAGGGAGTCACAGCAATTTTCTGCTGAAAGTGCATAATTAGGGACGTCTGGGTGGCTCAGCTGGTTAAGCATCTGACTTCAGCTCAGGTCATGATCTCTTAGTTTGTAAGTTTGAGCCCCGCATCAGGCTCTGTGCTAACATCTCAGAGCCTGGAGCTGCTTCGGATTCTGTGTCTCCCTCTCTCTCTGCCCCTCCCCCCGCTTGCACTCTGTCTTTCTCTTTCTCTCTCTCTCTCTGAAATAAACATTAAAAAAAAGAGAAAGTGACATAATTAGATTTGTGTCAGATAAAGTCCTCTGGTAGCAGCATGGAAGACATACTGGAACTAGCAAGATGAGAAGCAGGGAGATCAGTCAGATCATTCAGTAATCCACAAGAGAAATGATATAGTAACAATAAATATTAAAATAAGGGGATGGTTTGAATATATAGGGAGCTAGAATTATGCAACATGATATGAGGGGTGACAGAGGGAAAGAGTTAAGAATAATTTTATATTTCCTCATTCACTGTGATAGGATACCTGTCAGGAGGAGGTTTCTGATGGACTAAATTGGAGATACTTGAAGAACTAACAGGTAGTAATGAAAGCAGGCATATATAGTTTTGAAGTTTAGGTAAGAGATTTGAGCTAGTTTCTAATCTCCTCTTCCAGGCAAGTAATGTTTGAGAATACTGCACCTGGCTGGGTACAGCAGTGAGGCAGGGCTGGCTTGGAGCTGCAGTACAGCATGACCTGAGAAGTAGCATTCATGGATAATTCTGAAATTGAAAGCCAAACAACCAGTTAAAAAAGGCTGAAAGGCAAATCCAGGTACCAGACAAAAGGATGGAAACTGGGGATATCAAGTGAAAGGAAGTGGATTCAGAATGGAGGGTAGAGGTGGCAACTGAAGAAACTCCTGGAGATGCTGTGACATAGCTATAATTAGTTTTTATAAAGTATCTTTAGCCTTGGCCATGGGTGGGAGGGAGCTACAAAGGATTCCTCTGATAGATGTATTTGGAGTTCATCAGTAAGTATGTGGTAGTTAAAGTCATGTAAATACATGAGATTATTCCGGGAGACGATACAGATGGGGAAGAGGTTCAATAATAGAGCCTTGGAGAACATCAGTCCCTATGGCCAAGTTGATGAGAAAAAGCAGACAGGAAGAAAAAACAAGAACAGAGCTATTTAACAGGAGCCAATGGACAAGAAAACTTTAAGAAAAAGTGGAGTTTAGGTGTTAAAATCTGCAGAGAGGTTGAGTAAGGACTTAACAGCAAGGCAGTCATTAGTGAGCTTGGCTAGGATAGTTTCAGTGGCTATCATAGGACAGAATCTTATTACAGAGAGTAGGTTGAAGAATAAAGAAAGGTGAGGAGTTAGAGACCTCTGTAATTGCCTGTTTACTTATATGGCTCCTTCTCAAGTCTGCCAACTCTCTGAAGGTAGGGAAAATGTCTCTTTTGTTTTCCTCCAACCTTTAGCATTTACTCAAAGTCTGACATATGGTTGATAGTAAGTATTTTGGACTGATGGGAGACAGACAATGTCTAGAGGGTAATACAGGAATGGTTCTAAGTGCCTTTTAAAATATGAAATTTATTTTTAGTGGTTACCTCTGGTTAATGGGCTTAGGGTTATTTTAACTCATTTTTTAAACTATTTTATTTTAAGTTAATACTCTTTTTTAGAATAGTCTTAGGTTTACAGAAAACTTGGGCAGAAGTACAAGGAGTTCCCATATATTATCTCTCTCTTCTTTCTACTCTGATTTCCTCTATTCACATCTCACATTAGTGTAGTACATTTGTTACAACCGACAAAGAAATATTAATACGTTATTATGAACTAAAGTATATAGTTTACAGTAGAATTCTGCATCATACAGTTCTATGGGTTTTGAAACATACATATTGTAATGAATCTACCATGACAGCATCACACAGAATAGTTCCGCTGCCCTAAAACTCTCCTGTGTTCCGCTCTACTGCTTCATCTCTCTCTCCACCTCTCACCAAGCCCCTGGCAACCACTGATCTTTTTACTGTCTGTACTAATTTGCCTTTTCCAGAATGTCATATAGTTGGAATCATAGTATGTAGCCTTTTCAGATTAGCTTCTTTCACTTAGCAATATGCATTTTAAATTCTTCCTTTTGTGTGTGTGGCTTGATAGCTCATTTATTCTTAGTGTCGAATAATATTCCATTGTAGGGATGTACTAAGTATTTTTTTTTTAAGGAAAGGAAAATTTGAGCTGAAGGGAAAGAACCACATAAGAAGAATAACTTTCAGATATTAAGAAGGAGCGAATACAGGATTGACTGAGGTTCCTGAAGAAGTAGAAAGGGATGGAATGTAAAATATACAAAGAGACTTGTATTGAAAGAAAACAGGATACCTTTTTTGAGACTAAAGGAAACTAGGTAAAGGTGTGTTCTGAAGTATGTATGGAAAAGGATATTTAGCTGATAGTTTGAATTTTTCTCAGTAAAGTTGAAGGCAATATCATCTGCTGCATATTGGGGACAGAGGGGGATGTAGTAGAAGGCCTGAGGGTGAATTCTAGAATAGCTAAAATGCAGAATTAAGTATGACGCTGATCACAAATTAGTAAAAAATTATCCAAATAATATTGGAAGCCTAAAAGAGGTTGGAGTTTCTGAATTTTTAATGAGTTTGTGATCTCCAAAAAGTGCTTGGCACTCTGAGATTAGAACAGAGAAGGATAGATGGCTTGGTTAATTAAAGGTTGAGATTTGGTGAGTGATTAAAGAGAAAAAGGACTAGTAAGGTACTGAGGATATTTATGATCCTGGGTACAGATGGGGGCAAGACAGGAAAGGAAGTAAAGCCAGGAGGAATTGACAGACTTGGAGAAAAAGGAGAGCTGAGGGCTTGTGAGTTTTCCAAAGATAAGAAAGCAGGCATATATAGCAGAAGTCAAGTACTAAGAGAGATAGAGAAATAAAGTATGTGACCAGAGATCATGATGAGAGAGTTTACAATTTCAGAGTAGTACAATTCTAGATAGTGACATGGAAAAGGGTGCTGAAGATTTTTTGGGTACTACAGGTCATCTGAAAGGCATATTTTTTCTGACATCTGAAAGCATCCATGGTGACAGATCATCCATAAAGTAGCCAGTACCACCCAAGATGATAGTAGGGATTGGGTACAGAGGAAGAATAGGAGCCAATTTTCAAAGTCCTCAGTGAATGAGATGAAGAAGTCAGAAGATGCATAGATGTCAATGACAGGAAGAGTTAAGAAGGAGCATTGCCAGAAGTCATAAGCATCACAGGAGGAAAATTATATGAGGAAGAAAAAGTAACGGTTTAAAGTTAGCACAGGATAATGAAGACAATACATTTGGGCTTTTGGTATGCAGAATAGGAGAGATGGAGGAAAAGGGATGTTGTCAGGGAAAGTCAATCAAGGCAGGGAGAAGAAATCATTTTTATGAAGAGATGAGGCAACAGGTAAGCTTGTTTACAAGAGAAAAAAGAGTCCAGTGATCCAGTGGAACACATGTTATGATTAATCAGTAGTGGAAGGAAGAGGTAGGGGAAAGGAACTCCAGAATAACAGTTTATTCCCTATAAGCTATAACTTTGTTTATATTGCCAAAGTCATTTGCAGAGTCTCTAGAAGGGGACTTAAGGGGGGAAAAAGTAGATTTTCTATCCCTTTCCCAATCTCTTTGGATAGATAGGGGTGAGAAAGTAGTTGGGAGCTGGAGTTAGCTATTTGGTATATAAGTCAAGTGGCTAAGGGTTTGGAATTCGTTATAGAAGGAAAGGGATAGGGTGAGGAGTATCATGAAGGTAACAGACAAAGCCCTATGAAGGGATGTTTAATATCAAATCTATAAACAAAAGCTGAGATCCAATACTGGAGAAAATAGTCAAAATGAACCAGCTAGAACTAGAAAGAATGAATAGGAAGATATTTTTATAATTGTGTGGGATACAACTATTCAGTATGTTGCAATATAATGTTCCTGAAGCTATAAAGGAAAAAGACTGACATGACAAATTTGACCACATACATTAGAAACTTCTACACAGAAAAAAAAAAAAGAAACTTCTACACAGAAAAAAATATAAACAAAACCCAAAAGACAAAAATGGGGAAAGTAACTGTACTGTATGTGCCAAAGGAAAGGTTGTTATTTTTACTTTATAAAAAGTACTTTCAAGGAGGAAAAAAAGGGCAAAGAATATGAACGGGCAACTGAGAAAATAACTATAAACAGGCAATAAAGTGGGAAGGGGAAATAAGCACATAAAAATGATTCAATCTGATTAGTAATCAGAGAGAGGTAAATAACATGAGATGCCATTTTAACCAATTAAATTTCTAAAGATTAAAAAATTATTAATACTCAGTACTCATAAGGATATGAGAAAAAAAGAATTATTATATATTTTTGGTGGGATTATAAACTGATGCAATCTATCTAGGAGCAATATGGCAATATTAAATGTGCTAAAAATGTGGCTACCCTTTGACCAATCAGTTTCACTCCCAGGAGTTCATTCGAAGGAAATAATTATCAGAAGAAGAGACAAAACTGTAAGTACCAGGGTGCTTACCACAGTGCTATTTATAATAATAACAAAATAAAATGGAATAAAAATAGGGGATTGGTTAAATAAATTAAGGTACACTAATACAAATGGATATGCCACTCATTCAAAATGATGATGTGGACCTAAATTTACTGACATGGAAATGGGACTAGAATATAATGTCAAGTGAATTAAAAGGAGGCTGCAAATAGGATACATGCTATGATGCTTCCTCTTTCTTTCCTTTTTCCCTTTGTTCTCTTTCCTCTCTCCCTCCATTCCTTCCATCCATCCATCCATCCATCCGTCTATCATTAGATCTTGATGTATATGTGTGTGCATATACACACATGGAAAACACGTGAAAGAATATACCCCCAAATTTTACATTGGTTTTCTAAAGGAGATTGAACGATTTTCACTTTCTTCTTCATACATTTCTGCATTGATTGGATTTTAAAACAAATTTATTTCGGAGAAAGACAGCCTGAGTGGGGGAGGGGCACTGAGAGAGGGGGCTCCAAAGAGAGTTCTGCAGTGACAGTAGTGAGCTCGAGTTCTATGCAGGGCTCTAACTCACGAACCATGAGATCATGACCTGAGCCGAAGTTGGACGCTCAACCAACTGAGCCACCCAGGCACCCTGACTGGACTTTTTTAATATGAGGAAAGACTATTTTTCAAATAGGAAAAAAGAAAAAAGAAAAAAGAAAAAAGAAAGAAAGCTATTTTGATTTTAAAGCACAAACCCAAATCCCCTCAAATAAACATAGATCATTTATATAATGCTTTCTGATATTATGGGCCAATAAAAGCTTTACTATTTCAGGGGCTAAGGGACTCTCAATTTGTGTCAAAGATGCTGCTGTTTAGCATGGTCTCAGCTCTCACGCATATCACAGGTAACTGTAATCACTCACCTCAGAGACTTCTACTTTCATTCCCTTTTTGTCATAGACATGACCTGTTGATAAGTAAAGAGAGCAGAGACTTGGCAATGTTTAAATTATTTTTTTGCTGTGATAAAATACATATAACATAAAAATTTAACCATTTGTTAGCATACAATTCAGTGTCATTAATCACATTGACAATGTGGTACAATAATCACCATTATAAATTTCCAAAATTTTTTCAACATTCTAAACAGAAACTCCCCAATTCCTCCCTATTCCTAGCCCCTGATAAGATCCACTTTTTGTCTCTATAAATTTGTCTATTCTAGATATTTCATATAAGTAGAATCATACACTATTTCTTTTTGTGTTTGGCTTATTTCACTTAGTATAAAGTTTTCAAGAATCATCCATGCTGTAGCATGTGTCAGAACCTCATTACTTTTTATGACTTAGTAATATTGCTTTGAATGGATATACCACAATTTGTTTATCCATTCATCTGTTGACGGACACATGGTTGTTTTTACCTTTGGGCTACTGGTGAATAATGCTGCAATGAATGCCAGCATATATCTATCTGTTTGAATCCCTGTTTTCCATCTTTTGAGGGGAATATACCTAGGAATAGATTTAGGGGGTCATATGGTAATTTAAAGGAAGGTTAACAGCTTATTGCTTCTGATTCTATCATCCCAGACTTCCCATCAAGCTTCCTTGAATCTCCTCAGGCCACCCAGCCCTTAGTGTCCCAGTAAGCTCCACTCCCCAAGCTAATGGTAAGAGGTCATTTGCTTGGGCCCCAACTCTTCTCCCTTAAGTGTGAGGTAAGTCTGGAAGTTAGTCACTGGATGTGGGAAAGACCTTCTATTTCATGAAGCACTCCAGTCAGAAAAGTTACCTAGAAGAAATATGAAAATAGTGCAAGAATGTTTAGGATTCTTCGCCAGCAGATAGTATAAACACAATAGCAGTGGAAGACAGTCTTATGTCAAGCATAGAAACAACCATGGTCCTTTTGGGACACCTGGGTGGCTCAGTCGGTTAAGCCTCTGACTCTTCATAGTTTGTGCGTTCAAGCCCCACATAGTTTGTGGGGTCTTCAGAAGGTGGGGCCTGCTTAGAATTCTCGCTCTCTCTCCCTCTCTCTGCCTCTCCCCCACTCATTATCTCTCTCAAAAGTAAATAAACATTAAAAAAGAATTAGAAAAAAAAAAAGAAGAAGAAACACCCATGGCCCTTTCAACCTTACCCAGTGTATCATCAGATCTTATAATGAGACAGAGAATTAAGATCTTTACCCAAATCAACTCATCTAAAAATAGGCTTTCAGAGTTTATACATAGGAAAAGTTGTTTGGCAGGGATAATAGGAAATAGTAGCTTTTTAAAAAAATCTTAATCTTAAATTTTAATCTTAAATTTTTAATTATTTTTTAATTGAGGTGAAAGGCATATGACATACAATTAACCATTTTAAAGTGTACAATTCAGAGGCATGTAGTGCATTTACAATGTTGTATACTACACATCTCTCTAGTTTCAAAGCTTTTTCATCACCCCAGAGTAGAAATGCTCTACCTTTTTAGATGTGATTGCCTTCCTCAGCTAGTTAGTGCACTGGGCATGAATGTTCACATACCCGAGGACTTAACCCTGTCACAAAAATAAGTTTAGGCTTAAGGCATGAAATGAATGAGGAATTGGGCATTGGGGACCCTGCCCAACCAACTTGACTATCCTTTGATGGCTTCTCTCAAGACTGCTTATTGGTCTGAGGGGGAATCAGGAGATTAGCAGCTTCAACAATATCTGGTTTCTCTGTGTGATTTAATATGAGAGTGAACTGACCCTCTCAAGACATTGGGAATTCCTGGAGGACAGAGATTAAGTCTTGTACATCTTGGTATTTCCAATGTCCAACACAATGGATTACCTCTATAAGGTGTGAAATAAATGCTTTTTGGTAAGCAACTGAATGGAGTAGGTGATCTTTGTTTAATGAGTAAAGAAGGTTGTGAGAATAAGAGATAAATGTGAATTTCAGAGGTATATAGAATTAGAGGCAGATTATTCTTGAAAACAATCTGCAAAGTAGAATTTCCCCAGGACTCAGGGAAAGCAGGAAGACATGCATACCATAGAACATCCCATTAATAGAACACTTATTGAAAACCATGATGTTCTGAGTCAGGGTTCCTGTTTTGTCAGAGAACACGTATTTGACCTGGCCAAGCTCTTCATTAAGGGTGGTGGTGCGAGCCTGTGCTGGTGAGTTCTTTGGTGCATAAAACATCTTCCGATCCCAGTTGATATAGCAACTGTTGCCCAATCTTATTATCTCAACACTATGGAGAAAGCAAGAAAAGAAGCGTCCTGGGTTAGAACATATCAAATACATAATCCTGGTTTCCTTCTTAACAGGTCAGGGCCAGCATCTGAAAATCAGAATATCCTCCTTGGGAACCTACCATGGATTTTGAAGGACATTCCCACCAGCCAACCCAACGTAAATCTGATCTCGACCATTTTCACTCAGTGCTTTACCATCTGGATCCGGATATACTTCATTAATTTTGCTGAGGCATAACCCCCTTTCATTTTTTTCTTCTTCCAAAACATATCCAGGAAAAATAAAAAGTTTTGAACTTTTGCAGTAATGCAAGGCCTGGTAGAATTATGAACTACCTAGTAAAAGGCTGTTTAGGCTTAATTAGAGGATTACTGTGGCTGTCATGTAAATCCACTGGCAAGGAAGCGAAACTTAAACACTCAGAAACTTGTTTCAGAAGAAGGGAAGGATCTGTGAAAATCAGAAACAGGTCATAGAAGCTGACCTGATAAAATTCCTGGCAGGGGCTATCTGCCTGTGGGGTAGCTTCTCCCGCTAATAGTGTCCTCTTCACTTTACCTGAATTTTCCCTATTGCCTTTATCACATTCCTCTTCTGTTCCAAATAATTCATATTATAGATTCTTTATGGTTAACAAGCATCTTCATTTTAAAATAGTTAAGATTTTTAATGGGCCTCCTTCCTATCACCATTTGTGCTTAATGTGTGTTAGTTTTGGTCACTTCTAAAAGACAACTGCATTGAGCAACATGTTTGTTTGTTTGTTTAATTTCAGGTGAGGCAGGAGTGCTCTAGCCCACATTACTGACTCTACAGGTCCTCAAGCACTGAATCTTGATCCCTCCCTTCCTTTGCCATACCAACCAACATAGCTATTTCCCTAAACCCAAACATTTAATCATATCATTTCTTTCCTTAGAAAAATCTTTGCTGCCTTTAGGATAAAATCCAAACTCCTTGGGAGTCACCTGCATGGCTCAGTCGGTTAAGTGTCTGACTTTGGCTCAGGTCATGATCCCACAGTTCATAAGTTCGAGCCCCACATCAGGCTCTACTTTGACAGCTTTTTGGGGGGGGGGTTGTATATCATTTTATTTTTATTTTTTTAATTTTACTTTTTATTTTTTAAAATTTACATCCAAATTAGTTAGCATATAGTGCAACAATGATTTCAGGAGTAGATTCCCTAGTGCCTCTTACCCATTTAGCCCATCCTCCCTCCCACAACCCCTCTAGTAACCTTCAGTTTGTTCTCCATATTTGAGTCTCTTCTGTTTTGTCCCCCTTCCTGTTTCTATATTATTTTTGTTTCCCTCCCCTTATGTTCATCTGTTTGGTCTCTTAAAGTCCTCATATGAGTGAAGGCATAGGATTTTTGTCTTTCTCTGACTAATTTCACTTAGCATAATACCCTCCAGTTCCATGTAGTTGCAAGTGGCAAGATTTCCTTCTTTTTGATTGCCGAGTAATACTCCATTGTGTATATATACCACATTTTCTTTATCCATTCATCCATCGATGGATATTTGGGCTCTTTCCATACTCTGGCTATTGTTGATAGTGCTGCTATAAACATGGGGGTGCATGTGTCCCTTCGAAACAGCACACCTGTATCCTGTGGATAAAGGCCTAGTAGTGCAATTGCTGCGCTGTAGGGTAGTTCTATTTTTAGTTTTTTGAGGAACCTCCATACTGTTTTCCAGAGTGGCTGCACCAGCTTGCATTCCCACCAGCAGTGCAAAAGAGATCCTCTTTCTCCGCATCCTTGCCAACATCTGTTGTTGCCTGAGTTGTTAATGTTAGCCATTCTGACAGGTGTAAGGTGGTGTCTCATTGTGTTTTTGATTTATATTTCCCTGATGATGAGTGATGTGGAGCATTTTTTCATGCGTTGGTTGGCCATCTGGATGTCTTCTTTGGAGAAGTGTCTATTCATGTCTTTTGCCCATTTATTCACTGGATGATTTGTTTTTTGGATGTTGAGTTTGAGAAGTTCTTTATAGATTTTAGATACTAACCCTTTATCTGATATGTCATTTGCAAATATTGTCTCCCATTCTGTCGGTTGCTTTTTAGTTTTGCTGATTGTTTCCTTTGCTGTGCAGAAGCTTTTTATTTTGATGAGGTCCCAGTAGTTCATTTTCTACTTTGACAGCTTGAAGCTTGGAGCCTGGAGCCTGCTTCAGATTCTGTGTGTCTCTCTGTCCCTTCCCATGCTTGTGCACTCGCTTTCCCTCTCTCTCAAAAGTAAATAAACAAACATTAAAAAAACATCCAAAATCCTTAGCCTGACATTTAAGGCTCTCCTGGATAGGATACTGAATTATCATCCAACACTTTAGCCTAGGCTACTCATTGTTCTATGACCACACCAAACCTTTGCACATGCTGATCTTTCTGTTTGCAATATTGTTTTGCTATTTTCTGCGTGATGAATTCCATTCTTCTCTCAAATACCAGTTTGATTATTACTTTTTCTGTAATCCCCCAAGCTTCTCCAGGTAGAACCAACCTGTTCCTTTTCCAGTCTCCCGTAGCACTCACTATATATTTCTCTTACATCATTTTCCATATTGTACCATAATTACTTAAGTATCTGTTTCCACAGCTATGTTGTAAGCTTATCTACAGAAAGAGCTGTCTTATGATTTATGTTTCTATTTCTAGCACCTAGTATAGTGCTTGGCACATAGTAGGTGCTGTGCTCAATAAATATTAAATTAATAAGATAATTTAGTCATGCAGGGTGCTTTTCAGGTTGGAATGTCACAGTGCAGGGTTTAGGAAACCTGGAAAGAAGGATATAAAAACGTGTTTGGATGTGTGTATGTGAAAGGGAATGATGAAAATAGAAAAAGGAGCTCAAAGGCTTATTTGACCCATTTCAAATTTTTGTCCATGAAAAGGCAAAGGAAACATCCTTCTTTTCTTTTACAACTTTTAGAACCCAGAACTTAGGTCATAATTACATCTATAATACCATTTGCCACATTGTTTCTGGAGGAAAACAAATGTGAGTTCTGATTAACTGATTTACAAATGTATGTTTGGGACCTATGTCATTGATTAACTAGAGGCTGCCTGACTTATGCTTCAGCATCACCAAATTTGTGTGCATTTTTTCAATTATTGCATGTGTTTCTATGTCTTATTTAGTTACATTATAAGCTATTTGAGGGCAGGGATGGTTTTCTCTTTGTGTAACTCATAGTATCTAGTACAGTATTCTGGATATGGAAACCACTAATACAATCTCTAGACATTTCTCAGAGTGTTTTGTACACTGGCACTGTGGAAAGTAAAGAGTTAAAGAGCATACAGTCTATGCTTCCCAAACATTTACACTCTAGTTGGGGAGTTAAGCAGGATGTATACAGTCAGCTCCTCCCCCTATGACACAAAGTGGTCAAAGAAGCTTACCTGACATAAAGGGAAATGGGCACCATAGTGTTAAGAATAATGAAGTAGGACCAGAATACGAGGATGGCAGAGACAGCTGATGAAGGGACATATTCTTCCCATGGCAGATAATTCTGGAAGTAGTAGCCTTTTTTGTTTTCCCAAATGCCATGCCCAATTGCTAGGATAAAGCACATGCTGCCTAAAAACAGGAAAATCTGGAAATCAGAAACAGAATTAAATTAACATGTTATCTAAGGCATGTGCTGCTTCATGTCTACTTTTGGACATTTAGCTCTCAACAAAGCTTCTCTCTTTTCCTGGAGGGCAGGGGCATCCTGTAGTTCACAAGCTCTAGGCAGTAGTACAGGACAGAAAAGAAAGCCCAGCACGAGCCATCCTTGGAATCTTTTTTTCCTTTCAAATTTTTATTTAGATTCTAGTTAGTTAACATGCAGTGCAATATTAGTTTCAGGAATAGAACACAGTGATTCATCACTTACATACAACACCCTGTGCTCATCATAACAAGTGCCCTCCTTAATACCCATCACCCATCTAGCCCATCCCCCCCCCACCTCCCTCCATCAACCCTTAGTCTGATCTCTATTATTTAGAGTCTCTTATGGTTTGTTTCCCTATCTCCACACCCCCCCTACAAATGTCAACATCTGTTTTGTTTCTTAAACTCCACATGTAAGTGAAATCATATGGTATTTTGTCTTTCTCTGACTGATTTATTTCATTTAGCATAATGCACTTTGGCTCTATCCATATTGCTGCAAATGGCAAGATTTCATTCTTTTTGATTGTGGAGTAATATTCCACTATATATGAATATATATATATAATATACATATATATTATATATACATATATTCTACATCTTTTTTTAAACAAGTTTTATACAATTTCTTTATACTTTCAATAATTTTTATGTTATACAAACTGTTCAGGAACACGTGCTTAAAAAAATGTTTCCATCGCATTCTACGAATCTAGTATACATAGTTTTAGCTCTAAAATACAATTATAGCACACCAAAAATAAAATTATAGGTAGTCTTACTAATGAACAAAGATGCAAAAATGTTAAATAATTAGTAGCAAATTAGATTCTGCAGTATATGAAGAGATGAATATCTTTTGTCTAATTAGGTTTATCACAGGAATATAAATATACATTAGCTTTACAGAATCTAAGAATAAGATTCAGTACTATTAACAGATTAAAGTTGCATAAAAGTGATCATCTCAAAAGATGACCAAATAAAAATTCCACATCTATAAATACCCTTAGTAAGTTAGGAATATATCTTTTTTTAATTTAACTTTATTTTTTATTTTTTAAAATTTATACCCAAATTAGTATATAGTGAAGCAAGTTAGGAATATATCTTTTTTTATTTTTTTATTTTATTTTTATTTTATTTTTTTAAAGTTTATTTTTGAGACAGAGAGAGACAGAGCATGAATGGGGGAGGGGCAGAGAGAGATAGGGAGACACAGAATCGGAAGCAGGCTCCAGGCTCTGAGCCATCAGCCCAGAGCCCGACGCGGGGCTCGAACTCAGGGACCGAACTCACGGACCGCGAGATCGTGACCTGAGCTGAAATCGGATGCTTAACCGACTGAGCCACCCAGGCACCCCGGAATATATCTTGATAAAAGTGAGCTACCAGACTCTATGGCAAACTTCATATTTTATGGTAAAACATTAAATGTAATCCCATTCAAGTCAGAAAAAAAAATTGATAGTATCAACATTGTACTAGAGGTGCTAAGCAATGCAGTAAGAAAAACTGCAGTATAAATTTTGAAATGGCATAGAAAAATGGTCATTACTTATATCACTTCTTTTTTTATCCATTTATCAGCTGATGGACATTTGGGGTCTTTCCACAGTTGGGCTATTGTTGATAATGCTATGGACATCAGGGTGCATGTACCCTTTTGAATATGTATTTTTGTATCCATTGGGCAACCTTGGGATTTGAAGTGAGCTAAAAGTTATTAAAATACATTAAATACTAATTAAGTGCCAGGAGTTGTGCTCAGTACTCTCTCTATATTATTTATTTTAATATTTAAATATTTTATATTTATAAATGTTTTAATAATAGATGAGGAATTTGACATTAAGAGTAGAAAAGTATTTTGCCTAAAGTCACTTAGCTACTAACTAGGAGAGACATGTTTTTTGTTTTTTGTGTTCAAGTTTATTTATCTTTTTTTAGTAATCTCTACACCCAACATGAGGCTTGAACTCATGACTCCAAGGTCAAGAATTACATGCTCCTCCAACTGAGCCAGCCAGGTGCCCAGAGAGACAGGTTTTGAACCAGTTCCAGAACCCGAGCTTTCAATCACTCCATTATTGAAGTGAGGTCACTGATGGGCAAGTCTTTGAAGACAAGGATGTAAAAGGCAGGAGGAGCAGGTATAATTGAGACCATTCTCAGAAAATAAGATTTTAAAAAGCTTTTTATTATGAAAAATTTCAAACACTTATTAAGTTATATAAATAGTATAATGAACCCCCATGTGCCCATCACCCAGCTTCAACAACTATCAATTCAGGGCCAGTCTTATTACACCTAAAACTCCTCTTCCCCTTTTAAGCAAATTGCCCACATTATATAATTTTATCTGTAAACTGTTTATAATTTTTTTTATTGTTTATTTTTGAAAGAGAGAGAGAGAGAGAGAGAGAGAGAGAGAGAGAGAGAGAGAGCGAGAGCACGCACAGGGGAGGGGCAGAGAGAAAGAGAAGGAGACATAGAATCCAAAGCCAGCTCCAGGCTCTGAGCTGTCAGCACAGAGCCTGGCGCGGGGCTCAAACTCACAAACCGTGAGATCATGACCTGAGCTGGAGTCGGCTGCTTAACCCAGGGCCACCCAGGCACCCCTGCAATTTCTTCTTCTAAGAATAGTAATAAGAATTTTTCAAAGGTTCTTTTCTTTTCTTTTCCCTGAATTATAATGTCTATTCCAGGGTCAGTTATTTTACTTGTTCACCCTCTTCCTCCTCTTGTGTGTTCCTGTTTTCCCTCTAGTACACTTAAAAATATGAGGAGAAGAGTAGTTTGATCATTATAGGTTGGTTTTGTTTCCTTTGGTTTATTTTGTTTCCCCAGTAGGCCACTCTCCTGAATGGGAACATGGAAGCACAAGTTCTATGTAGGTAGGTAGTATGTGTTATTTGATGGGCTTCACCCTCAGGTACACAAGGAACATGAAAGCACATTTGAATCCCTTAAAATTGAAATAAAGTGGGTTTTACTCTGAAGTGATGAGACCCACATCAGAAGCCTTAGCCTTAGGGCGCCTGGGTGGCTCAGTTGGTTAAGTGGTCGACTTCGGCTCAGGTCATGATCTCACACTCCGTGAGTTCGAGCCCCACGTCGGACTCTGTGCTGACAGCTCAGAGCCTGGAGCCTGTTTCAGATTCCATGTCTCCCTCTCTCTGACCCTCCCCTGTTCATGCTCTGTCTCTCCCTGTCTCAAAAATAAGTAAAACATTAAAAAAATTAAAAAAAAAAAGAAGCCCTAGCCTTCTGAGATAATTTTTACATTTCTTTAGAAAGCAGTTCCCTTCTGAGACTGGAAGGCAAATACACTTGTTATTACTATATGTATGCTATACAGGTGTCAGGATGGTATAGGGGCCAATTATTGCCCATGTTGTTTTATGGACAGTTTTTAAATTAATTATCTTGACCATTATTCCATATACCACCCCTACTTTTCATACCTGCTAATGTTAGCTTGGAGCTATGATTGAGCTCTACCAGGAAGAATGCATTTGCACTGAAGCTTTCACTACCCTGGTTTGTCTATCAATATAATCTAGGGACACCTGGGTGGCTCAGTTGGTTAAGCGTCTGACTGTTGGTTTTGGCTCAGGCCATGATCTCACACTCTTTGAGTTTCAGCTCCACATGGGGCTCTGTGCTGTCAGCACATAGCCTGCTTGGGATTCTGTGTTTCCCTCTCTCTCTGCCCCTCCCCTGCTCACTCTCTCAAAATACATAAATAAACATTAAAAAGTATATAATCTATCTACTTTCTGCCTTCTAAAAACTCATCAACATCTTGGGTCTACTGATGGTTCATCCTCTGCCAGGGCTGTTACACATTTATTTCCTGTTTGTACTTCTTTATAGTCATTTCAAGAAGCTTCTCAATGCTCTTAAACTTGATGCCCAAAAGTGAATACAGTACCTCAGACAACATTTCACACTTTCTGAAGGAAAGATTGCATGAATGAGCATTCAAATATAGGCATTTATAGCAGCTACTCTACCAGCTCAGCTGCCCCAGCATTTACACTGACCCTCTGTTGCCTCTATCTTGTGAGAACCTAAGCAGAGAACTACATTTTCTCTCTGGAGACCCCCCACTGCAGATACCTCTATGGTCCTTCTCTAATCTGCACGGGGGTTCTCTAAGCCTGCTATTCAACTATCATCCTAGGACTTCTTTTCACCCGCTTCCATGTTTCCTGGCTTCCTTATCTTCTTTCTTAGTTTACTTTCTTGGTTTGCTTGAGTATACACAATAGGAGCTTCCTAAGAGATTATACAGGATGAATACATTTTTTGAACCTTTATACATATGGATATTTCTTTATACTTGAATTTTATTAACAGTTTTACTAGATTTAGAATTATAGGCTGCAAACAATTTTCTGACACACATTTGAAGGCATTAATATTTACCTTCTGCTGTTGCTGCTGAGGAGGCCAATGCTATTCTGGTTTTTGATCCTGGTATATGATCTTTTATTCCTCACTAGAAGCTTGTGGGATTTTCTTTTTTTGTAATTTATTATTTTTTTAAATTTAATTTCAAGTTAGTTAACATAAAGTGTAGTCTTGGTTTCAGAAGTAGAACCCAGTGATTTATCACTTCCATATGAGCACCCAGTGCTCATTCCAACAAGTGCCGTCCTCAATGCCCATCACCCATTTAGCCCATCTCCTACCCACCTCTCCTTCAGCAGCCCTCAGTTTGTTCTCTGTATTTAAGAGTCTTTTATGGTTTACCTCCCTGTTTTATCTTATTTTTCCTTCCTTTCCCCTATGTTCATCTATTGCATTTCTTAAATTCCACATATGAATGAAACTATAAGATAATTGTCTTTCTCTGACTGGCTTATTTCACTTAGCATAATATGCTCTAGTTTCATCCATATTGTTGCAAATAGCAAGACTTCATTCTTTTTGATCACTAAGTAATATTCCATTCTATCTATCTATCTATCTATCTCTATCTCTATCTCTATCTCTATCTCTATCTCTATCTACCACATTTTATTTATTCATCAGTCAATGGACATTTGGGCTCTTCCCATAATTTGGAGATTTTATTTTTAATTTTATAATTTTTTGGTATGTGGTCAATCTGCCTTGTTAAGCAGGACTTCTCATGTGTTTTCATTTTGCCTTCCCAGGGAGGCAGCAAGTATAGCAGAAAGAGCATTGATTTTGAAAAGTTATGCCTAGATGGATAGATGAGATGATTAAATAAAATTACATATGTAAAACATCTGACACATATTGATGCACTGTCCCCTTTATACACTTGAGGGCTGCACCCAGATCTTATACATCCTTGTGATTCTCACAACATCTGGCACATACTGGGCACATGATAGATTTTCAATAACTACAAGTTGATGACTTAATGAGTCATAAACCTGTCTTTGCTGTTATTTTTCTGTAGGATTTTATTTATGATATTTATCTTTACTGTGTCTCAATTTGCGTATTTGTCAAATGGACTTGCTTATTGTCATGGATGTAGTGAGGCTACAGTTAAGTGAATAATGAATATTCTAAAAAGTTAAAATCACTCTAACAGATGTCAACTATTATGACTGACCTTCAGAGAGGTAAACAAGTAGGTGAAACTTCCTAGGCATATGGGAGACATCTTGTTTTGAAAACAAGCCCAGGCTAAATGACCTAACTTAGTGCCTAATGATAGATGTTCCTAATATAGTCAGCGGCATATTTGCCCATGTCACCTTCCTGAATTTTCAAATGTGACTGTCTTCCTCATTAAGAAACCAGGAAATGTCACTTTATTTCTACTACTAAAAGCTATGCAGTTAGTAGTAGAAAGAAAGATAGTGGATACTAGCTTCTGGTCTCAAAGCTGAATGAACTTTCCTAATTTTCTAAAACCCCATTTACTAAATCCAAAGGATTTAGGAAAAGAACTGCAGTATTTCCCATAATAAATAATGGAGAAGAGGCAGTTTATAATTCAGATATTAGTGAGAAATACACAGAAACAAAAGGCATTTTTGAATTTCGAGAGTCTAAGCAATAGAGTAAAAATAAAAAGTCATAGAATTAAGTACAGGCAGCACTGAAATTGCTCAGTCATGCAAAGAAATTGTATAAGTAAAGAAATCAATGTCTATATCTAACAAGAATAAGGACAACCTATATAGGATAGCAGGGAAATTAGTCTTCAGTTTAAACTTCTGTTATCAAAGCTATTATTATCTATCGAGTGCTTTTCCAATTTCATTTCTCAGCAGCAGGATCTTTATTTTTCAACTGGTATCTTACAGAACAGACAAATGTGAAGCTATTCTTTTTGAAGTGAGAATATCAGAATGAGGGAGCCAGAACAAAACTCACTTGATCTCAATTCCCCCTGCAGCAGACTCCCCTAAGGAAACAGTTTGAAAATCATCAGTTTAAGTAAGGTGTTCTATTAGTTCAAGTAAAGTTTTATTATAGTATCCATGAGTAAAATAGGTTATGGGAAAATAATTGTGTCAATTTCTAAAGGAGGGTTCTTGATCTGTTCCAGTACTATTAATCAAAGCATCAAATCTTAAACAAAGTGTGATCATTCTCTCTAACAGGTATAAACTAGAGAACAGACTCCCTTGTCAATTGGCTCTATTCTTTTTTGCTTCTGACATTAGTAAATGGCATACTAAAACTGTTTGAGTCTTTCAAACAACTAAATTCCAAGTTGGAAATGCCAGCTGCTGCTATGGAAGGAAGAAAAACATGTCTACTTGTAAAGAAGTTGAAAAATGTCTTCAACTTACCCAGACCACAAGGACATTCAAGAGATGGTCCATGTGCGTCCGTTTAAAGGTAGACTTTCCACAGTTCTGCATTAATTTGGTGTCTGGTCCTAAGTGAAACAGGAAGACCAGCTCTTAGAATCACTGAATACACTCAGAGGATTGAAATTGGATTGAAATATACCTTTCTGACTACCTAATCAAACCTCTTGCCAAAGCCAGGGGATAAAGCCCTGGAGAGAGGCTCATACTTGGTGCCAATAACTCAAAAAATAAACATTTTGTTTCTAAGGATAATCACAACTATTTCTGCAAAGTGCACCAATCCTGATTCCTCTTTTTTGGGTACCTCAGAGAGTCTAGTTTTTTATAGATGAGTTAAGTCAGAATAGGAGCCACAAGCTTCTTCCTTTTTAAGTTTTTATTTTAATTCCAGTTAACATACAGTGTTATATTAGTTTCAGGTGTACAATATAGTAATTCAACACTAGGAGCCACAAGCTTCATTCTCATCATCATCTGGTTTATTTAGCTTAGAAAAGAGATTTTCTGATAAAGAGATCTCTACCTTCTTTTGAGGAAAACTACTGTTGGGCCAGGCTCTATTTCAAGTTTCTACTTGGGAAAGGAAGAATGGAAAAGGCAATGGCAGTGACTTCTGAGATGGAAGCCGGGGCTTTTCTGGGGCTGAGAGACAGAGATTGTATTTCCTCATGACAGGGCAGATAGTAAACAGAAGTAAAGAGCTTTTAGTGAATATTACTGACCAAAAAATAAGCAGTTTAGAAGAAAGTATAAGTAGCAATTTCTCTGGCCTTTACCATCTGATTGTTATTTTTACATGTATTCTAATGAAGGAATTTCATTAATGTTTACACATGGGGGAACTAGAACTTCCCTGATAATGTAGGCAAACACTGAGAATGCAGGGCATAAGCTATGCCATTCTTTCCTCTCAAGCATTTCTTGAAGGGCTTGAAGGGATGAGAAGTTTGGCTCAGAGCCAGGCAGCTACATGGGGCAGAATCTTCCAAGGGTCCTTAGAAAGAATGACCTTACCACAAGTTTCAAGGGGGATGTGGAGATCACGGTTGAACCTGGGTATCATGTAGTGGGAAGAGCAACTAAATTCTGCACTGAATACCTCAAGATGCTCTTAAGTGGTTATCAGTTCTCTTCTGCTCTGAGTTTCCCAAAGCCCCAAAAGATTTTTTGCTACCATGTAAACCAAGAGTCAGAGGGAAACCTTAACTAAATTTGTGCTGGTTGGCAACCTCACTGCTATTACTTTAGGGAAAAAAACCTTTTGCTGAAAAATGAGCTTTTTATAAATGGCAATGTATAGGGTAGCTGCTGAAGTACAGTGAAGAAAATAAGTGTACTTCAAATCTTTGGGGTTTGAGTCTAGTCAGCCTAGAAGCCACCATTATAGCTCAAGAACCAATGAAAAAAAGTTCTACTAAGGCCTCCCTGGACTCTTAGGCTTCTTTCTATGGCTTGGTTCCAATTATTTTCCACAGAAGTGAGGCATATAGGATCCTCATGTCTAGGAGTGAATTCTCTAGAAGGAGAGCTCTGAGTTGAATAGTATTCACTGTGGTAAATCTTCCTTGATGCTATCTTCAGTGTTCCCTATCTGCTTACTATGGTTGTTGTCATCAATTTCCATTGTTACCAAGTGCACAGGGTAGGTAGCACAGAAGCTTCTTCCTCCATTTTCCTGAACCACCAAGAATAACCCAAGAAAATCCCTCACTAAGCATAAGGGATTATAGTTCTAAATGACATCTCAAGAGGGGCCAATTCTTGGGGTGCTTTGGTGGCTCAGTCGGTTGAACGTCTGACTTCAGCCCAAGTCATGATCTTATAGCTCGTTAGTCTGAGCCCCGCTTGGGCTCTGTTTTGACAGCTCAGAGCCTGGGGCCTGCTTCAGATTCTGTGTCTCTCTCTCTCCTCTGTCCCTCCCCCACTCACTCTGTCTGTCTCTCTCTCTCAAAAATAAATAAAAACATTAAAAAATTTTATAAAAACAAGAGGGGTCAATTCTAATGATCCACACTGCTTTTTCTCTGCCATGAATCCCTCACATTTTATTTCATATTCTTCTCCATAATGAACACCGTGTGTATTCTCTCCTGGGAGTAATCCATATATATACTCTCTCCTTTCACACGTTCCCCTTTTACGTGTTAATTCCATGTACAATCTTTCTATGTGTATACCTTCTCTTGTGTCCAGATATGATCAGAAAGACTTATAAATGTCCTGTGGTCTTGTAACATAAAGACTTCCTTTAACAAAGGCAGAGCTAATAACATTGGCAGCTCATTGCTTGGGGGAAAAAAATTTTTTTTTCCTAAGAAAAAAGGTTTTTTTCTTAACTCTTTCATCCATCCATCTACCTCCCTCCCTTTCTATCTGTCTCAAAGCCATAGTGTTCTGATATATCTCTGAGTCCCATATCTACAACTTAGAAACTGAATAAGCACAAATTGGTCATGAATGGAAGTCTGCTGTGACTCTAAGGAGACATACCAGTATAAATCACCAAGCCATAGCACCAATCTGTATTCCTGATGATGCAGCCTCGGAGTAGCAGCTTGTCATGGTCCAGGGTGAAGTCTTTTCCTTTATAAGTCAGTATTCCTGTGAATTTGTCCAACTTGTTATTGGGAGACTCACACGTCACTTTTCCTGAAGAAAAATGAAGGAGAAAGAGTCCTGGCTCTGTAATCTCAGGCCTTTCCTAACAGGACAGAAAGAGGCTTAACAAACAAGAGGAAAGAACATCCCTCTTTCAAAATACATACATCTTTTTCCTATCCTCTCTTAACTGCTGCCCATTGATTACCAGCTCCCTTTAGAAAGGCGGACAAAGGTTTCTGGGCATCAAAGAAGAGTAATTCTGTATGTGACATGGGTCATTCAGAGAGAGAAAAACCCACATGATAACTTATCACCATCAGTACTACCAGGTAATATGAGCTCTGAATCTGAAGAAATTAAAAAACTACTTAACTTAAAGCAAATCTAGCATTTTTCTCAAAATGAAATAATTTGGCCTTTTCTTGATTACTAAAATAGAATATGTCCTTTTTACAAAGGACATATACATATACAATACTAAATACATATACAATACTAAATACATATACAATACTAAAAGCAGACAGGAGAAGGTAAAATTGCCTAGAGATAAGTGCTGTTAATCTTTTGAAGTACATCCTTCCAACTTTTTCTATACATGTACTCATAAACATACATGTTTCCAAAAATAAGCTTATGTTATATATACTATACAGCCTACTATAATCGTTTTCTTTCACTTGTTAACATGTTGTGGATATTTTTTCCATGTGACTAAATACCAACTTGCATATTGTTCTTACCAAGTTATGTAGAATTCAATGTATGGATGTGCCATACTTTATTTAACCAGTCCTCTATGGATAAAAATGTGGGTGGGTGAGTGTACTTCCTAACTCACCATCAAAGGCAGAAAGCAGCTCCAGGTTATCTTCCAAATCACTGGTGACTGGGATGGCCTGCTTCACTTTCAGGTTGGTTTCACTATAGCAAAGGACACATAGTCACCAGAGCACAGGCCATACATACACCAGCAGCCTAAGTCTTCTTCTTCTTCGGATTGCAGGAAATAGATATTGCCAATAGAGCTTGGGCTATAGGTCTGAGCTCTAAAAGTGACCCCCACTGTTCTCTCTCTAGGACAGTACTGAGGTAGATAGCTTCACAAGGAAGCTGAGCGTTAGCCTACTCACTCCCCTATCTCTCTGCTCTCATTCCCTGCAATACACCAGTAATATTTTAACCAATCCAGGAAATCTTGCTGGTCAGGTGCTCTACATGAAACTGAAGAGACATCACAAAACAACCTGAAGGTGGCACCTGCTCCCTTCAAGAATAAGGAGCAGGTCCTTTTAAGAAGCTTGCACATACTTCCAAGTAAACATACTCCTCACCTCATAAGTATTTATAGGACCCATGAAGGAATCCCAATTAACCATTTGCTGATACAGGAATGCATAGAGACAGAAACAAAAATGGAAGCCACATTTCAGAAAGCTTGGGCACCAAGAGGAATAGTTGTAAGAATGCCACTGATACAAAACTCCACAGGACAAGCTCCTGAAGATGGCCTCTATCCTCCTAAGACCTTAGCTTTTGCACGGTAATGAATTTGTAATTTAAATCCTTTACAGAATGTGGTATTTTATCAGTAAATAATTACCTCCATACTCATCCTCCCCACCCCCCAAACCTCCACTGGAAACCTTGGAACTCTATTCAGAAATTTTACAGTTCTGTTTACCTCTTTCCTGCTACTCAGCATTACTGAAGACAGTGAGAGTGTCTCCAGTTTAGAGATGGAGAATACAGAGTTTATTCTGCACCCAGGGGATGCGAGATTGTTGCTGCTAAGAGCTCAGTTTTAGACTTGAAATCCCAAGGATCTGGCCTCCTATTTTCTCTTATCTGGATATATCTAGTATCTTTGGCACTTCCATCTGAGAATAAAATTCATTCCCTGCATCATTCTCTCCCTCAGTGAGAAATTCTCTAAGCTGGCTCAATGGTCTTAAAATGACCATCAGGAAAGAACACTTACCCATCAAGTTCTGCTGTTTCTATATACGTCAGACTGTAAGGCTCACTGCTAGAGAGTAATAGTATATCAGCCTATGGTCAGAAAAGTCAGAGAAGATAAGGAAAGCAGGAAGGCAGACTTTTAATATTACAGTGGCAAAAAAAGCAATTACCCCAGAAACAGATATTCATCCTGAGAATTTTACAGATATTTGGTTTACACTCTTTGTCTAGGATCCACTGCTGCTACCACACTCACCCTCTCCTAAAGCTAGTCATTCTTTATCTGTAGCTATGGTGGGAGGCAGACAAAAACAAACTTCGTACAGGAGCCGTTCATCTCCAGATGCACAGTGAAGCAGACAGAGGTCATCAAAAGCAGTGGCAGCAGAAGTGCTGAGAGGGTTCCTCTGTACCCACTCAAGTCAAAAAGAAGAAACCACCATGCACAGAGGTACTCACCGTGACAGGCTGATTATTTCTTAGTTTTATTATATCTCCCACTTGAATATTCATCCATTTGTCCTCCTTTATCCTGTAAGAAAATGTGCCTTGAATGCCTGTTCTGAGAATTTCCCCATAGCCCTCCTTTGACAGTCAAGAAAAGAAATAAAAAAAAGTGGAGATGAAGTCAAGGCTTATAGAAGAACCAAAGTGGTTTGTGATGCATCCTTGCTATAATCAAGAAGGGGGCCCATTTCTCTTGACTTCAGGTTATAAGGATTTTCTAAAACTCTTTAAAATGCATATGTAGTCATATACACCCCTAATTATTCTTTAACTAAAAGTAATACATGCATATGGTAAAAAAAAAAATAGTTCAAATAATAAATAAGCATGTAAAAAGAAAAATTCTCTCTCCCCAGATTTTAGTTTTGCTTCTCAAGGTAGCAAATGCAAATTTTTGTATTTGTTTCTAGAAAATATCAATCCAAATGATACAACATATACATTTAAAAGTTATACACTAGAGGGGCATCTAGGTGGCTCAACTGGTTAGGTGACTGACTTCGGCTCAGGTCATGATCTCTCAGTTTGTGAGCTCAAGCCCTGCGTTGGGCTCTGTGCTGACAGCTCAGAGCCCGGAGCCTACTTCAGATTCTGTTCTCCCCCTCTCTCTACCCCTCCCCTGCTCACACTCTGTGTCTCTCTGTCTCTCAATAATAATAAATAAACATTAAAAAATTAAGAAAAAAATAAATACAAGTTATATACTAGAGGGGTGCCTGGGTGGCTCAGTTGGTTAAGGGTACCACTTCTGCCCAGGTCATGATCTCACAGTTTGGGAGTTCGAGCCTCAGATCAGGCTGACAGCTCAGAGTCTGGAGCCTGCTTTGGATTCTGTGTCTCCGGTTCTCTCTGCCCCTCCCCAACTCGTGCTCTGTCTCTCTCTCTCAAAAATAAATAAACATTAAAAAAATTTTTTTTTAAGTTATACACTAAATACAGAATTTGCTGCACTTTGCATGTTTCATGTAATAACATATCTTGCAGAGTACTTATAGAAGATATGGCTCATTCTTTTTGATAGATAAAATGTATATCCTATCATATATGGTTGTACCAATATTATTTACTTATGTTAAAATTGGATTACTTTTGACCCCTCAAATCCTCACTTCCACAAAAGGCAACTGGCAGTAGGAGCAGATTCTATAATACTACTGGCTCTTTCCCCTTCTGTTTTTTGTACCTCAATTTCCCCAATTGCATACAGCCCATAAATCCTTCCTTTCTGATAAAGAACGAAGCAAGATATACACAGTACCATAAGAATTTTGGAAATATGAGCTACCTCTTTGTAACAATTCTGTTATGCCAAGCACCCAAAGAGCTGGCAAAGAGAAGGCACACCTGAACGCCATTGTATGTTTCACCTTTGAATGAAGCCTTGTTATCTGCGGGCATGACACACATCACCACTTTGCCAGAGCACGGGTTTTCCCAGGACACCTTTACTGGGAAGATAACTTCTTTGAAAAGGGCCAAATTTCTTTTATTTAAAAAAATTTTTAATATAAATTCAGTTAGATAATCTTCTTCCACTTCCTGAGTTATATTTCTTTTTTAAAAAATATTTATTTTGAAAGAGAGAGAGAACACGCAAGTGTGAGCACGAGCAGGGTTGGGGCAGAGAGAGAGAGAGAGAGAGAATCCTGAGCAGATTCTGCGCTATCAGCACAGAGCCTGTCTCGGGGCTCCATCTCACGAACTTTGAGATAATGAGCTGAAATCAGGGTCTGATGCTTAACAGACTGAGCCACCCAGGCACTCCCTCTGGGTTATATTTCTTTAAATCTTATTCCAAATTAAATTTTCTCTGTATGTTATAAATGTAAGTCCTTGTTGTAAAACCATTATTTATATATCCTTGTATCTCCTTCTCTGTTTTTTTTTAATTAAAAAAATACATTTTTTACATTTTTTATTCATTTTTAAGAGACAGAGACAGAGCACGAGTTGGGGAGGGGCAGAGAGAGAGAAGGAGACACAGAATCTTGAAGGAGGCTCTGGGCTCTGAGCTGTCAGGACAGAGCCTGACGTGGAGTCCAAACTCACAAACCATGAGATCATGACCTGAGCTGAAGTTGGTTAAGTGTCCAACTGAACCACCCAGACGCCCTTAAAATTACTTTAAAAAATGTTTCTATTTATTTTTGAGGCAGACAGACAGACAGCATGAGTGAGGGAGGGGCAGAGAGAGAGGAAGACCCAGAATTCGAAGCAAGCTCCAGGCTCTGAGCTGTCAGCACAAGTCCAACATGGGGCTTGAGCTCATGAGCTGCAAGATCATGACCTGAGCCAAAGTCAGATGCTTAACTGAATGAGCCACCTAGGCACCCACTTCCCTTGGTTTCAAGTGTCATCTTTATGCAGATAAAATATAATATGTTTACTTATTTTGTTACTAATTTTCAAACCTGCTATATAGTACTGAAGGGGAATAGCTACAAGAGTTGGAGAAAGACATCTGAATATCTGTTGTATTTTGCTTTACTTTGTTTTACTTTGCACTCTGTCAGCCGTCATTTTCACCAGTAAAACATGGCAAGAAGGGCTACAACATTCTGGCTTCTCCTGAAGAATTAAAAGCTTCTATTTGATGATACAAGGAGCTGTCAAACTATTACCAATTTGTTCCTGAACATTATAACAATCATGTGTCCCAGATTTAGACGAGGGGAAGATATTCCTTTCTGATTTAAAATATTCAGTACTGTTGCGCCATAAGCACATTTTTAATTTCCAGGCATTGCATTCTAACTTCTGGTTTAGAAAATATGATCAGAGGGGCACCTAGGTGGCTCAGTTGGTTAAGCATCTGACTCTTGATTTTGGGTTAGGTCATGATCTCACAGTTCCTAAGATTGAGCCCCTTGCATCAGGCTCTGTGCTGACAGCACGGAGCCTGCTTGGGATATTCTCTCTTTCTCTCCCCACACCCTCCCCTGCTCATGCTCTCTCTCTCTCTCTCAAAACAAACAAACAAACAAACAAACCAAAAAAATAGATCAGAGAGCTAGAGAAGGCAGTGTTTTGATTCCAGAAGAGATCATTCACATTATATTCTGTTTTATGTGAATGGTACCTCCTGAAGCTCTGTAACATACTGGTACTTTTCCTACTACAAACACTCATAAATGGTAGATATAATAAAGTGAACATTCTTTCCCAAAGCAAGGCTATGTTTACCACAAAGTAGAGCCAGGAAAAAAATTAAAAGGTCAGCATGTTCTGAAGTTCTTGCTCTGAGTGAGCAAAGGGATTGTCAATCTTAATGATTAGCAATTAGTTTTAATTTAGTCCACTAGAGGGATAGGGCATGAAGCCTTAGGATCTTGAGAGGCAGTGAGTTGGAACTAAGGACCCCTCATAAAGCTCTGAAAGGACAACAACATTAGGTAAAAGGGGGTCTAAAAAAAATCAACCCACTGGCAAGAAAGTTTGTCTATCTTACTCTAGAAGGTTGGGGGTCAGAGAATAGAGGACTCTCCCCTAAGAATCTGTAACATTGTGAGGTGTGGGATCCAAATTTACAATTCCTCAAAATTAGGTTTCAGCAGGTGATATCCTTGAGTTACTTGGCAGAAGCAAACACAAAACCCCTCAGAAATGGTACAACCTCAACCCAGGACATTTA
The DNA here is from genome assembly GCF_027475565.1 of Acinonyx jubatus. Classification (NCBI taxonomy): domain Eukaryota; kingdom Metazoa; phylum Chordata; class Mammalia; order Carnivora; family Felidae; genus Acinonyx; species Acinonyx jubatus. The sequence continues at coordinate 36,716,078 of NC_069391.1, forward strand.
GAATTCTCATAAAGAAAATTTTACCAACAATGTGCTTGTAGCCAAAGTTATTGAGAATGAAAATGACAGAAATCACAACTTGCAAAACCAACTTTTTCAATAGCAGCTCTACTGAAAACCATGTCTTCTAGAAAAGACAAGCCACTTTCTGAAATACAGACTGTTTCAATAACCAGCTTCACTGAGTGAAAAAGTCTAACAAGGCCCTGCTTGTGACCTCCCATCCTAAAAGCACTCTATGGAAAATTCTTTTCCAATAGTCTTTCGAAACCCAAGTGCTCAAACTACTTGGGGAATTCATTTGATGAAATCCATTTGGTCAGTAACTCCCTAGCCTAGCAAATTTCTAATACACTCAGTTTTGTCTTTTCTTTTTATTTCTATTTACTTTCTTCCTTTCTTTAAAATTTTTTTTCTTTTTATTGTTATTTTAATGTTTGCTTATTTATTTTGAGAGAGAAAAAGAGAGCATGCAACATGCTCAGCCTGAAGCAGGACTCAATCTCAGGACCGAGAGACCACGACCTGAGCCAGTATCAAGAGTCAGATGCTTAACGGACTGAGCCACCCAGGTGCCCCTTAAATTTTCTTTTTAATCATAATTGTATGTTTTGGTGGCATCTTATGAGAGGCTTCAACAGACCAAAACACTTGAGGGAATAATCCACCATGAGTAAGAATTAGCAGCCTCAATAAATAACAGAATTAAATGCCCAAGAACTTCACATAATAGAATTATATGATTAAAACCATAGCTCCTGGGTATTCTGTAGGGCCACTGTGAAAAAGACTAGACTTCAATTTTGAATTCCTTCAAGTTTGTACTAATTTGCAGTCATGCTACTGCGCACACTTGTCATTTTTTCTTTTATACAACCTCTATTGGTTGAATTCTTCCCCATCCCTTAAGACCTAGCATAGACGTTACCTCCTCCAGAAAGTCTTCCTTGACTTCTTTAACTAGCTATGATCATTCGTTTTTTATTAATTCCTATAACTTCTTGTGTCTCTTATGATAGTCTTCATATTTTGCTTTATATAGGAATTATGTCTGCCTCAGTGCTTTCCTGCCAAAGGTAAATTGCTCAAATTTTGTAGGATATCATCAAACATAAACATTTACCTATTGACAACACTTTAGATAGCTATGACCAAACACCATAGTGATGGGGTCAAAACCAATACTTTCTTTAGATTGTTAACACAAGATGACCTGATCAAAGACTATTTAGTAGAATGGCCAATAAGGCATGTCAGAATCTACTGATGTTCTAAAGACAGATTTCTATCTCCATGTTCACCACTGCACTAATAATAATCATTTATATGTCATAAATTGTTAATGGCCTTAATATATATTATTTCATTTTCATTTTTGCCACAATCCTCTAAGGTAGAGAATATTATCTTCACTTTATAGATAGGAAATACGAGGCCGAGAGAGGTCTGAGGTCACATGGCAAATTCAGGGTATACTAGCTCTAGAAACAAATTCTTATGTTCAACCCTAGGTTCTTTTCACTGTCCTGAATTACCTTTCCAAAGCACTCAGCACATCAAGCTTTAGCAAGGACAACCTTAAGCCAGAGCTGGTCCTACCTAAACTGATTTCTCTACAACTTACCTGCCATTCATCACCACCATTACAGAACGGTTGTTGACGTGATTGTCATTTTGGTGCCTTTTCTAAAATTACACAAGAAAATGTTCAGGAAATGGGAAAAGAGTAAATTGCATGTAGAAGGTTAATAGTTTAATATTTTGAAATATTACCCAATGTACTTCTTATTTATAATTTTTCTTTACCTCCCAAAGCCTTTCTACCATTAAAACCAGGGTAAGAGGCTGATTGTCTCAGAGAAGATGGGAAGAAGGTCAGAAAAAGAACCAAGGGAGAAGAAAGAGACAAAATCTTGGTTTTAAATATCAAAAGCCAAAGCCTGGGGGAATGAGAACAAACAATTTAGTCAAAAGTCACAGAGGAGAGAATGAAAAATGATGGACAGGACTAGAGTCTCACACACCTTGGTAGGAGCAGGGAAAGTTAAGAATTCTCAAACTTTCCCCCACCATAGTCAACATATAGAAGCTTCTACAGTAGATGCAATAAGGAAAGAGCAACAAAGATCTTCTATTCAAAGACCAAATAGAAGAGGGACCAATACAGAGCATGTACTGATGCTCACATGAATCTTTTACTTCCAATTGAGATTACTCCCTGGGAAAACGGCAGGACTATGAAAAGGGCAGAGAGAATCTTGAATTTGTCAGAATGCTTATCTTAAAGAAACTGAATTCTAACCCAGAAGTAACTGGGTTATCCTGAATTGGCAAATCTAGCTTTCAGCTCTCAATTAAAAAGGTTCGGGATGGCGGGGTGGTAGTTGTGAGTTATACTGAGTTCAGTTATAGAGAAATAAAGTTACATTTTTTGCACATCTGAATTGTGACTAAAATTTCAACCACTACATGGCTAATTCTGGGTTTAAAAGAGTTGCAGAGTTAAAAGTCTAAAGAAACATCCTGCTTGCAAAGTTTGGTCTAAAAATCTATTGTGGTGGGGCACCTGGGTGGCTCAGTCAGCTGAGCGTTCGACTTTGGCTCAGGTCATGATCTCGCGTTTCCTGAGTTCAAGCCCCACATTGGGCTCTGTGCTGACAGCTCAGAGCCTGAAGCCTGCTTCGGATTCTGTGTCTCCCTCTCTCTCTGCCCCTCCCCTGCTTGTGCTCTCTCTCTGTCTCTCAAAAAATGAATAAATGTTAAAAAAAATTTAAAAATCCATTCTGGCAAAATCAGAAGGACTGAGGGAAGATGGAGGCAGGTCAACAGGTCTGACTTTCTAAATCCCACCAGCAGACCTGGTACTGGGGCGGTATGCTGACTATTTGATGTTGTAAGGAGCAAAGAGGATGCCAAGCAGCACTTGTTGGAAGCCAGTTTTTCCCTCCAAGGCCAGGAAAGGAGTTGGCCTCTGTTTATGTTGTGAAGTGCTCTAAAACCAGAGAGTTCCTAGCTGAGCATCCCTGACAGAAGTGAAAACTGGAAAGGGAAATAGGGAGAGCTAGAGAGGAGAAGGGGAATGTGGAAAGGGGAGAAGAAAAACAAGAACAGGGCAATGAGGGAGGAGTGGACAGGGAGGAAGGGAAGAGGAATATAAAACTTGGAGAAGGAGGAATGGAGGAAGAAAGATGAGAGCAAACTCAGAGAAAGCAAAGTGAAGGAAGAGGGGGGTTATTAAAAAGGAAATGGAAGGAAGCCCCGAAAAGGGGCTAAGTGGTGGCACTGGAAGACAGAGAAAGGCCTTGCACTGCCCCTTTCTGGCCATGCATAGACTATCAATCTTGAGGCTAAGGGAATCACATTTTCTTCTGGGATGATTAAGGAAGCAAGGAAAGGAAACATCTCTTTTAATTCAGTGCTTCTTCCTAGCACTAGGTAGTTCTGGGAAGTCCCTTTTGACCCCCCAGCCAGACTAGGTCAGTGAAACACTAGAGGCCCAGGAAGCCACTTCACCATGTCATCGATGGCATCCTTCACTGCTGTTATGGACAACACCACCATCAGGGGGATCACAGTTGTGTACCATGCCAAGGAGGAGATCTGGGGAATCAACTGTGAGAGGGAAGGAGGGAGAAACTTAGGTTAGAAAGCTTAAAGGACAATGTATTTCACCTCAGCACCACCCCCACCACTTTCACCTCCACAGGTTCATAATGATTTCAACTATCATAGTTGTTTTTCACTGTTGTGGAAATATAAGTAATATAATATAGGAGTAAATATAAATAAACAACTCCCAAGAAAGGATGAAAGAAGAGGATATGGTAAGTTGCCACCCATCTGTACTGAACTTCACTACTTTTGTCTTGATGGCAAAGGGCTATTTCTCCTCTGATAATGAAGGTTCTGGCAAGGAGCTGTAGGGGCTGGGAGATAAAAGTGGACATCAGAAAACCATATCCCATCCCTCAGCACAAGGGGAAATGAGAAAATCTGTCCCTCTCTCCTAATTTGGGCCGACCCTGCCCTGCTTCCTTGCCCTGTGCTTGTATTCTTATGTTCTAAATCATTCTCTTTTCTCAGAATTCCTCTCTGTTACCTTTCTGTCAGGGAGGCTGGGACAACAAATGAGGAATGGGGTTGTAACTATGGTTGGGGTAAAGAGTCTGTGGCCTGCTGGGTTAAGCTGAAGTGTGGCCATGCAGCCATGATGAGGGAGCTCCCCTTCCTTGGGATTCAGTGAACTTGTCCTACTCTATAGGACCAGCCTGACATTCCAGCCCATTCATTTGCTGGTTATCCAAAGAGACATTTCTCAGTTTAGGGAGGGGAAGAACTGATTACACAACCAGGCCCCAGAGATACTGATAAAATGCTCTGTGGAAAAGGCCCCCAAAGTCAATACCTGGAGGAACAGCAAAATGAGGAAATATGCATTTGCAAGTCTCTGGAATTGTTCAAATAGGTTTAGGGGCAAGAAGTTAAAGACATTATATCTTGAGGTCTTGATGGTGTTGTTCTGCAAGTAAAAGAAAACAAGTGCAATTAGAGGAACAAAAGACTCCACCTCCTAATCGTAACAAAAAAGACCAAGACCACTCCTTGAAACAGGAAAAAGCCATAGTTCCTCCACCATGGGGTGAGTGGGAAGGGGGAAGAAGTGTTTGTCCCCTACTTTTCTTTGAGACCTAGAGAATGCAAAGAAGGCAAGGCTGATCAATATGGGATTATTCTGAGGCACAGAATTCTTTCTTTATTGATGCTATTAATAATAATGATAATAAAATCAACAATAAAACTTACATTTATTGAATATTTACTACATGCAAGGCACTATTCTAAGCATTTTATGTGTAGCAGTTTATTTAATCCTCATAACAACCCTCTGAGGAGAGTACTACATGATCACATTTTTGAGGATGAGGAAATTGAGGCACTGAGGTGAAGTTATTTGCCCAAGACCACATAGTTAGTTGCCGAGTTGGGACTATGCTGTCCCCTGAATCCCATAGACATCCAAATGCCTTCCTTTCATAGAATCAGAGATCCTTTAGTGTCATCTTATGGGTGACTCTCTGGTCCTCCTTAGCCCTAAAAAGCAAGTCTGCCATTTGTATAGAGCTCTCTAATGAAGTTTTTCTAAGCCTGGCAAACTCAGTTTGGTGTGCTTTTACATATTGCTTTCAATGCTGAAGGATGTCAGATGCCAAAAGCAAATTACTCTTTCAACCTTAGCCCACTGGAGGTTCCTACAGTGGTCCCTATGGGAAGACACTTGCCTTTTACTTGTCCTGAGAAAGTCTGAATAGTTGTGGTTTATATGATTTTGCTGTGTGAAAATGAGAACTTGCTCCCTTCTCAATCCTGATCTCAGGATGTTGACAGGACCATCTTACTTTCTACCTTTGTGTCTTCAATCATGTGACTTAAGATGTTAGAACTTGAATATAATAGCTCAAGAAAAGCACAAGAACGAGACCAAACAATTTCCTAAGGATAGGGCTTCTCCCTACCTCCTCCATCTATAAGGCCAAAACAAAAGGAAAACCCACATGCAGTCGTGAAGTACAGATATTGTTCAAGTATGAAGAATCTTGCTGGAATCTGCCTTGGGAAAGCACCAGAGGCCTTCTCTTGGAGAATTAAAACCATTTAGTCCTAAGGTCAAAACTTGACCAGCAAGCCTAGATCCATTATTCAGTCAAGACTCACCCATGTATTTCCTTAGGGAAGAGAAGTTTGTCATAGAGCTTAGGAGTTTAGAGATCTTAGTTAGAAACTAAGATTTCTTTGGTGTTTTCTCCATAATTTTCTAGTTAATAATCAGTCAAACACTATAGATTTCTCAAGGCTTGCTCTGTTTATAGCCCTATTCTGAGCTCTACTAGTGGAGGCTGAAAAAAATTAAATATCTATCCCAGAGAAGCTCATAGGTCTGTTTTGAATGAAGTTCTAATTAAATGATCGCTATCAGCCCTTCTAACCCTGAGAATATGCTATTCTAACATGGAAAAAGTTTTCTTTGATCATGAAATACTCGGACTTTCTCAGTGTCTAAGTCCAGATGGTTCTGATACTTGGAACCGAAGATCTTTTGATCTTTTGCCTTGCTGTAGCAGCTGGCCTTCACTACCGATTTTCCATTTGATTTTATAGCTGATTAAAGTATTTAGGTTTCTACTCACTTTGTAGCACTTGTTTAGCAAACAAAGACAAAAGCCTTGCTGATTCTGTCTCAAGACAGAAATATCAGTACTTCTTTACTAACTTGGTAACTAGAGTATTTTGCTCTACTTTTAAATGCCAGGCCAGAAGTGGTATCTAAAGAATGTAGAACATCTGCTTACCTATGAGTTTCTTCAGTGTTTTGTTTTGTTTTATTTTGTTTTTTGTCAGATGTGATAAAATTTAAGCATAACAGAGGTGGTAGATTTTGGTTTGGGCTATTTGGGCAGTGAGACCTGCCTGTTGGCTAAATGGGGGAATAGACAACATAAGGCCAAAGCCATAATGGGGATCAGTAGTTGAGGGTTGAGGAGAGGAAAAGGAGTAGGAATGGAAGAGAGTAGAAAAATAGGAGAAAAATGAGCAATGGGCCTTGGAAATGAAATGGTTGTTAAATATATAAGAATAGGTCAGATCTGCTTATTAATTCAGCATAAATGTATCAAATGCCATTATGTGCCAAATATTGCGATGCAAACTGTGGATGCAGAAATGAATGAGACTTATACCCTTTCTTCAAGGGGCTATAGTTTCTTGGACAAAGAGAGTTAACATTCACAAGTATATCTAACTCCCATATCCACCATGTAAGGTGAACATTATCAGGCCCTTTTCATAGAGGGAACTCAAGATCAGAGAAGGTAAAAAAAAAAACATGCCTAAAAATGCAAGGTTAGTAAGGAGTACAGCTGTGCTCAAAAGCAGGTCTGTCTGATGCCAAAACCTAGCTTCACTGCTCTATAGTGCCTCTTATACATGCCTAGAAGGTAGAAAGGGGGGAAATCTGCTTCCATGGCCATACTCTGAACACTGTTATTATCCAGAACCTAACTCAGAAATCATAAACTAAAAACATTGCTTATATAACTGTAAATATCTAGAAACAATCCAAATGTCAATTTGTAAGAAACTGGCAACCTAAACTTTGCTAAATCTGCATAGGAAATACTACGCAGGTGAAAAAAGAAAAAAAGGAAAAAGCTATTATGAAAGCATCTTGACAACTTAGGGTTCAGAATAGTGTAAGCAAGGGGCACCTGGGTGGCTCAGTTGGTTAAGTGACCAACTTCGGCTCAGGTCATGATCTTGTGGTTTGTGAGTTTGAGCCCTGCATCAGGCTCTGTGCTGACAGCTCAAAGCCTGGAGCCTGCTTCAGATTCTGTGACTCTCTCTCTCTCCCTGCCCCTTTCCTGCTCATGCTCTTTCTCTCTCAAAAATAAATAAACGTTAAAAAAAATAGTGTAAGAAAGTGGATTTGCTTTATTTACACAAAGTACTGAATTCCTAAGAAAGTAATAAAAGTGATTCCCTATAGGGGGCAGATGTGGGCAAGGATAGGTGCTGGTGTATGAATTTTAAATACATAACTTTTATGAGCTATTCATAAATAAATAAGTGAAAAATGAACAGTCCAATAAAAATGGGCAAAGGTCATTAACAGGTAGTTTCCATAAAAAGAAATAAAAAAGGTTAATTAACATGAAAAGATTATTGAACTCACTCGAAATTAAGGAAAGATAGATAACAAAATGTTTTTTCATTCAAGAGCCTGGCAAAGATGAAAAAGATTGATAATACCTAGTTGGGCAGGAATATGGAAAAACAAGCAGTCTCTACTGTAGGTAGAAATATAAATGGATATAATCTTTTCAGAGAGAAGTCTGACATTGTGCATCACAATTTTTACTGTGTTTTCTTTTGGTCCAGCCAACTCACTTCTAGGAAATTCTCATAAGATATATTCATATAAATGTGCCAAAATACACGTATAATGGTGTTCATTCAGATAAATGGTTTGCCATTTATCATAGCAAAACACTGGAGACTATTTTTTGTTTTTTTGGAGGGGGCACCTGGCTATGAATGGAAACATTTTATTTTAAGGTTTATTTATTTTTGAGAGAGAGACAGAGAGAGAGAGAGAGAGACACATAATCTGAAGCTGGCTTCCGGCTCTAAGCTGTCAGCACAGAGCCTGATGGAGGGCTCGAACTCATGAACCATGAGATCATGACCTGAGCTGAAGACAGATACCTAACTGAGCCACCCAGGCGCCCCTGAATGGAAACATTTTTAATGTTCATCAATAGGAGACTGGTTAAGCAAATTAAGGTATATTGATAAGAGTGGAAAACCATGCCACTATTAAATGTATTAGGTAGATCTATATGTATTGTCATAGATAGATGGGTAAGTGGAAAATAAAGTTGAACTATGGTTTCATTTGTGTAAGAAGCAACTATAGCATCTCTTTGCTAGAAGTGACATATGAAACCCCAAATCTGAGATCTATTCTCTCCTGAGCCTGGGTCTTTAGAACTAATTTTGGTTGTTCTAAGACCTCACTGTACCAGCCCTTGTTGTATAGGAGTTTGAAAGTAGAATCTATGCTGTAGGATCTACATCTATAACGAATTCATGCCCCACTCACAAAGTGGAATATTAGAGAATACCAGCCCCCTTCTGAAGTAACTGGAGGCCCGATACTCACAGGATATCCAAACCTAGTATTGAATTCTCTGTTGTTGGCTTGCAGATATCTCTCTTGTTCTGAAAGAGAAGAGAGAAATGATAAGGACAGCCCTCTAAAGATCAGCCTGGGATGCTGACCACCAGTGAAGACTTCACTAAATCTTCACACTTTCTCACTGAGGATTATGTCTACAAATGGGATTTTCCTGGGGTGTCTGGGTGGCTCAGTCAGTTGAGTGTCTGACTTTGGCTCAGGGCATGGTGTCAAGTTCGTAAGTTTGAGCCCTGCATCAGGTTCACTGTTGTCAGGGCAGAGCCTGCTTCAGATCCTCTGTCCCTCTCTGCTCCCTGCCCCATCAAAAATAAATACACATTAAAAAAATTCAATGGGATTTTCTTTCTATTTGAAGAATCAAGAAATACAATAAAAATAAAAATCCTTAAGTGTTAAAGTTTTCTGGAGGCAAAATGACAACAAACTTTTGAGGACTTTTCCACCATGAATGCCTCTAGTAATTCTAGATTTTGTCTCCACAGACAATAGGATGGCCTGTACCAACATCACTGCTAAAGACAGAAACTCAGCCCTCTCTTATCAGTCAATTCCAGCACCTTATTTTAAGGTATCTGAAGTTCTTCCCAAGGCAGTTTTACCTAAACTTGCTAATGAAATTTAAATCCATAAATTATTAATGAGCATCTATTGCACACAGGCCAGTGTGTCTGCAGCTGTGAGGGGATAAAAAGATGAGTAAGACACGGTCCCTGACTTTTAAGGGACCTGAAGTTTAGTGGGAGTGAGACTGATAACTACAACACATGCCAAAATCATCATATCAACATACAGAGGTGTTACGCACTATTTCAAATTGTGAGCCCATTATTGTTATGAAAACTCTTCAGATAGATTTTATTAATAGATATTTTTTGTCCTGAGTGAAACATTCCTATAGTCTCTTCAATTCTGCATTAGTTCAATAAGCATTTACTAAGTTCTTGCCAGGTGTCAGGCTTCATGCTAGGTCCTAGGGTTACATTATTCCTGATCATACTGGGATTCCTATTCCTAAAGGGGGAAGACAAACATTAAAAAAAAATTCAATCTAATGTAAAAGCAGTGATATAGGTAAGAATAGGGTGTTGCGGTGCACAGAAGAGAAGAAAGTCAAGGAAAGTAGGATATGGAAGTGTTTCTAGAGGAGAAAATATCTTAATTATTAAATTGGTATGAGTGTTTCCCAATTTTCTTGAGCTTGAATGGTATATATATCAAACAACCCAGAATTTGGCCTGAAGAGGTGACACTGCTGCTAAGCTTTCTACACTTAGTGCTCCTAGAAATTCCCAGACTGTTTCCACAGAATTTGTCTCCTCAGAGAGTGGGTTCTAGCAACCCATCTGCTTCCGAATTATACTGAGTATCTATTTTCTTCCAGCCCTCTAATGTCTTTGACTCATGGCTTCCAGAATTACAAAGAAATTTCCTTCTTTGGTTCTCAAAGATTCTTCCTCTAGGCTAGAGACTCCTACCTGACCTTGAATTCACTCACCTCATCCTTTAATAGAAGTCTCTGGCTCCAGGTCCTAGAAACTTAACACTGCAACTATTAAATTTTTTTTTTTTGGAGATACGACTCACATAAAATTTACCACCTTAAATTGTACAATACAGTGGTTTTTAGTATATTGATGAGGCTATGCAATCATCACCACTAATTCCAGAACATTTTCATCACCCCCAAAAGACCCCCCAAACCCATACTTCTAAGTCCTTCATTTCCCCAGTCCCTGGCAAACACTAATCTACTTTCTGTCTCTAGGGATTTTCCTATTCTGGATATTTCATATAAATAGAGTAATATGTGGTCTACTGTGACTGGTTTCTCATTCAGCATAATATTTTCAAAGTTCATTCACATTACAGCATGTATTACTATCTCATTCTTTTTCATGACTGAATAATATTCTATTCTATGCACATGCTGCATTTATTTATCCATCATAAATATCTGGGTTTTTTCCATCTTTTGGCTATTATGAATAAAGCTGTTATGAACATTTATTTGTGTACAAGTTTTTGTGTGGACGTTTTCATGTCTTTTGGATATATACATGGGAGTACAATTTCTGAGTCATATGGTAACTCTATGTTTAACTTTTTGAGGAACTGCAAAATGGTTTTTCACAGTAGCTGCACTATTTTACATTCCCACTCACAACATAGGAAAGTTATAATTTCTCCACATCCTCACCAATGCTTGTTATTGACTTTTTTTTTTTTAACTATCTGAATGGACATGAAGTAATATCTCACTGTGGTTTATTTTATTTTATTTTAGACACAGAGAGAGAGAGAGTATGAGCAGGGGAGGGGCAGAGAGAGAGGGAGAGGGAGAATCTTAAGCAGGCTCCACACTCAGCCACCCTGGGATCATGACCTGAGCTGAAATCAAGAGTCGAACGCTCAACCAACTGAGCCATACAGGCACTCCTCATTGTGCTTTTGATTTTCATTTCCCTAGACTAATGATGAAGTTGAGTATGTTTTCATGTGCTTACTGAACATTTATATATTTTCTTTGGAGAAATGTCTGTTCAGATTCTTTGCCCATTTTTAAACTGGGTTGTCTTTAATAACTCTTAACTGAGTTATAAAAGTTCTTTACATATTCTGCATAGAAGTCACTTATTACATATACAATTTGCAAATATTTTCTCCTACTCTGGTTTTAAATGCCACTTTTAGGGGAGTACCTGGGTGGCTCAGTCAGTTAAGTGACTGACTTCAGCTCAGGTCATGATCTCCTGGGTGTGTGAGCCCCATGCCAGACAGGCTCTGTGCTGACAGCTCAGAGCCTGGAGCCCACTTTGGATTCTATGTCTCCCTTTCTCTCTGCTCCTCCCCTGCTCACACACTCTCTCCTTCAAAAATAAGCATTCCATACATACATAAATAAATAAATAAATAAATAAATAAATAAATAAATAAATAAGCAAGCCATTTTTACAATGTACTACATTCTAACATATTAAATGTGATTCCAGGTTTTCTATCATGTTCTACTGTTCTACCCATCTTTTAAATTATATAACTTTTAATACAGGATAGTAAGTCTTCTATTTTTACTTTTTAAATGTTTGTTTATTTTTGAGAGAGAGAGAGCCAGAGAGGGGCAGAGAGAGAGGGAGACAGAGGATCTGAAGTGGGCTCTGCACTGACAGCAGAGAGCCTAATGCGGGGTTCGAACTCATGAACCATGAGATCATGACCTGAGCTGAAGCCAGACGCTTAACTGACTGAGCCACCCAGGTTCTCCACAGGTCTTCTTTTTTAAAGTCTTCTTGGCTATTCTTGTCTATTTTCTCTTCTGGATAAACTTCAGAATAATTTTGTCCAGGTCCCTCAAAACTGGAGTTTTGATTAGAGACAAAGACAGAAAATTGTATTCACCAGAATTCTGGGGATGAATGAAAGTGGGCTATCAGATGTGGCAGAGCTACCCCCATGTGAAAAACAGTCAGGTCTGGGAAATGACACTGCTATTTCTCAGGAGGCTAAGATCATAGACTTTTTTTTTTTTTAAAGTTTTTATTTTGATTCCCGTTAGTTAACATACAGTGTTATATTAGTTTCAGGTATACAATATGCTGATTCGGCACTTCCATACATCACCCCCTACTCTTCACAAGTGCACTTCTGAATCCCATCATCTATTTAACCCATCCCTCTAATCACTTCCCCTCTGGTAACCATCAGTTTGTTCTCTATAGTTAAGAGTCTGTTGCCTGGGGTCTCTCTCTTTTTCCCTTTGCTCCTTTGTTTCTTAAATTCCACATATAAGTGAAGTCATATGGTACTTGCCTATCTCTGACTGCCTTATTTCACTTAGCATCTCTAGCTCCATCCATGTTGTTGCAAATGACAAGATTTCATTCTTTTTTTTTTATAGCTGATTAATATTCCTGTGTGTGTGTGTGTGTGTGTGTGTGTGTATTGCATCTTTCTTATCCATTCACCAACTGATGGACACTTGGGCTGCTTCCATATTTTTGGATATTGTAGATAATGCTATAAATACAGGGGTACATGTATCCCTTTGGATTAGTATTTTTGTATTCTTTGGGGACTCAATAGTGGAATTGCTGGATTGTAGGGTAGCTCTATTTTTAACTTTGAGGAAAAGTTTTCCATACTGTTTTCCAAAGTGACTGCAATGGATTGCATTCCTACCAACAGTGCACAAGGATTCCTTTTCTCCATATCCTCACCAATACCTGTTGTTTAGAACAGACTTTTGAAAAATAGCTGAGGAGACAGCCAATGATAAGACAAGGACTCTTATGGTTCTTCATGTAATTTCCTCTGTTCCTCCTTTAGTCATCAGCAGAAATTACCAAACAACATGAAGTCATAACATGAATAAAATTAAAAAAAATTTTTTAATGTTTATTTTTCTGAGAGAGACAGAGAGAGAGAGAGACACAGAGAGAGAGAGAGACAGAGAGACAGAGAGTGAGACAGAGAGTGTGAGTTGGGGGAGGGGCAGAGAAAGAGGGAGACATAGAATCTAAAGCAGGCTCCAGGCTCTGAGCTGTCAGCACAGAGCCCGACGTGGGGCTTGAACCCACAAACCATGAGATCATGCCTGAGCTGAAGTCGACACCCAACCAACTGAGCCACCAGGCGCCCCACATGAATAAAATTTCTTATAGAAAATACCTAAGGGGCCAAAGTCTGCACATTGGGCAGTGCAAAAATACAGATTTATGAGGAAGTTCAGGGATTTATATAAATTATGGGAAAGGTGAAACTGGGATGTTTAGCTGCTTTTGCCCTAGGATATGAGAGATTATACAGATTAACTGGGATGAATTGACATTTTTGCACTATTAGTCCCCCACTCAGTGACACACTATATATCCCTGTGAGGAAGAGAGTTGTTGGTGTACCCCTGGGAAGCCGCTCTTCTATGCATTGTGATCATACCCGTATAGTTACCTTGCTAGCAATGCATATGAGTCTTCCCTGGGCTAGGTTTACCATCTTTCTATGCACCTTGTAGTATGTTCTACTCAACTAGTGCAATTCTTTCTCATTATTTCATTCCAATGTTTACAAGGATTATGTGAATAAAGATGGGGGAAGTTTTAACGGAACTGATAGGACCTTTTGCTGTGCCTTGTTTTGGCTAGTTAGTGGCTTATTTACAACTTTGTGATATAAGACTTTCAGCTAACCATTGTAGCTTAGGTTATCCAAAAAAGTAGAACATGTATGGCTTAGATAATTTAGCTGCATATTGGATTTAGAGCTGCTGGTTGGCCTATACTATTTGTGCAGGGACATTTTCAGTGGCCCAGATAACTGCCCGATTAGGGCAGAGTACCAGGACAGCATTGGTGTTTCTACTAGTGTTGAGGTTATCCAATCCCTGAGTAGGCTAATCTTCTACTGTGTTCATAATCAGCTCAGGCAATGATAAGTAAAATCAGTCTCTCCCATGCCATGTGCCCTTCTAATCATATCCAAAAGACCCAGCACAGTCTCTCTGTTTATTAAAATATATTTTATAAGTCTTGGGGCACCTGGGTGGCTCAGTCAGTTAAGCGTCTGACTTTGGCTCCAGTCATGATCTTGTGGTTTGTGGGTCTGAGCCCCACATCAGGCTCTGTGCTGACAGTATGGAGCCTGGTTGAGATTCTTTCTTTCTCTTTCCCTCTCCCTCTTCCTCTCTCTCTCCCTCAAAATGAATAAATAAATGTTAAAAAAAAGAAATGTTTAAAAAATATTTTATAACTCTTGATAAAGTTCTATTCTAATATTTTCGTATTGAATTTTGTATTTCTTATTAAATTTAATCCTAGATATTACTAATTATTTTTAACTTACTAAAGGTCTAACAGGTTTTTCCAGCAACTCATCTGGCTGCAGTAAGCTATTTTCTCTAAGCCCACCAAACCCTAAGAGATACATGGAGTCTAGGCTCTGCACAGAAATTTAATACATACCTCCCTCTTTGAGTTTGAGAGTAAAGTAAAGCAGGGGCACTTAGGTGGCTCAGTCGGTTAAGGATCCAACTCTTGATTTCAGCTCAAGTCATGATCTCACGCTTTATGACTTTGAACCCCACTTTAGGCTGCATGCTAATAGCATGGACCCTGCTTGAGATTTCCTCTCTCCCTCTCTCTCTACCTCTCCCCCACTCACTCACACGTGCGCACATGCATGCATGCATGCTCTCTCTCAAAATAAATAAACTTAAAAAGCGAAAAAAGAGTCGAGTAAAAGAGGTAGATCCCAAAGTTCAGAGCCTGAGCTGGTGGAGACAGATTGAAACTCCATATTGGGGGCAGGATTAACCTTTACATAGTTCTGGCTCATTGATACCGGATCTTCCATGAAATAAGAGAAAGAAGAAAAGAAAGGAGGATTTCCATCAGGAAAGGAAGAGGAATTGAGGGCTAGAAAGTCAGATTTCATAAGACACCACTAAAAAAGGAAAAGCAGGAATGATGAGAAAAGTGGTTTAAAACATCAGTTGGCACAACCATCTAGGAGAAGAAATTCAAGGTCTGAGAGAGATAGAAGACAAGCTGAAGGAAAGAAAGTCATCTTTGAGATAATAAAGGCAGGAAGACAGTTATCAGACTGATTAATAAAAGATTAATTCAAGATTCTCTAGGGCTTGTGAATACCATTGAGAAAAGACGGGGATGACTAAGTGTTTTCCCCGTTACTTGTTAAGTCAAAGTTCATTTCTGTTTGGCTGAAACAAGAGTGACAAAATGTGAATTATGGATGAGAGGTTAGAACTACAGAAGACTGGAAATTAGCTTAGACAAGGAAAGTCTAAGAGACAGTCTCATTAAAGAGGTTCTGGCTATGGAATTCAAGGAGACAAACACCTAGCTGGACCTCTGGTAACTGGAAAATGTGTCTATCTTTGGTAACTAAAGGGTTAGTTTACAGTCTGTGGATTGAAGGCCTAGTTTCAAAAGGACATGTGCTGAGATGAGAGCTGGACTGTGGGTGGTAAAATAATTGAACTGAAAGGGCCAGAATACTGGTGAAGCCAGGCCACTTGGTATTATAAAATGTGCAGTGGACCTAGAGTTTAAAACTATGGCAGCCTCCAACAGGGGTTAATGACATGAGCAACTGAGGCTGCCAGGGTTCAAATCTCAATCCTCCACTTACCAGCTATGTAGCCTTGAGGAAGTTACTTAACCTTTCTGAGACTCATTTTTTTAGTCTGTAAAATAGAAATGATAATAATACCTACTCATAAGGTTACTGTGAGGATTAATAAGGAATACAAAGCATTGTTTTAGAACAATTCTTGATATATAAAAATGCTTAGAAAAATTTGGCTATTCTAGACTGGGCTTTGTGACTAAATTGTTAATAGGGCAAGTCACTTTCTACTTCTGGGTTTTAGTTTCCTCATATGTAAAATGGGGTAATAAAGTCTTACCTAAAATGCTAATGTGAGGGTTAAATGAGAGGGAAACTATAAAGTGCCTATATAATTTCTGACACATCAAAAGTGCTCATTAAATATTTTTTTGTCCTTTATCTTATGCTATGTCAAGGAGATTCCATAACCATCACTGATACAGTTGTCTGTGCCTAATGGATTTTGAACTTTCAGCTATCTCCTGTGGATGTACAAAGCTAATCTAGCCAGTAGAAAAAGCCACAGTCCAGTGAGGGGAACTCTACTCAGTCCTTTGGTGGGATGGTAGTAGAAGAGAAGTGTCAAAATAGAAGCAGCCTCCGTCTTAATGTTTTGATTCAAATGCCAGGGTGATAAACTTAGCTCTTTTGCAATCTTGATGTAATCCAATCTCAGGTTTTAGGTGGTTAAAGCTACAGAAGATTATAGATTAGCCCAGACAAGGAAGTGGCAGAAACTAAAAAGGAAAATGAGCTCTATAAGAGACAACTAGAGAAAGAGGCACACTGAAAAGAAAGTAACCAGGAGGAAAAAGGAGGAAGGGAGAAAAAGAGAGGAAGGACAGTTGGCCAGGTGGCAATCAGGTTTAGGATGATCTCAGCAAATATCTCCCTGCTCACAGTGAGAACTCAATCACAAATGGAATTTTCCAGCTAAGAGGAACAGTGAGATGATCTTTAGGAGTACAAGTCTCATAGATTAGTTACGTGCTCTCTCCTTACACTGCCAGACTCCTAAATCATTTAAGCCCAAGTGCTAGTGGGAGAAACTCAGCAATGACCCCTTATTGTCATTCTAGATCAATCGGCCTAGGTGATTTCACCCAAGTAACCTAATGTACGTAGCTGAAATTTTCCCATCTCTAAAAAAGAAGTAAGGATAGCTGCCAGGTGAAGGATAATTGGCCAATTTCTGTAATTTCTGGTCAGATTAGTTGGAGTCAGTTCACTTTAGGAAAACTCGTATTTCTTAGATTTCAAATGATCACAATTTATCCTACTGTGGTCAAATAGCATAATTTGAAACATTATATAGCTACCAGTAAATTTAGCTAACCATATGACTTCCAGTCTTGGCTACACACAAAAATTTTTATACTTCCTCTCTCCAGACTGCATCTCTTAGATATCTGGAGTTTAGCCAACAGATGATATTCCCATCTGAGGAATGGTACATAGATTAGCTAAATGACGTAGCAGAGAGTCACCATAAGCAAGGCTGGGGTCTGTAGTCCTGCAGAATAAGCAGTAGCTCATTTGTTTTCTCATCACTACTTCATTATGTTTCAGGTTCATATTTATTTATAATACCATCTTCTCCCACTAAGCAAAGAGCTACTTAAAGGTACAGATCATATATTTCCTTTAATTTTGTCTTTAAATCTCTGTATTCCACTACTTAGTTCAGCATTAGGCCTTGGATTAATGAAGATTCATTGAATGAAAAAGGACACAAGTGAATTGATATTTGAAAACATGTTTTATTAAATTGTGGTCAGATTTCTGTCTAAACCCCTCCAATGGAGGATAATCACCTCCTCCTTGTGGGAGTATCTACATAATCACAGAACAGCTGGGCTGGAAGAGAAACCTCAGCTAATTCTTTGTTGATCTTTCTAGGCTAAGGTCAGCAAACAGAAGGATATTCAGCATGGCTGAAGAGGGTGGGTAGAGTGCAGTGTCAAAAAGAACCTGGAGACTCATACATCCCATAACAGGAAGCCTGCATTTCCTGAATAAGTGGCACAGCATCAGGAATATAGTCAATTATATTGTACAAGTGATGTATCAATGTATCCACATATTGGGACAGACGCAAGCTACACTTGTGGTAAAGAGAGCATGATGTACAAACCTGTTGAATCACTATGTTGTACACCTGATGCTAATGTAACATTGTGTGTCAACTATACTCAAATGAGAAAAAAGAAAGAAAAGGAAAGAAAAGAAAAGAAAGAAATGAAGTTTAAAAAAAAAAAAGAGGTAAAACTGTTGAGGACCTGAAAAGGCAGGGGAAAAGGGAGAACAGTTTCAGACTGGAGGAAGCTGAAGAGCCAACAGGAGCATGTGTTCCTGGAAGGTGCAGTATGTCAAAAAGGAAGAAAAGACTATTAGGGAAGTTGGTGAAATTTAAATGGAGGTTGAATGATGATGTTATATTAATGCTGATTTCCTAACTTGGAGGATTATATGGTAGTTAAAGCAGCAAAGTATCCTCAATGTGGAGAAATATACACTGAAGTATTTAGGGATGGTGGGGTATCGTGGACGCAACTTATTCTCAAAAGGCTCACAAAACAACTGATTATTATATATAAATATATGTAGTATGTACACACATACATACACGGATGGAGCAAATGTGATAAGATAATAGCAATTAGGAATCTGGGTGAGGTGAATATGGATGTTCTTTGTAATATACTTGGAATTCTTTTGAAAGTTTGATAATAAAATCACATTTTCTTCAATTAAAAAAAAAAAAACAACCTGGAGAGGAAGCTCACTAAAGTCCTGAATGTCATGAAAAGTCCAGCTCTTGAGCTACTATAACTCTTCTGGTACCTCTGCCTCTTCCCGTTTCCTCCATAACTTCACTAATTCTTGGGTCTGACTTGAGCAGAAATAAGGCTAGAATTGCTCAAAGGACAATCAAATAGTGATAAAAGAAAATGAAATAGTAATAAAACAAATAGAAAATCAAAATAGTAATAAAAGCAAAAACAAAACAAAACACCCCACCAAGTCCTAATTTATTAACACAGAACATTGGTCAGCTGCTACAATTCAGGATATGATCAAAACTAAAGGCCCTACCCACTATTCCTCTTGTAGACCTTTGGTTTCTTCCCTTTCCTTTCAAGGAAGATATTACTCTAGGTAGATGGAAGTTGGGAATGGTACTTTGCCCCTCTGACATCATTTGCAAAGTTTAGCATGATTTTTTTTATCAATAAATCAATTTATCAATAAATCAATTTATTAAAGGTAAAATCAATCATGTTTGATTGAACTGCTAGATATCATTTTCATGGCTTCCTAATCATAAAATCTTCCTGGGATAGGAGATGAGAGATTGGGAAACTTATAATAAAGGCCATTAGTTAGAAACAAAAGGCCATTCACACAAAGCTGGATCTAATTGTAAATCCTGGTAACGCTAAAGAAGCAAGTTCACTCTAAGAGATTCAAAATTAATCTTCTTTGTCTAGGGTTGCCAGATTTAGCAAATAAAAATACAAAAACAAAATATGTTCCAAATACTATATGGGACATACTTATTCTAAAATTTGTTTCAGTTTTTACTAAAATTCAAGTTTAGTTGGGCATCATGTACTTTATCTGGCTGCTCCTGTTCCTGAGGTCAGGGAAAGTTCCTAAAAATTAGTTCAATTGTTGCTTTAAATTTTCTAAAGAAACATAATTCTACAAACTAACTCTAAAAACTTTAGATGTCTGTTTTATTCTAAATAATTTTATTGAGCTATACACACAATTCACCTATCCAAAATAAAATGTACAATTCAATAGTTTGTACTATGTTCAGAGTGATGCATCATAGATGTCTACTTTTTGTATTTGTTTAAATGTGGTATTGTATATGATTCCATTACTAAAGCTCTAAATGCCACAGTATCTGCTCTAAATGCCACAGTATCTATCCCCCTCCTCCTGTTTTTCCCATTTTTTTTCTGTCCTTTTCTTTTAACCTCTCTGACTTCCCTTTGTGATTACACTTTTTTCTTTAATGATTTTTCAAATAATCCAAAGTAACCCATAAATGTATTTTAACCATAAAAAGTCTAAAATCAGAAATATAAAGAGAAAAAATAAGTTTCCTTTCCCTTTTTCTCCCTTTCCCCAAAGAAACCACCATTAACAGATTGGCGTATATCCTTGGCAGAGTATTTATGTGTAAACATATACATATATACTTTCCAGGACAGAGGAAACTCTGTAAGCACTGTTCTAGGCAGACAATTTAGTAGAACCACACAATATATATCCCAAACAGTAAAGCATCAATTCAAGATAGGATGTAAATAAGACTTAAAATGAATTGGAGAGACCCAAGAGAAAGCTTGGGTCACACAAAAGCTTATACGTGAATGGTTATAGCAGTATTGTTCATGATAGCCCCCAAATGAAAACAACCCAAACGTCTATCATCAACTGATGAATGAATTGTGGTATATACATACATTGGAATGGTATTCAGTCTTACAAAGGAAGGTAGTACTGATATATGCTACAACATGAACCTTGAAAATATTAAGCAAAAGAAGCCATTCACAAAAGGCCAGGCATTATATAATTCTATTTATGTCATGTCCAGTATAGGCAAATCAATAGAGATACAAAGTAAATTAGTGGTTGGTAGGGGCTGGGGAGGGCAGGAATTGGGAATGAATGCTAATGTGTATGGGGTATCTTTTTGACATGAAAATGTTCAAAAATTAATTTATGGTAATGGTGGCACAATTCTATGAATATATTAAAAAATCACTAAACTGGGGGTGCCTGGGTGGTTCAGTTGGTTGAGCATCTGAATTCTGCTCAGGTCGTGATATTACAGTTTATGAGTTAGAGCCCCACGTTGGGGCTCTTTGCACTGATCCAGTGTGGAGCCTGGATCCTGCTTTGGATTCTCTGCCTCCCTCTCTCTGCCCCTCCCCCGCTCATGCTCTCTCTCAAAAATAAATAAAAAACATTTTAAAAAGTCACTAAATTTTATGCTTTAAAAAGGTAATTTGATGGCATATAAGTTATATCTCAATAAAGCTATTATTTTTAAAAACTGCAGAAAACACTGTAAGAATTCAAGAAGGAAAGATGATGTGGAGGATGGGGGCAGGGGAGGCTGGTGGCTGGAACTGGTGAAAGAAGCTTCATGGAGAAAAACTTGCACTAAACCTAAAAGATGAATATAGGTTCAATATAAAGGTAGGAGACCGGTATCTAGGCAGGAAGAAGAACCTAATGAAAAGTTTGGTACTGAAGCCAGACAGGTTGTATGATAGTACAGAGGTAGGAAGAGTCTGAAGAAAGCAGGAGAAAAGACTGTAAAATCAGGTCTTCAATGTTAGGTTGATGACCTTACCTGAAAAGCAATCCCAGAAAGATTTTGAGCAGGGAAAAAAAAAACAAAAACAAAAAAACCAATAGAGCTGGAATTTCAGAAAATTAATATGATGAATTTACAGAAGAACAGATTGCATTCATAAAATGACTTAAAATATTGCCATAATAGTCAACACTTCAAAATGATGAGAGCCTGAACTAAGAAAGCGGTAGAAAACATAGAAAGGAGAGGGTAGATAAGCAAGATGCTAGAACCAGTCAATATTCACTCTAGGTACTATAAGTTTTCTAATCAGAAGAGGCTGATAGCCTAGAAAAGGGCAGAGGCCAAATTACTGGGTTTGCCACCGTTATTAACTCAAGCTAAAAGGACATCCTAGATGGACCAGTACTAGTTGCTCACTGCTCAAAACAGCACAAGCAGTAACTCTACTATAGTAGATAGGCCTAGCTTACTTCAAGGGATTTAGGCCAGGGAAACTGATTTCAATTATTTGTCACTAGTAAAACTTTGGACATTTGAAATAACCCATATTTATAAATATTCAAGTTCTAAATTATCTTCTTGAACAACAACAAAACCATCAAAGTTCCTGTATTTTTTTACATAAACATTTACCTAGTGTTTACCATATGCCAGATAGTGTCCTAAGTTCTTTACAAATACTACTTCACTTAATCCTCACAACATACTTACGAGGTAGCACTACTACATATAGCCTGATTTCGTAGATGAGAAGCTGTAGCATAGAGAAATTAAGAGATTTTCTCAAGATAACAGAGTAAGTGGTAGAACTAGGATTCAAACCTAAACAGTATGGCTCCGGAATCCATGCTTGAACCACTATGTCTCCCAAACGATCTTTACTTCCTAGCACTTATTGTAGCTGTAATTTTATATTTCCCTGTGCTATTATTTAACATGCTATGACTTAATTCAAGGCTGTCCTTCATTAAAACATAATCTTCATGAAAGCAGGGATTCTGTCTGGTTTTGTTGCCATTGTATTGCCAGCATGTAGCCCGGTGGCCGGCATTCATTTGATGACCAATGAATATTTGTTGAATAAGTAAATCAGTCTTTATTGATGGTTGCCACATTCCTCATTTGCTTTGAACTTACTACTCCCTAAAGTATTCTGCTCTCTATATTTTCTGTTCATAAGAAGATGTAGGAGAAACTGGTCCATTAGTTTGTTTCCCTCAGCCTTCTTTCCTTTAGCAGTTCTGAGAGTAGTAAAGGGCTCCCTGGTTTTTCCCTCAGTTGAGAGTTCCCTAACTTCCTCTTCCTGGAACTAAAGCCTATGCCCTTGGGACGGAACTCTTCTTTCTGGAACTAGGGCTCATGCCCTTGAAATAAGTTCTCTCCAGGAATCGGACAACTGCACAATGACAGAAAGTAAAAAAGGTTTAGTGTGGCCTGAAGTCAGTGACCTAATTTCATTCTCTTCACTTTTTTCGTTCCTCAAAAGAAGGCCTAAATATAGAAATACATTCTGGCTTGCTTTTTCAACATTTTATGTCAGAAAAAAATTTTTTTCATGTCAGGCAGTTCTAAATATAGAACTACATTCTGGCTTCCTTTTTGAAAATTTTATGTCAGAAAATTTTTTTTCCTCATGTCAGGCTTGGGTGTGATTACCTCAGCTCCCTTTAGTACTTGGACTCACCAAAGGAGAACATGGAAGTGGTATGGAAATCCTCCCTCACACCATAGCCAGACCTATTTGCTCTGTCCACAGAGAGGCTGCAAAGGATGACCTTATCTGTTTCAGCAACCTTTTTTCACACTGACCACTTCTTTTTAGCATGAGGCAGTTGTGAAGGATGGGGAGAGAAAAAGGAACACAAGCTTTTCTGGTGGACCTCCAAATAAAAGTACAAAATAAAAGTAGAAATAAAAGAACAAAAGATAAGATTAGAACTACTCAAATTAGAATTCTCAGATAACAAAACAGTGGAGCTTATACTTGTAAGTACAAAGTATTTACTTTTGCAAGGTATATTTCCTTTCTTGTTCAGTTGTTTGGTAGATTGGAGGTTTCATTGATTCGTGGTTTGATTGATATGGTGGCCAGTCTGTTTATCTGTTTATATGTACATGGGTGCACACGCATACCAACTTACTTTTTAGAAGCAATAAAAATGACATACATACTTACTTATTTACTGAGTAAATATTTACTGAGTTTACCTACCTCCATCTTGCCTTTCAAATAGAGACATTGCACAGTAGTACCAACTATAATTCCATGGAATTTCTGTAAAGGAAATAAAAAGATTCAGAATAAAATTTCTCATGCCAATACCATTTCACTGAAACATGTGCTTAAGACACTTGGTACTTGTTCTCAAAAATCCAAAATAATCTACCTCTAAGACACATATGCTAAAGTTTAGAATTCATTTCGTATGTTCTCATCATAAAGTTATATTTTCAAAGCTTGGCAAACAGATTCTACTTTCTGTCAACCAAGTCTGAGCTGATGACTACACTTTGTCAGAAAAATTATCTGAGACAGATCATTGGAGATAAGCAAAAGAATTACCAGGTGATCTCTTAGTGAAGTTCTGGGTTTATGCCTTTGGTTAGTTTTTTTTTTTTTTAATTTTTTAAATGTTTATTTACTTTTGAGAGAGTGACAGACAGAATGTGAGTGGGGGAGAGGCAGAGAGAGAGGGAGATAACACAATCCAAAGCAGGCTCAAGGCTCTGAGCTGTGTTCTCAGACACAGCCTGACACAGGGTTCGAACCACAAACCATGAGATCATGACCTGAGCCAAAGTCAGACGCTTAACCAACTGAACCACCCAGGCACCCCTGCCTTTGGTTAGTTTTCTATAGATTTTTATCCCATAGAGATACAAATATTTTATGTCTTGTGAAAAACATAACTCCAAAGGTTATGACTTGTGAACTTTAGGACTTCAATTAGGTTTATGTATAATTCAGAAATCTTAATCTTTCTTCATTAAACTGCCTATAAATACTTAGCTTCTACACTTTCATTTAAACTGATCTTAACATCTTACTGATTATCGCATTAATTAATGAGTTAAATAAAATATTTGACACCTGGTTTTCTACACAAAAAAACCCTGCTTTTTTTCCCCTTCTTTCTCTTTATCCTCAACCCAGAAAAGGCGAATAAAGTATATTTATTTTAATCAATTTCTTTCAGGTCTC